>NC_141877.1:63767575-64070606 GCF_056163025.1 Triticum urartu | reverse complement strand
AGATGGCTCGCACTATGCTTGATGAATACAAAACGCCTCGTCATTTCTGGACTGAGGCAATTGATACTGTGTGTCACATCATCAACAGAGTATATCTTCACAAATTCTTCAAAAAGACTGCCTATGAACTCCTCACTGATAAGAAACCCAATGTAAGTTATTTCAAAGTCTTCGGTGCTAAATGTTGGATTAGAGATCCTCATCACAACTCAAAATTTGCACCGAAAGCACATGAAGGTTTTATGCTTGGTTACAGAAAGGACTCGCACACCTACAGAGTCTTCAACAACATTCTTCACAAAGTTGTTGAAACTATAGATGTGCGGTTCGATGAAACTAATGGCTCGCAAGGAGAGCACCTACCTACTGTGATAGATGAATCAGCACCTGAGGAAACTATCAAGTTCAAGGCTACTGAGGATGTCATTCCTACTGAAGAATCTGCTGAAGAATTCATTTCCAGAACATGGAGAACGTCGAGCTAATGCACCTGAAGAAAATGCTGAAGAAAATGGTACTGAAGAAAACACGGACCAAATTCTTCAACGACAACCAGCTCATCCTCGCATTGCAAAAGAAGTGCAAGTTGAAAAGATCATCAATGACATCAAAGCGCCAGGTCCTCTCACACGCTCAAAAGCTTCACATTTGTCTAACTTTTGTGGGCAGTATGCTTTTGTCTCTATTACAGAGCCCACTAAGGTAGATGAAGCATTTCTGGAGCCTGAGTGGATTCAGGCCATGCAAGAAGAATTACATCAGTTCGAGCTCAACAATGTCTGGGAACTGGTCAAATGTCCAGATCCTCGCAAGCACAATATCATCGGCACAAAGTGGATCTACCGCAACAAGCAAGATGAAAATGTCCTTGCAGTGAGGAATAAGGCACGACTTGTAGCTCAAGGCTACACACAGGTTGAAGGAATTGATTTCGATGAAAATTTTGCACCTGTTGCTAGACTTGAGGCTATTCGCATATTACTTTCTTATGCTAACCATCATGATATCACTCTATATCAAATGGATGTGAAAAGTGCATTCCTCAATGGTAAGCTTGAGGAAGAAGTGTATGTTGCTCAACCCCCAGGTTTTGAAGATCCAAAGAATCCTGACAAAGTCTTAAGACTCAACAAGGCCCTCTATGGCCTCAAGCAGGCCCCACGGGCTTGCTATGATACTTTGAAGGAACTCTTCATGAAGAAAGGCTTCAAACCCGGTTCACTCGACCCTACTCTTTTCACTAAATCTTATGATGGTGAATTGTTTGTGTGCCAAGTATATGTTGATGATATTATCTTTGGCTGTACTGACCAACGTTATAGTGATGAATTTGCCTATATGATGAGTGAAGAATATCAAATTTCTAGGATGGGAGAGTTGAAATTCTTCTTAGGTCTTGAAATTCGTCAACAACACAATGGCATATTCATATCTCAGGAGAAATACCTCAAGGATGTACTGAGGAAATTCGGCATGCAAGATTGCAAAGGCGTCAAAATTCCTATGCCCACAAATGGCCATCTGTGCACTGATGAAAATGGTATTGACTTCGATCATAAGGTATACCGCTCCATGATAGGTTCCTTATTATACTTATGTGCATCTAGGCCAGATATAATGCTTAGTGTTTGCATGTGTGCCCGATTTCAAGCTGCACCAAAGGAATCACACCATAAGGCTGTGAAGCATATTCTTCGATATCTAGCTCACACACCAACACTTGGATTATGGTACCCCAAGGGCTCGGCTTTTGATCTTGTTGGATATTCTGACTCTGACTATGCTGGTGATCGTGTGGATCGCAAGTCAACATCTGGTACATGTCATTTCTTCGGACGATCTTTGGTCTGTTGGTCCTCGAAGAAACAGAACTGCGTATCACTATCTACTGCTGAAGCTGAGTACATTGCCGCTGGTTCTTGCTGTGCCCAATTGCTATGGATGAAGCAAACTCTCAAGGACTACGGCGTCAACATCAAGAATGTGACTCTCTTCTGTGACAATGAGAGTGGCATCAAGATTGCTCACAACCCAGTTCAGCACTCGAAAACAAAGCACATTCAGATTCGTCATCATTTTCTTCGTGATCATGTGTTGAAGGGCGACATTTCTATTGAGCATGTGAAGACTGAAGAACAACTAGCCGATATCTTCAGAAAGCCCTTGGACGAGAAGAGATTTAGCAAGTTGCAGTGTGAGCTAAATATCCTAGAATCTTCGAATGTTCTTTGAAAAGGACACTCATCCTAACACTTATGCAAAATTGATGACTTAGATGTGCAACACATGAAGAAATGTTTTTTTTCAATCAATGAAGAATAACACTCTTAGTGTGAAGAAATTAACAAAGAATTTGATTCTCAGAACCCTACGATAATTGTACGCGGTGGCTGAAATCATCATTCTTATACGGTGGGTCACGCCACCATGAAAAGTTGAAATTCCTCAAATTATTCATATTCTTCAACTTTGCATAGTCTTCACTGGTTCCGTCATTTTTCTTCATTGGATATATATATATATGTGTTTATGTCCTCTACAGCATTCACTTATTGCTATTTCTTCAAGTTGGTTTTCTGCTAAGTGAATGTGATCGGACCCTTCCCCTCTATGCTATACTCAACCCAATCTGTTCACAAATTCTTCATGTGCGTTCTATTTGAAACTCGTTCAAAATCTTCACTGTGTCCTTGTCAGCTGAAGAAATTGCGAACGGAACTTTAAAACCTATCTTATCGAAATTTTCAGTTTTGCCGCTCAAACCGTTCCGCATCCCTCGATACACTTATCTGCTCACCCATGATCTAACACGATCTCCACCTCTCACTACGTGGGTGACACATTTCACGCGAATGAGAAGGGTCAGGGGCACGTTCGTCCAATTTCTTCGGGCGAACAGTTTTTCACCATGGCTATAAATACCCCTCCTTCCCTTCCTCACTTATTTTACTCCGCTCGACGTCTCTCTCCAGCTCGAGCTTCTCAAACCCTAGCGCCGCCACTACTTCATCGCCGCCGGTGAGGAAGAGCTTCACTGCCTCAACCTCGTCGCCGACGTACTCGCGCCGACCGCGGACATCTTCACTCCGCCGCCGCTGTAGCCATCTTCCTCCGCCAAGTTAGGGCGTGGAAGATCTGCACAGACGAACTTCACATCTCCTCACTCTAGTTCGTCATGTTCTTCGTCCAGGGTAAATAAAAGTTATTTTTGTTGCCCTCGTTGATTCGAATGATTATCTACAAAATCTTCAAAGGTGTTTTTCTTCATATCTTCACACACTAAACACCTCACAAGTCATCTGTTCTTGATTCGTTTCTCTAAGCATCATTTTCCTTCAAGATTCCTCAATTGTGTGGATCTTCGATCTATACAACTCTGGAACCTAAGACAAAGAACGCTTAGTGAAAATCTTCAAGACTCATCTGGTCAAATTCCTCAAACCTGTTCATTTTGAAAAACCTTTTGAGAACGCATATGACCTCTCCAAATTCCTCGCAACTATACTCTGTTCACAGGTACACATGTCAGCTGCTGAATCACTAGGTTCTCATCAACTTAACTCATTTGCAGCGTTCCTCGAAGAAAAGTTGCATACTTCTTTAGAGAATTCAATTGTTCAAATTCCTCAACTGAAGAAAATGGCTGATGGTAAAAGGCCACAGAAGGGAGGAAAGAGGCCTGAGGTAAATACAGCGTTTGAGATCCCTGATGGCATATATGCTGGGTACTGCACACCTACTGAGGAAACCAAGAATGAGCGCAAAGTGCGCATTCAGAAAATAGAGAGGAGATGGGCAAGAGAATGGAGGGAGTACAGATATGTCATTCCTAAGTATATGAAGAAATTCGCACTCAATCGTCCATGCCCAAGAGCTCCATTGGCACCTGGCCAAATTGCTGATCCCACCAGCCTCAAGCGAGGTGAGGACTATCCTAATGAATGGGCCAAGCACCAAGCCAAGCTGGCTAAGCAAGCCAGAGAACCAGTGAGGAAATTTAATGAAGACTCTGCTGCTGCTGCCTCTGCTGAGGCCTTTGCTGTCAAGCCAAAGAAGGCTATGTCAAAGAAGCCTGCGCGCAAGCCAAGTGCTTCACCAACAATGCCCTCAAGGCCAAGTTCCTCAGCAATGCCCTCACGGCCAGAATCATCAAAGCCCTCATGGCCAATTCCTCATGCTGCTCCTATTCCTCCAAAGTCCTCAGCTCCTCCGCCGAAGCCTTCAGCTGTTCCGACCAAATCCTCAGCACCTGTGCATCTCGCTTCGTGCCAAAGGACTGTCAGCATCTCCATTGCCTCAGGTGTCTCAGCTAGTTCCTCAGCTGCACCAAGTTCCTCAGCTGGCCCCTCACTACTGAAGACAAAGGCCACTGCTGTACGAGGTCCACGCCCAAGTTCTCAAAAGAAGCAAGTCGCTTTCCAAGTGCCGTTTGATGAAGACGAAGCTGATGATGATGAACTTGCAGAAATCATCAGAGACAGGCAAGTCAGGGCCGCTAGAGCCAAAAGATCAGAGGTGCCACTGCTTTTGGATCCCAAGCTGATCCTCGACTACATTGATGATTGGCACAAGGACCCCAACACTCCCTTGCCTGACTTCAAGCTGACTCCTGGCCAAAGTCACATGCTAACCCACTTCATTCAAGAAGAAAAGTGGAAATTTGAGAAGGCCAGGAAGATCAAGAAAGCATAGTACAAGAAGGAGAAATTTCTGAAGAACAATGTTGTCACTATGACAACTGATGAACTTGTAAAAATCCAATCTGAAATCAAAACCCTCAGCGATGACTTCAAAACCTACTATGCTGATTGGCAAGGAGCCAAAGTTAGATTTGTAAAGATAACTGAACAGTTCACTTCAAATGTTGCTGCCCCAACGCAACAGGAAATTCCTCAGGCTGAAGCATCTGCTCAGCCGACTGTAGAACATGCCAGCACCGCTGATGAAAATCAGGCTGCTGAAGAAAATGTGAGTTCCAGGGCTGATGACTGCACTCCAGCCGCTGAAGAAAGGCATCCACTTGTGGTGCGCCTGAAGAAACTGAAGAAATCAGGGCAACTGCATCAGTTGTGCCTGAAGAAAATCAACCAGATTCCTCAACTGCTCCTGCACCAACTTCAACTCCAATCCTTCCATCTGCATCAGATGTGAAGAAGACCAAGGCTGCAGAGCGTGCTGCAGTGAAGAAAAGGAAAGCATCAGCTGCTTCAGATTCTTCAGCTCCGAAGAAAATGAAGCCTATGACAAGTTCATTTGCACATCCGATTGATGTTGTTCCCATCTCAACCAGGACATCAAAGGACCTTGTTCCTTTTGATGAAGAATATGTGATCCCCAGCGGATCTGATGAAGAAACTCATTCTGCTGCCTCGTCTGAACCATTGGATGAAGAAATTGAAGTGGATGCGATCCCTTCAACACTAATCATCTCCTCGCCTATGCCTCAGTTCACAGCTAAAGAGGCTGGCGTTGAATAAATGGAAGATGATGATGTGGACATTGGCTGCTTCACACCCGTCATCAGTGATGAATTCTGGGAAAGTCAGCATCCAAACTCTCCAATGTTCACTCCTCTACAACAAATTCCTCAGTCCCCCACACAAACTGTTCACATGGGCTCTGAAGAAACTCATCCCACTGCATCTACCCATGAGGAAATTCCAGCCACTAGCGCTGAAGAAACTGCTGCTGCTGAACAACCAACTACGCAAACTGCCACTGAGGAGGAACCAGAAATTCCTCAGCCTAAAGAACCTGCGATTGAGATTCCTGAAGTCGTGATGCAACTCACTGACACTCCTCTGCCGAAGCCAAAGGATCCACTCTCACGCAAGAAAAAGTTCAAGGCTGATTATTTCTTCGGCGAGCACGTATTCTTTGAAGATTACAACCCATATGACTCTGCTCACATTAGGAAGAGGCGTTTCTGGACTGCTAGTCAAGCCAATTTCTATTCCTTAGTGTTGTTCAACAAGGAGAAGATTTTCTACCATGAGCATATTCCTCACGTGGATATGGAATCTCTGCCGTGCTTCGCACTACTCCTCAGTGTTCTTCACGACGCTGGGCTGCTCAACTTTTGCTCTGACATCTGCGATTGGAATGAGGAACTGATTCTTCAATTCTATGCAACGCTACACATCACCGAAGATGCTGAAGATGTGAATTCATGGGTGTTGGACTGGATGTCTGAAAACACTCACTACACTGCACCAGCCTCTGAATTGCTTCATGCTCTACCACTCAGTCCTCCCCTTGAAGAAGCTCGCTGCATCTACAGTGAACCTGAGCTCACACATCATTACACGCAGGTGCTGCTGAAACCTTTGAAGCCAGGTCAAGCACCAAGAACCAAATTCCTCGTGAAGGAATTGCTGTACGTGCCAAGAACTGTCTATCGTATTCTTACGAGGACAATCAGTCGTATCAAAGGCCACGACTCATCTGATGAGGAAATTGTTGGCATCATGAAGAATCTGGTATTCAACATCGTTCATGGCATTCCTGTCAATTATCACGATTTCTTCATGAGGACTATGGCCAATGTTGCACTGTCTCCATTTGAGATGAAGCCTTATGCACCTTGGATCATGAGATTCCTCGGGACAAGGTCTTCACTCAACTACAAAGCTGATTTCCAGAATCATCTCAGCTACTTGCCCCCAATTGAAGTCCTCAAGCAGACATATTCCTCAATTGATGGAAAGGGCAAGGCACCAGCTGTAATTGATGAAGGCATTCATCCATTGGATGGTCAGTTTCGCAAAGCTGCATCTTATTCCACCAATGAATACTCTGCCACACATGACTAAACCAATGCACCCAAGTCCACTCCTCAAGCCACTGCTCTGCGCGTGATGACTGACCGTGAACTTCTGCTTATTCTTCACCAGAAGGTGGATCGAAATCACAAATGGGTTAAGCGTCAGTTTGCTTCACTTCTTCATAACATGACTGCCACACACAAATGCAGTGAAGAAAAACCACTACTACCTCCATCAAGTCTTCGGTCGCACCTGGGCAATCCTGTCACATCTGTATGGTGAAGAAGATCTGAAGAACATGGGTCTTAATAAAGATTTTGACTGGTCTGCACCACCACCGAAGAAATTCAAGAAGGTCAAGGTTCCTTCTCTGGTGGCCAGCTCATATTCTTCATCGCGCGACACTGATGAACATGAAGATTTGGACGACACTGCGGCAGGCCCTACATCAACAAACGACCCCAACAACACTGGCGCTCCTTCATAAACATGATTATCTTCAGGGGTGTTAGTCCTCATTTTCGATCCTTTTGGTCATTCGATGACAAAGGGGGAGAAATATGAGTTAGTCTTCAAGCGGGTCTACTATATGGGCGTTTTTTTATCTGCTAAGTTACAACTCTCGTTCTTCTGAAACTTTATTGGATCGAGTTGTAATCTTAAACCCGATGGTGCTCTGATACTTTTGATGCACTGTGCTCTGATACTCTTGATGCACAACTCTGCATGCTTATTCCTCGTTAAATATTATTGCACACATGCTGAATTTCATCAGGCACCATATTTCATCATGCATTTCAAATTCTTCATATTATATGTTAAATGCGTGTATGAATTACAAGATATAGGGGGAGATCTCCATGATTCAAATCTTCAAGTGTGCATTGCTTCAAAAGCAAATTCCTCACTATGCACATCTTCAGGGGGAGTTCTTCTATATCTTGCAATCAAATTCCTCAATATCAGTATTTACACTTCATATGTTTATCCCCGTTGAAAACTTAACCTATATTGTCATCAATCACCAAAAAGGGGGACATTGTAAGTGCATCTAGTGCCCCTTAGTTATTTTGGTGTATTGAAGACTTATAGGTTAAGGGACTAATGCGTGTGTGAGTGTACACAGGTCTATAAGTCTATGAGGAGTTTGATATTTACAGGAAAAGTCGGCCCCTAAAAATGAATATCTTCGACTGAAGATTTTGGTATTTTTGAAGACTTTCATGAAGACTTTGAAAGTGAAGAAATTGGTGTGTCCGTGAAGACTTGATATTCATGCGAGAAATATGAAGCTTGAAGACTTTCGTTTTCATAGTTTTGTTTTTCTCTTTCTTGAGTCATAGGAAACACCGTACTGTTAAAGGGGGTCGAGGAAATACTAAGGAAAAATTTCCATGTGATGCTCAACTCAAATCCTACACCTACCAATCCCTTCGAGTGAAGCCATTGGAAATCGCATACAATTCAGTCAATTTCTTCAGTCACAGAGACGAAGTTCTTCTGGTCTCTGAGGAATTTGTCCTGACTGAGGAGTTAGGAATTCGCCAGTGCGGATTGCCTACACAGTGAGGAACATGATAGCCCTGAGGATTTTGCTACTCAAAATTCCGACCGTTGCTGTGCTATGCGCCAGCTGTCCCAAAATATCTATCCACCTAACGGTCATATCATTGAAGGGCATTTATGTCTTATCATGTTGGGCTGCTCCCTAGGCTATAAATAGCCGCCCCCTACAACCACTAGCTGGTTGGCTGCTCTGAGAGAAACTGACACTTGTCATTTGAGAGCAACCCATCCTCTGAGGACTTTGAGCGAAAATCATCAAGTGAGGAAAAACCAAAAACCCAAAACCCAAACACCTACAAACCCCTAGTGATTGAGCATCACTGAAGAGATTGATCCTGAGTGGATCCGACGCTTGTTACCTTTGAAGACTGTGCTTCTTCCAGACGGTTAGGCGTCATGGTCTAGAGCATCCAAGAGGAATAGTGGATCGCCGAGTGACCAAGTTTGTGAAGGTTTGGAAGTCGCCTGAAGACTTACCACAAGTGATTGGACGAGGTCTGTGTGACCTTAGTTCAAGGAGAATACGGTGAGGACTAGGTGTCTTGGACTAAGTGTCCTTGACTGGGTGTCTGGGACTATGTGTCCTCGAGTTTAAATACTCAGCCGCTCCAACCAGACGTACAACTGAGACAGCAGTTGGAACTGGTCTACCAAATCATTGTGTTCACCGAGCTTACTGGTTTTATTTCCTCAAGTCTTTCATTTCCTCATAACTGTGTTGTATGTTTGTTCATATCTGTGTTTGAAGACTTTGACTGAAGACTTTCTCAATTTCCTCAGTTCAATTTCTTCAGTCTGTTTGTCTTCATCCTGAGTTATCCTGTGATTACGCTTCCTGTACTCTGTGCCTGTCTTCATTTCATCATGATGACTATGCTTGTATTCTATTGTGTTTACTTTTGAGTACTTATTCCGCTGCTAGTAGTTCTTCGCTAAGGAATTTCCGCACCAGCAAATTCCTCAGTGAAGAATTTCATAAAAATCGCCTATTCACCCCCCCCTCTAGTGGATATAACGCACTTTTGAGTACCCCACAATACGGCGTGAGAAGTCCGAACACTTTCACAAGTGTGGCACCCCAAACTTATAGCATTATATGCATCAGCTCTGAATCATGTCTTGGGTCAAATGTTGGGTTTGCCCGGCTCCTATGTTTTGGTACCTTACATTCCGTTATATCGGCTAAGGTAGCACTAGGAGAACTACTGCGATTGTGCCCCAGTTGAGCTGGGCTAAGCACCTCAGTAGAGAAAGCTAAAACTGACCGTCATGATGAGGCGAGAGCTGGTCGTTGTTCGATAGGTTTTCAAGTCCCTAAAGACTTATGCCGCTTAGAACGAGGAGTCGGCTTTGTCCGGCCTAGGCGTGGATAGCGCCCCGAACTCGGTCTTCTGAACACTAGGGGCTTCGCCGAAATTTAAAATTATAGAATTCTATGGCTAAGTGAGAGTGTTCAAGCATTATAGTCGGATTGCCTTGTTCGTTGTGTTGACTGCCTCCCTCGAAGGACCCAAGAATGGGAAAAGAGTGCTCGTGTTTATCCCGAACACCCCAGCACTCGTGCCATGGGGGAAGAAGCCGACGACTCGCCATCTCTCAAATTTGATAAACGGCCGCACAGAAGGTAATATTTTAAATTCAAAAAGCATTGCTTAGCGCACATGAACAAGTTTTCAGCGCACATGACAAAACGAGCGAGTTCACTGAAAAATTACATTCATGGAAAATTCATCCGCCACAAGGCGGGCACCCTTCAGAACGTCCCCATAATACATCTCGGGCTTGCGATGCTCCTTGCCCGGCGGTGGCCCATCCTTCACAAGCTTCTCAGCATCCAGCTTGCCCCAGTGCACCTTCACACAGGCAAGCGCCCTATGGGCACCCTCCATGCATACGGAGCACTTGATGACTTCAAGCCTTGGACAGGCCTCCACCAGCCGCCTCACCAGCCCAAAGTAGCTCCCAGGCATGGCCTCTACAGGCCACAGCCGGACTATGAGGCCCCTCATGGCATGTTTGGCCACCTTATGGAGCTCGACCAGCTTTTTCAGCTGGTCGCTTAAGGGCACCGGGTGTTCGGCCTCAGCATACTGAGACCAAAACACCTTCTCCGTCGAGCTTCCCTCCTCGGCACGGTAGAAGGCGGCGGCATCTGACACGCTACGGGGCAAGTCTGCGAATGCTCCTGGAGAGCTCCGGATTCGGGTAAGTGACAAGTAATTCACTTTTACGTGCTTGCTTTGCATAAAGAATGCCTTACCCGACGCTATCTTTTTTATTGCCTCAACCTCCTAGAGGGCCTTCTGGGCTTCGGCCTTGGCTGACTTGGCATCTTCAATGGCCGCCGCAAGCTTAGACTCTCGGGTCTTCGAGTCAAGCTCCAAACTCTCATGTTTTTTCATGAGAGCCTGGAGCTCTTGACGCACCTCGCCAACCTGCGTCTCATGCTTCTCCCGCTAGGTGCACTCCGTGGCCGCCCTCTTTTCGGCCTCGGACAGCGCTTGCTTAAGGGTCGGCACCTCAGTTGTGGCCCCTACAATAGCCACGTTAATCCTGTCACTTTTCGCAATTGCACCTTTCACATATTTCAATAAGGTATTTCTTACCTTCCTTCTCCTCGAGCTGCTGCTTGGCTAGGCCGAGCTCTTGCTCGGACCGCTCGAGGTTCTGCTTCAGTGTATCCACCTCCGCAGTCAGTGCGGCGGAGGCCAGCAGCGAAGCCTGCATACGCATATTGACTTGATTATGTTAGACTCCTGTGATTATTACATCCTCTATTCGGCTTTTCTTTCCGAACGCCGAACAGAGCATCAGGGGCTACTGTCTATGCGGTAATATTTTTACATATTATTTACTTACCTCAAAGCCTGTTAGAAGGCTGGCACAGGCTTCAGTCAGTCTGCTCTTGGCGGACCGAACCTTCTGGATCACCACACTCAAAACAGTGCGGTGCTCCTCGTCGATGGAGGCGCCATTAAGCGTCTCCAGCAAATTGTCCGGTGCCTCCGGTTGGACGAAGGTCACCGGCTCGGTAGGCTTGCTCCTCTTGGAAGGAGGCTGCCTACCGGAGTCCGGAACCGTTGAAGGTTCCGGCGCGGTGTCCGGCTCAAGGCCGGACTTGGATCCCTTGGGGGTTCTATCCCCTTTACGCCTGGAGTCCAAGAGGTTGCCTTGCGGCGCCTCCAGGACCACCTCCTCCTGGCTTGGAACTTGTTGGGACGCCACCTCGGCGCGTTCCGTAGGGTGGGGGGAGGAAGCCGTCGGAAGAAAATTCACATCCAACGAGTCCAGGGAGCCGCTCGACGACTCGTCGAGCCCGGCCTTGGGCGGACTGCACAATTATGTTTGAGGTAAGGAAAAGCTGTGCAATGGGGGAATACTATGAATCACTCTGGTATCCGGATACTTACGATTTCGCCAGGGGCTTGGCCCTGTGCGGCCACTCCTCTTCGCCGTCGTCGGCGTTGGTGGAGTAGTCCGGAGGAGGGGTCTTCCCCCTCTTGGACCCTTCGGCCTCCCCGGTTGGGGCAGCCTTCCTTTTCTTCCCTCCCCCCACTGGGGGAGAGAGGTCTCTTCTTCCTCCTCCTCGTCTTCATGGGAGGAGCGCGCCTTGGAGTCGTCGGATGGTGAATCCGACACCTCCTGGCGCCGGGCACTCTTTCGAGTCCCCGTGGCCTTCTTCTCCGGCACCACGTAAGGTGCCGGAACTAGCAGCTTCGCCAAGCGAGCGTTCGCTGGGCCTTCGGGCAAAGGAGCCGGACAGTTGATCTGTCCGGACGTCTCCTGCCAATCCTGTCAAAGGTAAGGGAACTTAGATCCCGCATGGAGTCAAACTATGAAAAACTAATACCCTGTAAAAGGTGAAAACAGCTTACCGCACAAGCGTGACGTTGCATGCTGAATCCGTGATCCTCGGTAGCGGATGCGGGGGCCTCAGCGCCCTTGAAAAGCACCTTCCAGGCATCTTCGTACGTCATGTCGAAGAGCCTGCTCAGAGTTCGGTGCAGCGCCAGCTCGAACTCCCACAGGTTGAAAGCCCGTTGTTGACATGGGAGGATCCGACTGATGAGCATAACCTGGACTACGTTGACAAGTTTGAGATTCCTGTCCACCAGGGTTTGGACGCATGTTTGGAGTCCGATCAGCTCTCCTTTTTTACCCCACGACAGGCTCGTCTCTTTCCAGGAGGCGAGCCGCATAGGGGGTCCAGATCGGAACTCGGGGGCTGCGATCCATTCAGGGTCGCGCGGCTCGGTGATGTAAAACCACCCCGACTGCCACCCCTTTAGGCACTCCACGAAGGAGCCCTCGAACCATAGGACGTTGGGCATCTTGCCCACCATGGCGCCTCCGCACTCCGCTTGGGTGCCGCGCACCACCTTCGGCTTGACATTGAAAGTCTTGAGCCATAGGCCGAAATGGGGGCGGATGCGGAAGAAAGCCTCGCACACGACGATAAACGCCGAGATGTTGAGGACAAAATTTGGGGCCAGATCATGGAAATCCAGGCCATAGTAGAACATGAGCCCCCGGACAAATGGGTGGAGAGGGAAGCCCAGTCCGCGGAGGAAATGGGGGAGGAACAGCACCCTCTCATGGGGCCTAGGGGTGGGGATGAGTTGCCCCTCTTCAGGAAGCCGGTGCGCAATGTCGTTAGACAAGTATCTGGCCTTCCTGAGTCTTTTGATGTGTCCCTCCATGACGGAGGAGACCATCCACTTGCCTCCTGCTCCGGACATGGCTGGAGAAGGTTGAGGTGGGGTGTGCGGACTTGGGCGCTGGAGCTCGAGTGCACGGAAATGGATAGGCAAAGGAGGAAGAAGGCGTGGATGAAAAGGTGGATCCTTATCCCCTTATATGGGCGGACGCGACTATCCGCCCCCACCAGCCTGGTAAAACTCGCTTATCTCCCAAGCACCGTAGTCAATGGCACGGTTGGGTTACCCACACCCGTATTGATGAGAATCCCGGAATAAGGGGACACAATCTCTGCTTTAACAAGACGTGCCAAGGAAACCGCCTTGCTAAACGCGCTGAGGTGGGACGATAAAACTATTTGAATAAAGACTTGGCCGTGGTGTGATGTCACGCTACGAAATACGTCAGCAGATTAGATTTGTGTAAATATTATTCTCTCTATGGCAATATGTGGAAACTTATTTTGCAGAGCCGGACACTACCTTTGTGTTCAAAATCTTCTATGAAGTACTTGGAGGACGAACCCGCCTTGCAATGCCGAAGACAATCTGCGCACCGGACTCGTCGTCATTGAAGCCTGGTTCAGGGGCTACTGAGGGAGTCCTGGATTAGGGGGTGTCCGGATGGCCGGACTATACCTTCAGCCGGACTCCTGGACTATGAAGATACAAGATTGAAGACTTCGTCCCGTGTCCGGAAGGGACTTTCCTTGGCGTGGAAGGCAAGCTTGGCGGTACGGATATGTAGATCTCCTACCATTGTAACCGACTCTGTGTAACCCTAGCCCTCTCCGGTGTCTATATAAACCGGAGAGTTTTAGTCCGTAGGACGAACAACAATCATACCATAGGCTAGCTTCTAGGGTTTAGCCTCTCTGATCTCGTGGTAGATCTACTCTTGTACTACCCATATCATCAATATTAATCAAGCAGGACGTAGGGTTTTACCTCCATCAAGAGGGCCCGAACCTGGGTAAAACATTGTGTCCCCTGCCTCCTGTTACCATCCGGCCTAGACGCACAGTTCGGGACCCCCTACCCGAGATCCGCCGGTTTTGACACGAAATGTAGCATCAAAGTGATACAAATCATTAAGAGTATCACTAGATCAAATGTAGGGTATTAACACCAAATGTAGCATCAAAGTCCGGATGTAGCATCAAAGTGATACAAATCATTAAGAGTATCACTCGGCCTCTGTATAACTAGGATACACACAGCCAAACACTAGTAGTCTAATAAATAGAAAGATAAAAGACCGATAATTCGGCGACAGTATAGTCCATAGACCGACACTATGCCTATGTCGAAAGAGATGGTGGACCGATCTGGAGATTATGCTACCACCCATGTTGGGTAAAAATCACCATAGCCACCTGCTCCAACAGCGTACACACTGTCTTGAACAGCGGTTGGTACTCCGCTCATTGTAGCGTACACCACATACGAAGCGAGTGCGTGCAACAGAAAATAACCTGCAAAGGAGAAGCATTTTTGTCATTAAAACAACATTATTTCTAGATAGCCAAAGCGACCATAGTAAGGCATACACTCCCACCCTTATTAGCGTTTTGTACCTATTTGAAATACCGTCCAGCTAATGACCAAAAATATTGGCAATACTTGTGAACGGATACAAATTTGACGCTATTTGAATGGCTGACCACATAAAATGCGCAAACTTGGAGTGAAAAAAGAGGTGTTTAATTGTCTCGTCATGAGTACAAAAACAACACTTCTTACTTCCCGACCAGTTGCGTCGTGCGAGGTTGTCTTTTGTTAGCACAACTCCCCTACGAAGATACCACATGAATATTTTGACTTTAAGTGGTACCTTCGCTTTCCAATTTTTTTGTTATTACTCACCGGTACCTCAGAATACGTGAGTGCACGATACATAGAGTCCACTGTGAAAGACCCTGATGTAGTAAGGTTCAAGCGAAACACATCACGACCTAGTGTCAGGTTAATCGAATCGAGACAGGACAATGTTTATTCCATGACATAAGTCGGGTGCCAATCAAATCCCGCCTGAATGAAATATTTGGCGGGAATGAGTTGAGCACTTGTGCAATAGTATTATTCTTATCGCGTGCAATGTTGTATAAGGCTGGGTATTGTTCTCGGAGGCTAGCATTGCCTAGCCAGATGTCTTCCCAAAAATGGATCTCCGACCCGTCCTTTATCGTGAAAGACCCAAAGCGAAAGAGATGTTTCTTTGTCGCCACTAGGCCGGCCCAAAAGTGTGAGTCTCCAAGCTTCCAATATACCAGAGACACTGCCTTTTGGCCTATATACTTATTGTGCAGCATGGTTTGCCAAACACCATTCTTAATAAGAAGTTTGAACAACCATTTACTAAGTAGGGCCTCATTCTTGACGTGCAGGTCATGAATACAGAGGCCACCCTGGTCTTTGGGCCTACAAACCACGCTGCATTTGGCCAGCCTATTTTTTTTCACCATCTCCTTGCGAAAAGAACCTAGACCTAAGATAGTCCAATCTTTGCAAGACCCCTTTTGGGAGCTGGAAGAACGAAAGCATATAGAGAACCATATTTGCGAGGACAGAGTTTATTAAAACCAATCATCCTCCAACTGAGAGCAACTTGCCTTTCCAGCTGCTCAAGTGTTTCTCTAGCCGCTCCTCTACATGCTTCCACTTCACAATGGTGAGACGCCTATAATGAATTGGTATTCCCAAATATTTAACTGGGATTTGTCCATGTGCACAAAGAAAAAGGTCAGCATAATCGGTCACTGCATCAACGGCTTCTCCAAACCAGAACAATTCACTTTTATGGAAGTTGATATTAAGACCTAACATTTGCTCACACGCTGACAATAGAAGTTCAGGTTTCTAGCCTTGTGTAGGTCATGTTCCATAAAGAGAATTGTGTCATCGGCATATTGCAGAATATAGATACCACCATCTATTAGACGTGGCACTACTCATGTAAGCTGGCCGTCCTACTTGGCACGCTCAATCAGAATAGCCAACATGTCATCCACAATGTTAAATAACATTGGGATATGACGTCACCCTGTCGTAGTCCTTTTTTATCTGAAAGTAATGGCCAACATCATCAACCTCAATAATTCTCATGTCCTGACAATCATCTCTTATATATACAAAAAGAAAGAACAAAAAAGAGTGCAACACCAAAAGAATGAAACTTAGACGCCTTGTTAATTACTGTTTTGAAGATACTTGTTACTTGGGAAATATGGAAAAAAGCAGAATGCCAGAGTTTTCCGCAACCTCAATGCCCGCACGATGGTGATTGTGATGAAGATCAAAGAGGAGGCCCGACTTTGGGTGTTGGCAAGAGCTGCGCACTTAATTATTGTAATGCCACAAGAGTAATTGTCTGTGTATCCCTGCTTTGCAGGCCATTGTCTACCTTCTTTCTTAATTAATGAAAATGACAAGTCTTTTGCCTTGTTTTAAAAGAAAGGCTTCGAACTTGATTTCAACATCGATTTGTAGTGCGAGTTCAATTACAATATTTGATACGATTTCAACAACATGATAATAATCTTGAGAATAATTTGAAACATCGGAAACACATATTTCTTCACCATCTAGTTTAGACTCTTCCTCCGTTTGGAGGTGACCTCGTAGGCAGAGGCTGCTTGGGCGACTTCCACTTCCGCCGTCATGTGGTCTACAAACTTCTGGGCATCCTCGATGTGGCTCGAGGAGATGGCTTTGAAGCTTGTGTCATTGGAGCTTTCATTTCTGCAAAGGCCATACCTGACAACTGATTCAGTCTGACGAAGCGTGTGCTTCTTGACCCACTCCCAGAAAGTCCCAAGCCATCTTCCAGAACTTCCTCTTGGTGCAGTCCTCTTCGGTCTCGCCAGGGGAAGGTCCACGTGGAGGGGTCGGCCGCCGCAACATGGTCGATGGGGGTGAGTCTGGTGGCGAAGGGGAAGATGAGTGCTGGCCGGCAAACATGAAAAATGGATGAGGCGTGCTGCTGGTAAGCGAGGTGGCCCAGTTTATATAACCATGAATAGGTGCGCTTCAGCGGGAAACGGGGATAGTATTGGCGGGCGCGGGTGAAAAACAACATTTCCATTGAAAGAAATGGAGGCCGCAAGCGTACGGGCGGCTGCGCATTGACATGACTAGACACGGGAGGAAGAAACCAAACAGAAACTTTGTCCCGGGCGCAGGCAGTTGTGTTTGGAGCAAGCGTTTAGGCTGATTTTTTGAGCCCCAATCATGAAGCTAGCGATTATTATGGTGATTAGATCGATATGATGGCTCTGATAGAGTTGCCATAAGCTAGACAAACGGAGACGATGGCCAAACTTAGCTCACCTGCATTCAAAAGCAAATTTTAAATAATGAACAAATTTAGGGGGAGCTCTTGCTTATCACATACTTCTCAAACCGATGATGTATTTCATTCTTATTATCATTTGTCGAAGCTTTGATCTATATGTTGTCATCAATTACCAAAAAGGGGGAGATTGAAAGTGTAACTAATCCCTGGGTGGTTCTGGTAATTCTTAACAACATATAGCTCATTGAACTAATAATCTTTCAAGATAATCATTTCAGAAAGTTCAATCACTGGCATGGCATGGACTAGAGATGTGGACCCCTCAAAATGCTAAGGACACATATTGGCAAAAGCTCAAGACTCTACATTTCCATTTTAGTGATCCAAGATCACATTGAGTCCATAGGAAAAGCCAATACTATTAAAAGGGGATGAGGTGTTGCTTAATGGCTTGCTTGCTCAAGATGCTTAGTGATATGCTCCAAAAGCCCTCAACCACTTTCTCATTTCCACATATATCCTAAACCTAAAGTCAAACTCAGCCCCACCAATTTGATCTATCTGGCGCCACCGATTCACTTGACATAGCCATAGCCAGAAACCGTAATCAGATCGGTCTCACCGATAGGGACCTCGATCTCACGGAGATGGGATTGCAAACTCTCTGTTTCCCTTCGTAATGTTTCAGTCCAACCGAGATGAGTGATTAGTCCCACCGAGTTCACAATGCAAACTCTATATTTCCTTTTCGTAATGTTTCGGTCTCACAGAAATAAGCAATCGGTCCCACTGAGTTTGCCCGACCAACTCTCTGTTTTCTTATTATTGAAAACGGTCACACCGAGTTGAAGTAATCAGTCAAACCGAGATCAAGTTATGCCCTAACCCTAACACATCGGTCCCACCGAGTTGATCATGTCGGTCCCACCGAAAAGCCTAACGTTCACATTTTGAACCATATCGGTCTGACCGAGTTTCACTATTCGGTCCCATCGAGTTTGGTAAATTGTGTGCCATGGTTAGATTTTGTGTGGAGGCTATAAATACCCCTCCACCCCTTTCTCCATGTAAGAGAGAGCTATCAGAACATGCCGACACTTCCACTACTCATTTTCTGAGAGAGAACCACCTACTCATGTGTTGAGACCAAGACATTCCAATCTAACCACAAGAATCTTGATCTCTAGCCTTCCCCAAGTTGCTTTCCACTCAAATCATCTTTCCACCATATCCAAATCTGTGAGAGAGAGTTGAGTGTTGGGGAGACTATCATTTTAAGCACAAGATCAAGGAGTTCATCATCAACACACTATCTATTACCTTTTGGAGAGTGGTGTCTCTTAGATTGGTTACGTGTCACTAGGGTGCCTCCGTCAAAGATTGTGGAGTTGAACCAAGGAGTTTGTAAGGGTAAGGAGATCGCCTACTTCGTGAAGATCTACCCAAGTGAGGCATGTTCTTCGTGGGCGATGACCATGGTGGGATAGACAAGGTTGCTTCTTCATGGACCCTTCGTGGGTGGACCCCTCCGTGGACTCGCGCAACCATTACCCTTCATGGGTTGACGTCTCCATCAACGTGGATGTACGATAGCACCACCTATCGTAACCACGCCAAAAATCTCCGTGTCTACATTGCGTTTGCTCCCTCCTAACTCCTCCCCTTTACCTTCATATGCAATGATTTACATTCCGCTGCTATACTCTTAGAATTGCATGTGTAGGTTGATTGCTTGACTTGTGTTAAGTTGCTAAAATCTGCCAAGACATAAAATTGGGAAAAGGCTAGATTTTTATCTGGTCAAGTAGTCTAATCACCCCCCTCTAGACATACTTTCGATCCTACAGGCAAGTCACGCAGGAATGCGACCCCCTTTCTTTCGTTTTCTCCCAAGTAACATGGGGCCACAATCTCATTTGTCTCCCAGTCTCTCCGTATTTCTCTGCCCCAATTTATTGCCCCTAAACTCCAACTCCCCGAGCTAATCAATTAATTTGTGTCACTATCCCATGAATTTCTTAGGTATTTTTCATCCTATAACTAACCCCAAAGCCATCAGTGGGGTGAAGATGAGAAGGAGACGAGAACAGCAACCCGCGACATGGCCATCCATTGTCAAGGCACTGGCCAGTTTCCGATGGTCGGTGGTGGAGGCGTGGAGTCCGGGCACTATTCAATCCAACCATTGCCCATTCATGTAATTTTTTCATATCCATTCTTTGAGCCTAGTTTATTTATTTCTATTACTATGCTATGACAAATTGATGCAATGATATTTGACCGGCTTGATTCTTTCTTTTATGACATAACAATGAGGTAGGTTCTGTTGTTTATGACATTGCTTGCGTTTGGATTATTGGACAACTGAAGCATGGGATTTCTTCCAATTTACTCCAAAGCCAGGATTCTAGAATTCAGGTGTTCTCCATTCCTTTTTGAATGGTATTGCCAAAAAACACACTTATCTGGTTGCATGAAAGGGAAACTTGTAGTTCAATTAAATGAATCTCGAATTGGTGCTATATGCACAGATTCGTTTTGCTGCCGCTAAGAATCCAGAGGTGTTAGTCGTTCATAGTATTAAAGATTAGTTGTGAAAAATGATGTCATCGAGGATTCTGCATATTTGAGTGATGTATATGTGTGGAAGTAATTTTTGGGTTTATTATAATGCATGGGCCCATTATATGCAGTTCGCACAAGGGCCTCTAAGATGACAGGTCGGCCTTGAGTAGGACACGAAATGCTTTTGTTCATGGAACCATGTGTGAATATTGGTCCAAAATTTTGAGCCCTTTTGCTCCGTGCCATGGATCGGATCGAGGCTAGTGGCCAACCATGCCTCGCACAACAGCTCATCCTCCCGCATGTTGAAGCTTTCTCATGTACCCTTTTTCTTTGGATCGCCAACAATATCATCCAGATCGTCGTCTTCGCCGTCCTCATCCTCCCCCAGGTGCTCCCTGAACGAGCTATGGTGATGAAGACTCCGAGAAGAGCAGCGGAGCGGCGTCGATGTTGATGATGTAAGGCACTTATCCAGCGACGGTTGTTGTCGATTGCCTGCCGAGTTGCATGGCGCGTAGTAGTATGGAGTCTTGTAATGCTCCGGCCATGGAGGCTTCTGGATGGTGGGTGACACCATCGGGCCTCTATGACCCTGGCCGCGACCTCCACCACGTCCACGATTAGCACCCCCACCGCCACAGACGCCGTCAACACGCCCTCGTCGGCCTTCCGCTTCATGAGTGTTGCCTCCTTTGCAGCCTTCGCTTTGACGCGGAGAGTTTGCCGTGTCGCAGAGTTGATCTTTCGAGCGAGGATGATACTCGGATGCTCCTGCACCTCCACCACCGCCATCTCTGGCAGGTCCTCGTCTGATTCCATGCGTCTGCAACGGCAAAGAAGAAACTGGGAGGAAAGGGCGGGAATTGGGTGCAGAGCGGCGGGATGGAAGAAGAGACTGGGGATTTTGGCGCAGAAAGAGTGTGTGATGCTACAAAAGGGCGGGTGTCAGTGTCAAAACCGGCGGATCTCGGGTAGGGGGTCCCGAACTGTGCGTCTAAGGCGGATGGTAATAGGAGGCAGGGGACACGATGTTTTACCCAGGTTCGGGCCCTCTTGATGGAGGTAAAACCCTACGTCCTGCTTGATTTATTCTTGATGATATGAGTATTACAAGAGTTGATCTACCACGAGATCGGAGAGGCTAAACCCTAGAAGCTAGCCTATGGTATGATTGTGTGTTGTCCTACGGACTAAAACCCTCCGGTTTATATAGACATCGGAGGGGGCTAGGGTTACACAAGGTCGGTTACAAAGGAGGAGATATACATATCCGTATTGCCTAGCTTGCCTTCCACGCCAAGTAGAGTCCCATCCAGACATGGGACGAAGTCTTCAATCTGGTATCTTCATAGTCCAATAGTCCGGCCAAAGGATATAGTCCAGCTGTCCGGATACCCCCTAGTCCAGGACTCCCTTAGTAGCCCCTGAACCAGGCTTCAATGACGATGAGTCCGGCACGCAGTGTTGTCTTCGGCATTGCAGGGCGGGTTCTTCTCCAAATTTCGAATGTCTGTTAAGCAGTGTCCGGTCCCATAAATGTTGAACCTCTAGGCTTCCGTGCCCAGTAAGGGATATCTTCCACACGTCGAATGAATGCGAGGCGCCAGGGCATTTTTACATTCGCCCCCCTAGCCAGATAAATAAATTGTCTATTAAAGGGACGGGGATTCTTAAATCCAATCCATACCATCCTCCCCCAGCGAGAATTCATCGGGGCATGCTTCGGAAAGATCCACTCCAGCATGGCCGACCTCCGCAGCTCCTCCTCTCGCCCCCGTAGCCCTAATCCCGGCGATTGGGAGAGGTGTTCAGTTCCACACAGTCGATTAGTCGAACTGCAAACTAAAGGATTTCTCCCTCCGGCGTATATGGTGCCCGCCCGAGCCGGGCTCGCCACCTACAATGGCGGGGAGCAAGCGGAGAGCTTCCCCAGCCCCTCTATGGGGGAGCGGGTATGCCTTGTCCCTTATTTATTGAGGGGACTTGGATTTCCGATTCATCCGTTCCTCCGCGGGCTCCTGGAGTTTTACAGCCTGCAACCGCATAATTTCACCCCTGCTTCTATTTTACACATCGCCGGATATGTTGCCCTCTGCGAGTTATTCCTGGGCTGTGAGGCTCATTTCGAGCTGTGGAAAAGGTTATTTTGCCTTGTCCCTCGCACACAAGAGGGGTCACTTTATCAAGTGGGCGGAGCCGAAATATGGCGCATCGCCGAAACCGGATACCTGTCCGGTACTCCGAAGAAGATGTCCGAGGACTGGCCTTCGGAATGGTTTTATATGGAGGACGTCCCCCTTCCAGACCCTGTTCGGCGGGGTCTTCCTGAGTTCAGCAATGCTCCTCTAAAGAAACGCCGAAGTTGGCGCCCACGGAGCCCCCAGGAGGAAGACTACGGGGAAGTCCTTTACCTGATGAACCGGATTAAAGCGCTCGCTCAATCAGGATTGACAGTAATTGAGGTCATGTCAATATGTATAATGCGGGGAGTGCAACCACTTCAATATCGAGGGCACCCCTTGTGGTGTTTTAACAAGGAAGATGACGCCACCCGTTGCGGGCGTAAGGGTCCGAGCAATGCTGCCGCTTTGGCAAAAATTCTGTCCGAATTGTACAGAGGAGAGGAAGAGGAGTTCATCCGTATCAAGCCACGGGATGGATTCTCCACGTACAACCCACCAAGCTGGGTGAGTTATATCTCCCTACTTCCATTCTTCCCGCATTCTTTGTCGTAGGTACTCACCTTGCCATTTTGCGGCAGGAACTGCAAAAAGCCGTAAGAGAGGTTAGCAGCCCATCTCCATAGCCGGAGGACCCTGACCAGGCCCTCGGTCCCGGACTTGAAGAAGATCCGGACATATTCGTGGAGCTGATAGACCGGCAGTTCTATCAGTTAAGCTGTGATGACGCCATGGTGGCCATTACGGCCGACTATCCCGGACTACTTCCTGTGTCGCAAGTAAGAAAAAACCAAAAAATCCCAACTCCAAAAACTAGGATCCCCATTTAGACACTTCACCTACCATATGCATACGGTGTTTTTACAGGGAAGGCATTCGGGACGCCATACCGAACCCGCAACAACTCGCCAACAAGAGGCACCAAGGCCGGGCCAGCCAAAAAGGAAGGCGGTTAGGACGGAGACGCCGACGCAGAGGTATAACAGAAACCCCGCTCCATGGTTATCGTCTTTCTCGAAATGTAATGACACCCGTGTTTCTCTAACAGAAAAAACGCTCGCCGGAATATGTCCGGCGATGTTGCTAGTCACGCTTCCACCATTCGGGTGCCAGGACCAGACATAGAGGCGGAAGCCGATATGGGGCGGGCGCCGGGTAATCCCCCTACATAGGATGCGGATAGATTATCCGCCACAAATTCAGAAGTGGAAAGCGCCATGAATCATAGGCGCCGCCGGGCCGTACTCCGTGATGCTTGTTTATCGCCAGAGGCATTTAATGCCTTCAACTCTGGAGAGGCGTACCTCTGTGCTGCTCAAGATGGTCTAGCCAGAGCCACGGATCAGTATGTAAAGGATGTACGGGTAAGTATATCTGATGATTATATGTATCAGTAGCCCCTGAGACTTGAAACAGTTAGCAGAACTGATTTAAGGATCATTTTATTGTGCAGGTTCTTACAGAGAAGAATAGTTGACTGGCACAGGAGCTGGAGGAATGCAAGACCCAACTTCGGGCCGCTGTTGACGCATTAAAGGAACCTAAAGAGGCCCCTGCTGGTAACATTTCTTTCAAAGAATGACAGGTACCATGTAGCATGCGGCATAGCTGCAGATCTAATAATAGATGTTGTAGATGAATCCGGAGAGAATCCGGAGGAGCAGCATGCTATTCGGTAGCTAAAGGCTGGCGAACGTGTGCTAACTAAGGTCAGGCAGGAGAAAAACAATCTCCAAGACGCCAATACCAAGCTGAGCGTGGAACTGAAAGATGTTCGAGCTCAGCTTGCGGACTCCGAGAAGGAGAATAAGCGGCTTCGACGCGACATTTTCAGTAAGTGCTTGAATGAATCCTTTTGGAGGAATTCGACAAGGAAGCTGGCTAACAGCGTTATGTCTGTAGGTATGCTGACGGGTCGTCCCGCGGAGGAAATGCTCGGTCAGCGGGTGATCTTCTATCCGAGCTCTCACAACTGCACGAACAAGTTCGGCAGGTGATGCAAGGTGTTGCCTAGGCCTTGTGGCCATCCATCTCCCTGCTAGAAGGCGTTGCAGAGCTTACGGAGAAGCTCAAGGGAGCACGGCGGCGCTTCCGATTATGGAAGATATCGGCCTGCCGTCAAGGTGCCAGGGAAGCCTGGGCCATGGTGAAGACGCGGTATACCAAGGCTAACCCAAATCACATGGCCGAGGTCGGACCTGTGGGGCCCGACGGAAAAGAGATGCCCATTAGCTTAGTTTATGGGCAAGTAGAATTAGCCGCAAAGTATTCCCAACAGGATTGTAGGCTAGACCGCCTGTTGGATGGTATAGAAGAGGAATTTAGTCAGTCTGCATGACTATGTAATGAAAGTGACATGTATAATGCCTGCTAGCCGGATTATAGATCAGTTTTCATGGCGGACCTTTTCGCTTCAACCTCGGGACCCGATAGTCCGGAATGTATCCGAATACCCGCTCAGTTATATAAGAACCGGGGTATGCGTGGAGACCAGGCGTAGGGGTCATTAGTGCTTGAACAGACAAGTGCCCAACTAGTTATGTTATATTACATGGGTAGTAAGAAACATCTTCCAAGGAGAATAGTTCCGTTAAGGGTTCCTTTCCCTGGGTATGCATGCCCTAAAATGCATGTCCGGACTGCGATAGAAAACGCAGGAAAAACATCTGGGGGCACATATGGAAAATAAATAGAAATCATCTTTTGTTCACCGACCGAATATTCCCTTAAGAACGCTAGCTTTCGGCTTCACCCAGTTTGAGGTACACATCTGGCTGACCCGGCAGTAACAATCGCAGAGGTGCTCCCCTTATGCCCTAGCCGAATTAACGGGAACGTAGGGCATAAATACAAGAGCCAGGAAACCCAGCTTGGCCAAAACTTAAGTCATATCGATGCATATAATGGCGAAAAAAGGTACATGCGGAAGTATAACACATGTGCGGGGCATGAGGCCCAGATAAATAATTAAGCTTCTGTGAAAGAAGCCCCCAGGTAATATGAGCGCAGCTAGCGCATTTATAATGTGCAAACGAGGCACAAGTTGGCCCTTGAAGGCCTAGAGAAAGAATAAAAGAAAGAAAGAAAAACAGGACAGTTGATGTATATGCAAAAAATGGGCAGAGGAAGGAGACGAACATAGAGTCCGGCGCTAGGCGTAGAATCTTTGGAGCCTGGCCGCGTTCCATGGGTTCGGCTCGAGTCGATTATTCGATGCATCCCGCAGACGGTACACTCCACCGGTCAGAACTTGGTCAATAATGAAGGGACCTTCCCATTTGGGCTTGAGCTTGTTCTTTTTCTTATCCAGCAGGCGTAGGACTAGTTCGCCAACGTTATAAGTTTTGGCCGGTACTTCCCTGCTTTGGTATCCGCGAGCCTGTTGCTGATAAAATGCGGGACGGGCTTTTGCCACGTCGCGCTCCTCCTCTAGGGTGTCCAGACTGTCCTTCCGATCGAGCTCAGCTTCTCTTTCTTCGTACATGCGCACTCGAGGTGGGTCATGAATTATGTCACAGGGCAGGACTGCCTCTGCGCCGTACACCATAAAAAGGGTGTATATCCGGTACTTCGATTCGGCATGGTCCGCAGCCCCCAGAGTACGGAGTCGAGCTCCTCTACCCAGTTCGTGCTAGACTCTGTTAAGGACCACACTAATATGGGATTTATGCCGCTCATTATAAGACCATTTGCTCGCTCAACTTGGCCATTGGTTTGTGGGTGATAGACTGAAGCATAATCGAGCTTGATGCCCATTTTGCTGCACCAGAGTTTTACCTCATCGGCCGTGAAGTTCGTGCCATTGTCAGTGATGATGCTGTGGGGGACACCATAACAGTGTACGACCCCAGATATGAAGTCTATCACCGGTCCGGATTCGGCTGTTTTAACTGGTTTGGCTTCTATCCATTTGGTGAATTTACCTACCATGACCAGTAAGTATTTTTTCTTGTGGGTTCCCCCTTTAAGGGGTCCAACCATGTCAAGCCCCCAGACCGCGAAGGGCCATGTAATGGGGATTGTTTGGAGGGCGGTGGGTGGCATGTGGCTTTGGTTTGCAAAAAGCTGGCAACCGCCGCAGCGTTGGACCAAGTCATGTGCGTCTGCCCGGGCCGTCGGCCAATAAAATCCTGTATGGAAGGCCTTGCTTACAAGAGCCCGGGCTGCGGCGTGGTGGCCGCCGAGTCCGGCGTGAATTTCTGCCAAAAGGTTCTGCCCTTCCTCTTCGGAGATGCACCTTTGAAGGACTCCTGTAGTGCTTTTTTATACAGTTCTCCCTCGTGGACCTTGTAGGCCTTAGATCACCGCACTATGCAGCGTGCCTCATTTTGGTCCTCCGGAAGTTCCTGCCTCGTTAGGTAGGACAGGAATGATTCTGTCCACGGGGCTATGATGGCCATTATTACGTGGGCTGAAGGTGTTGTTTCGGTGGGAGAGCTTCCGATTATGTCAGAGTGTTCGGTATCGAGGGTTGTGGCCGGGTCCGGACTAACGTTGCCGGTGTCCCCCTCCCATACCACGGATGGCTTAAACAACCTTTCTAAGAAGATGTTGGGGGGACCGCATCGCGTTTTGCGCCGATGCGGGCGAGGATATCCGCCGCCTGATTGTTTTCCTGAGCCACATGGTGAAATTCGAGCCCTTCGAACCGAGCTGACATCTCTAGGACGGCGTTGCGATAGGCCACCATATTTGGATCCTTAGCTTCAAAGTCTCCATTTATTTGGTAAATTGCGAGGTTTGAGTCCCCACGCACCTCCAGGCGTTGAATGCCCATGGAAACTGCCATCCGAAGACCATGTAACAGGGCTTCGTATTCGGCTGCATTGTTGGAATCAGTATACAGTATCTACAGTATGTATTGAACTGTATCTCCGGTTGGGGACGTCAGGACAACGCTAGCCCCCAGTCCATCCAGCATTTTGGAGCCGTCAAAGTGCATAATCCAATTGGAGTACGCGCCGTACTCTTTAGGGAGTTCGGATTCGGTCCATTCGGCGACAAAGTCGGCTAATACTTGCGATTTAATGGCTCGCCGAGGTTTGTATGTTATGTCGAACGGGAGGAGCTCAATGGCCCGTTTGGCAATCCGACCCGTGGCGTCGCGGTTGTTTACGATATCGTTGAGTGGCAACTCCGAGGCTACCGTAATCGAACACTCTTGAAAGTAGTGTCGCAGTTTCCGGGATTCCATGAATACCACATAAGCTATCTTTTGATAATGTGGGTACCGTGATTTGCATGGAGTGAGGACAATGGACACATAATATATCGGTTTTTGAAGAGGGAATTTATGTCCGTCCGCTTCTCGTTCGACGACGAGCACTGCGCTTACAACTTGATGAGTTGCCGCAATGTAAAACAGCATTGGTTCGCCGATGTTTGGCGCAGCCAGAATTGGGTTGGTTGCTAGTATGGCTTTTACTTCTTCCAATCCGGCTGTGGCAGCGTCCGTCCACTCGAAGTGTTCGGTACGCCGAAGGAGACGGTAAAGGGGTAATGCCTTTTCTCCTAAGTGGGAGATAAAGCGGCTTAAAGCCGCCACACATCTAATTAGTTTCTGGGTTTGTTTGAGGTCCGTTGGGGTAGCCAAGTGTGACAGAGCTCGGATTTTGGCTGGATTTGCTTCAATTCCACTACTGGAGACAATGAAGCCCAGGAGCTTTCCGGCTGGTACGCCGAAAATGCATTTTTCCAGATTGAGCTTGATGTCGTATGTTCGGAGATTGTCGAATGTGAGCATCAAGTCGTCTATTAGAGAGTCAACATGTTTGGTTTTAACGACCACATCATCTACGTATGCCTCAACTGTTTTGCCGATTTGTTTCTCCAGACATGTCTGAATCATGCGCTGATATGTTGCACCTGCGTTTTTTAGCCCAAAAGGCATTGTGTTGAAACAGAAGGGGCCGTATGGTGTGATGAATGCCGTTGCGGCTTGGTCGGACTCCGCCATCTTGATTTGGTGGTAACCGGAGTATGCGTCGAGGAAACACAATGACTCGTGTCCTGTGGTAGCATCCATAATTTGATTAATGCGGGGGAGGGGGAAGGGATCCTTTGGGCAAGCTTTATTGGGGTCCTTGAAATCGACACAAAGGCACCAGGATTTATCCTTCTTTGGTACCATCATCAGGTTTGCTAGCCAGTCCGGGTGTTTTATTTCTCTGATGAATCCGGCCTCCAATAACTTGGCTAGTTCCTCTCCCATGGCCTGTCTCTTAGGTTCAGAGAAACGCCGAAGAGCCTGCTTGACCGGCTTGAATCCCTTTAGGATATTGAGGCTATGCTCGGCCAGCCTGCGTGGGATTCCTGGCATGTCTGAGGGATGCGAGGCGAATATGTCCCAATTCTCGCGTAGGAACTCTCGTAGTGCGGCGTCCACGGCGGGGTTTAACTGTGGCCCGATGGAGGCTGTTTATGTAGGGTCCGTTGGGTGGACTTGGAATTTGACTATTTCATCCGCTGGTTTGAAAGAGGTGGACTTGGATCTCTTGTCAAGTATCACGTCGTCCCTGTCCACTATGGAGCGCAGCGTAGTTAATTCCTCGGCCGCAAAGGCTTCAGATAATGCCTCAAGGACCAATGCGGTTGTTTTGTTTTCGGCGCAGAGTGATGTGTCCGGATCACTAGCGAGACTGATGATTCCTTTGGGCCCGGGCATTTTGAGCTTCATGTACCCGTAATGGGGTATGGCTTGGAAGATCGTGAACGCCTCCCCCCCTAAAAGGGCGTGGTATCCACTACTGAACGGGGACACTTGGAATGTAATTTCTTTGGACCTATAGTTCTCCGGCGTGCCGAATACCACCTCTAGTGTGATTTTCCTAGCACAACGTGCTTCTCGACTGGGGATGATTCCTCTGAAAGTTGTGCTACTTCGCTCAATGCGGTTCCAGTCTATTTCCATTTTTTTGAAGAGTTTCCTCGTAGATGAGGTTTAATCCACTGCCGCCGTCCATGAGCACTTTGGTGGGTCGAAAGCCGTCCATGATTGGACTGAGGACCAGTGCCGCTGGTGCTCAGGCTGTTCGGAATTTAGGTGTGTCGCCGGGATTGAAGGTAATAGCCGTGTCACATACGTGGCAGATTTCGGCAATGCTACAAAGTGTTCGCTTGCGCCTATTGTTTGATGCGAAGGTCTCAAAGACTTTTAATACCGTATTGTTATCACTGGGGTGGTGCTCTGTGGCATCTGGGATGAGAAGGTCTTCACCGCTTTTGGCCACCTGCCGGAGTATCCAACATGCTCTAAGGCTGTGTGTTGGTATTGTATCCGTCGTACTACGAATTTTGCAGGGTCCGTTGAGCCATCCCTCCAATACGGTTCCACGCCCTGTAGAGGGTTTTTGCTTCTTTGTAATTAACTCAGGTGTGTTATGATAGTGCACCCTTTTTCCTTGGACTGGGTGTATATATGGAGCCGGATTATCCCAAAATTTTGCTTCGATTTTCCAGGCATTTCCATTGCACAATACTTTTGTACTATGGACGCCAAGTCGGCGAAGCGTGATATATCACGACGACTTATGGCGTTAAGGATTCCCTTGTCCGTGCAGTTATTGCAGAAAAGTGAGACTGCGTCTTCCTCGCGGCAGTCCTTAACCTTGTTCATCACAAGGAGGAATCTGGCCCAATAATGATGTACTGTTTCATGGGGCTCTTGCCTGCTGTGGGAAAGATCGTTTATGTCTGGGTGGGTGGGTGGCTTTGAGTCTGAACCCCTACCCAATCTGAGGCCCAGGGGCCAAGGAGTTTCAGATCTTGGATGTTCGGATTCCGGGGTGTTGCCCGATGAGTCTGGCCCACTACCTGACTTTAGGTTCAGGGTTTGGGTGATGTCCTCCCTTAAATGGGTATCCGGCTCAGAGAGCTCAGGAATCCAGACATAGTTAGTCCTCAAGACAGAGGAAGAATCGCTGCATTGTTCCTCCACCACCGCAACATGATGGGTGACCGGTGGAGAGTAAATCTCCCTTTGATCGGGTTTAAGCCCAATCCGATCATGGCCCGTAGTGACTCCTAAGGCGGCGATGTGATTCAAGAGCTCGTTTAGGGAAGAGAGCTCCATTGGATCCATCTGCTCGGCGAATTCCGAGCCGACGTGGAGGCTATTTTCGATGGCCCGAGAAGTCATCGTCGGTGCAGCAGCCGAACAGGCGGTCATGACGAAACTGCCTAGCCGGAGAGTTTGGCCGACAGCCAGGGCTCACCTGGCGGTAATGTTGTTTTTAACAATGAGATGAGGCATCCTTCCTTATGGCGACGTCACAGAGGAACTCTCAATGACAACACCAATGTCGGTGTCAAAACCGGCGGATCTCGGGTAGGGGGTCCCGAACTGTGCGTCTAAGGCGGATGGTAACAGGAGGCAGGGGACACGATGATTTACCCAGGTTCAGGCCCTCTTGATGGAGGTAAAACCTTACGTCCTGCTTGATTTATTCTTCATGATGTGAGTATTACAAGAGTTTATCTACCACGAGATCAGAGAGGCTAAACCCTAGAAGCTAGCCTATGGTATGATTGTATGTTGTCCTACGGACTAAAACCCTCCGGTTTATATAGACACCGGAGGGGGCTAGGGTTACACAAGGTCAGTTACAAAGGAGGAGATATACATATCCGTATTGCCTAGCTTTCCTTCCATGCCATGTAGAGTCCCATCCGGACATGGGACGAAGTCTTCAATCTGGTATCTTCATAGTCCAACAGTCCGGCCAATGGATATAGTCCGGTTGTCCGGATACCCCCTAATCCAGGACTCACTTAGCGGGCTCTGCCTTCCTCTTGTGTGGTACATGGGTGTAAGTCTCCGACTTGTCTCGTGTCCGGACTCCCGCAAGGCCCCCACGTTTGGTTCAATTTGCGAGAAAAATGTGGTCTAGACTGCTCGGCAGATCGATACTGGCCCGCAATGATGGCTTCCGAGATCCGTACCGTGTGGTATTAACATATACGGGCAGTTCAAGGGTCCGCATTGGAGATGCCCTAACAGAGCGTCTATGTTTCTATGTTTGATGTTGCAGCCTTTTTTGTTCTTTGTTTTTGTAAATATAAGAGATGACTGTCAGGACCTGAGGATTGCATTGGATTCGGTATATATTGTGATCTTTGGTCGGCCACACATCACGCAAGCAGCACCTTCATCAGTCTCTAAAATGCATACTCTATGATATTTTCAAGGTTGCCGAAGCAAAACGCAAACTTTGAATCATCATAATAGTCTTTAAAACCACCATAATAAAGGCTTTGAACTTCATTTCAACATCAATTTCCCGTACAAGCACAATTATAATTTGTAGTGCTATTCAACAACATAATGAAAAATAATCTCTAGAACAATTTGAGGCATGGATACATATATTTCTTCACCTTCTAGTTCAGACTCTTCCTTTGTTTGGTGATGACATCGCAGGCGATGGCTCCTTGGGCGACTTCCACTTTCGCCATCAAGCGGTCTACAAGCTTATGGGCGTCCATGCTGCTGCTCCAGGCGGCATCTTTGAAGCCTATGTCAGCGAGGCGTCCATTTCTGCAAAGACCATGGCCGAAAAATGATCCAGTCTTACGGTGCGCGCCCTTCTCGACCCACTACCAGAATTCCCAAGCCCTCTCCAAGAAATGCTTGTCGACGTGGTCCACTTTGATCTCGCCAGGGAAAGGTCTGTATGGAGGAGTTGGCCCCCGCGACATGGTCGATGGGGTGAGTCTGGCGGCAAAGGGGAAGATTAGTGCTCGTCGGCAAATGTGAAAGATGGATGCGGAGTGCCGCTGTTAAGTGGGGTGGTCCGGTTTCTATACCCTTGAACATGTGACCTCTAATGAGAAACAGGGTTAGAATTGGCGTGTGTGGGTGAAAAACGGTTGTGCCATTGAAAGAAGTGGAGGCGGCAGGCGTACGGATGACCGCACCATTGACATGACTGGACATGGGAGGAAAGAAACAAACAAAAACTTTTCTCCCGTGCAGGAGGTTGTGTTTGGAGCATGCATTTTTTGAAAAAATGTGCAGGCCAAGGCCGGTATGTCGACTATGATAGACCATTTTTTTGAGCCTAATCATGCTCGTGATCATGGGGATTAGGGCAATACGGTGGCGATGGTAGAGTGGCTCTAAGTCAAACCAAACGGGGATGATGGCCAAACTTAGATTGCCTACTATTCTGGCGTCTTTAAAGGTCCCTTTTCTTCATAGTACATTATCATTCCAGCATTATGGTCTCTGTAACCACAAATGTAATCGTAACCACAAAAATCCATTCACCAACCATGACTACAACCTGCGTCAATGCCCAGGTCCTGGACTGGCAATGCTTATGATTCAAACAAAATAGAGTGGTCCTGCCCAACAACAGCCTCTAAAGGCCGACACCGAAGCACCGGGGATCTCCACATCTTCCTGTCGCCGGAGCGGCAGATGGAAGGAGGGAGATCCCATGGGTTGCCATAGCTGGTTGAAGACATGAAGTGGTTCCCCGCCCTGTTCGTCGCTCACCAGAGAAAAAACTGCTCCCATCATAACGATTGACACATTTTTGGTTACTTGGGCACACAACCGTGTACAAAATATTTTGTACACAAGTACTTGCCGCCATCACCGTCTCTCGGGGGCAACCAAGCTTAAGTTTCAAGATATTACATTCCACATGGTTCCAACATCTAAGATCGGTGTTCACACACGCACACACACGCACGCATGCACGCATGCACACACACACACAAAACATGTAAGACCAGTGTCAGTGTGCTACTCGCTTGCATCTCCTCCCAAACTAATTTTATACCTCTTTCTTGCATTCATGGTTTGCATGCATGAGCAGCAAAGTCGGCACTATAGGATTTTATTCGGGAAAAGGTTATGGTAACTTTCACTTTTGTGGCACTATAGGATTTCATTCTAAAAAAGGTTATGGTAACAGAACGGAAGGAACAAAGCTAAGTATATAAGAAGATGAGTGAACGTAAAAACGTTCCACCAAATGCAGATCGCCTCCAGGCGACGGCTGACGCTGGCACCAGGGTGGTCGCCGGCGATGGCGCCAGGGACCGGATCTAGGTTCTCATGCCTGGATACGGCTGATGCTGTCGATGCGCCACAAGTGGGGGAAGGCTTCGCTATTGATGACTCTTCTGCGCCATCTACTGCGGTACATCGGAGGAAGACCGATGAAGAGCTGGCCACCGAGTTTTGGGCGGACATTGGCTACCCGACGCCGGCGTCGAGGGTGTGGGAGAGACCATCAACTCGACGAACATGTGAGGTTTTTCGTGTGTGCAGGTCGGAGGCGCGCGGGGATTCGAACTCCAAGGAGGTTGCGGTGAACTCCGCCTCGACTGGGTCGGAGGTGCACGGGGATTCCAATCTGAAGGCGGATGCGGCAAACTCCAACTCGATTGGGCCGGAGGTTTCACCAAGGATGCCGGCTGCGGATATGCGAGGTGTTGTCAGGGTGCCGACTTAGTCTAGGGCGCTCGTCAAGTCGTGGATCGGTCTGATCCCGCCTCCTCGGGTATCACCTCTTCGGACGCTCGGCGACCTGTTACCACACGCAAGTCGCGACAAGGACAAAGCTTCGCCGCAGACCAGTTCATCGGCGTTCACTCCTGGACCGCCAGAGCGGAGTGCCTCGTCGAGAGCTACTCCCGATTCGATGATTGCGGCGGGGCCGCATCAGACTTAGGACCGGACAGATCCTAGGCGTTCACTTCGAATGGTAAATCTAAACCATTGGCTTGGGCACTTGTGGAACCGGACGGAGAAAGTTGTGAACCCTAGTTTCATTTGCTCCTTCGCGGCCTTTGTCCGCTTTCCCGCTATGACGCGAGGCGATCCGGCAGCGCCGCCCAGCCTCAACTCCGGTCACCATGCCCGCTCAACTCTTGGCTCCGCCCAGCCGCCCGATCCTAGTCCGCCAGGAGGAGCCCCGGGCTTTACTCCTGGGGTTTATCAGCTGGTGCAGCCGACGCAGCCAGTTGCACCGCCGGGATGCTTGGCGCCAGCGCAACAGCAGTTAGTCTACCAGCTATCAGTGCAACACCAACAAGTCTACCAGGTGCCGTTCCGGCAGCAGTTCATGAGTAACCCGCAGCAGCCATATATTCTTCAACCATCGGGTGGTTACGTGCAGCAACATCAGTAGTTGGCAGGGTCTCCTTATTAGCCTGTTGGGAATCAAGTGCAGATGCATGGTCCTCCTACCGGTATGCAACCGGTTGCCTCTTTCAATGCCTGGCCAGTGCACAAAACTGCTACCACAGGGCCTGCTGCTAACGCTCGTCCACGCAAACCGAAGGGCGGCAAGGGCGGTCGTCCTAAATTCCTGTTGGGGAACGTAGTAATTTCAAAAAAACCCTACGCACACGCAGGATCATGGTGATGCATAGCAATGAGAGGGGAGATTGTCGTCCACGTACCCTCGTAGACCGTTAAGTGGAAGCGTTATGACAACGCGATTGATGTAGTCGTACGTCTTCACTATCGACTGATCCTCAGTACCGAACGTACGACACCTCCGCGTTCAGCACACGTTCAGCTCGGTGACGTCCCACGAACTCACGATCTAGTAGAGTTCGGGGAAGAGTTTCGTCAGCACGACGGCGTGGTGACGATGTTGATGAAGCTACCATAGCAGGGCTTCGTCTAAACACCGCTACAGTATGACCGAGGTGGATTATGGTGGAGGGGGCACCCCACACGGCTGGGAGAGATCTTTGTGATCAACTTGTGTGTCTAGAGGTGCCCCCCTGCCCCTGTATATGAAGGAGCAAGGGGAAGGCCGGGTGGCCCTTGTTGGTGTGCCAGGAGGAGGAATCCTCCTCCTAGTAGGAGTAGGATTCCTCCCTTTCCTACTCCTACTAGGAGGGGGAAATGAAGGGGAAGAAAGAGAAGGAAAGGGGGCGCCGCTCCCCCCCTCTCCTAGTCCAATTCGTACCAGAGGGAGGGGTGCGCTGCCTTCCCTAGGCCGGCCCCTCTCTCTTTCCCTTATGGCTCAACAAGGCCCATTAGCCCCCGGGGGGTTCCGGTAACTCCTCCGGTACTCCGGTAAAATCCCGATTTTACCCGGAACTCATCCGATGTCCAAATGTAGGCTTCCAATATATCAATCTTTATGTCTTGACCATTTCAAGACTCCTCATCATGTCCGTGGTCATATCCGGGACTCCGAACTACCTTCGGTACATCAAAACATATAAACTCATAAAACTGATCGTCACACAACTTTAAGCGTGCGGACCCTACGGGTTCGAGAACTATGTAGACATGACGGAGACATGTCTCCGGTCAGTAACCAATAGCGGAACCTGGATGCTCATATTGGTTCCTACATATTCTACGAAGATCTTTATCAGTCAAACCGCATAACACTATACGTTGTTCTCTTTGTCATCGGTATGTTACTTGCCCGAGATTTGATCGTCGGTATCCCAATACCTAGTTCAATTTCGTTACCAGCAAGTCTCTTTACTCGTTCCGTAATGCATCATCCCGCAACTAACTCATTAGTTGCATTGCTTGCAAGGCTTATAGTGATTTGCATTACCGAGAGGGCCTAGAGATACCTCTCCGATAATCGGAGTGACAAATCCTAATCTCGATCTATGCCAACTCAACAAGTACCATTGGAGACACCTGTAGAGCACCTTTATAATCACCCAGTTACGTTATGACGTTTGGTAGCACACAAAGTGTTCCTCCGGTAATCGGGAGTTGCATAATCTCATAATCATAGGAACATGTATAAGTCATGAAGAAAGCAATAGCGGTAAACTAAAACGATCAAGTGCTAAGCTAACAGAATGGGTCAAGTCAATCACATCATTCTCCTAATGATGTGATCCCATTTATCAAATGACAACTCATGTCTATGGTTAGGAAACATAACCATCTTTTACCAACGAGCTAGTCAAGTAGAGGCATACTAGTGACATTCTGTTTGTCTATGTATTCACACATGTACTAAGTTTCCGGTTAATACAATTCTAGCATGAGTAATAAACATTTATCATGATATAAGGAAATAAATAATAACTTTATTATTGCCTCTAGGGCATATTTCCTCCATTCTCCCACTTGCACTAGAGTCAATAATCTAGTTCACATCTTTATGTGATTAGTTCACATCTCCATGTGACTAATACCCAAAGGGTTTACTAGAGTCAATAATATAGTTCACATCGCTATGTGATTAATACCCAAAGAGTGATCATGTTTTGCTTGTGAGAGAAGTTTAGTCTACGGGTCTACAACATTCAGATTCGTATGTATTTCGCAAATTTCTATGTCTACAATGCTCTGCACGGAGCTACTCTAGCTAATTGCTCCCACTTTCAATATGTATCCAAATCAAGACTTAGAGTCATCTAGATCGGTGTAAAAAGCTTGCATCGACGTAACTCTTTACGACGAACTCTTTTATCACCTCCATAACTGAGAAATATTTCCTTAGTCCTCTAAGGATAATTTTGACCACTGTCCAGTGATCTACCCCTAGATCTCTATTGTACTCCCTTGCCAGAAAAATGCTAAGGTATACAATAGGACTTGTAAACAGCATAGCATACTTTATAGAACCTATGACTGAGGCATAGGGAATGACTTTTCATTCTCTTTCTATTTTCTGCCGTGGTCGGGTTTTGAGTCTTTACTCAACTTCACACCTTGCAACACAGGCAAGAACTCCTTCTTTGACTGTTCCATTTTGAACTACTTCAAAATCTTGTCAAGGTATGTACTCATTCAAAAAACTTATCAAGCGTCTTGATCTATCTCTATAGATCTTGATGCTCAATGTGTAAGCAGCTTCATCGAGGTCTTTCTTTGAAAAACTCTTTTCAAACACTCCTTTATGCTTTCCAGAAAATTCTACATTATTTCTGATCAACAATATGTTATTCACATATAATTATTAGAAATGTTGTAGTGCTCCCACTCACTTTCTTGTAAATACAGGCTTCACCGCAAGTCTGTTTAAAACCATATGCTTTAATCACTTTATCAAAGTATATATTCCAATTCCGAGATGCTTGCACCAGTCCATAGATGGATCACTGGAGCTTGCTCGCTTTGTTAGCACCTTTAGGATCAACAAAACCTTCTGGTTGCATCATATACAACTCTTCTTTAAGAAATCCATTAAGGAATATAGTTTTGACATCCATTTGCCAGATTTGATAAAATGCGACAACTGCTAACATGATTCGGACAGACTTTTAAGCATCGATACGAGTAAGAAAATCTCATCGTAGTCAACACCTTGAACTTGTCGAAAACATTTTGCGACAATTCGAGCTTTGTAGATAGTAACACTACTATCAGCGTCTGTCTTCCTCTTGAAGATCCATTTATTCTTAATGACTCACCGATCATCGGGCAAGTCAATCAAAGTACATACTTTGTTCTCATACATGGATCCCATCTCAGATTTGATGGCCTCAAGCCATTTCGCGGAATCTGGGCTCATCATCGCTTCCTCATACTTCATAGGTTCGTCATGGTCTAGTAACATGACTTCTAGAAAGGATTACCATACCGCTTTGGTACGTACCATACTCTGGTTTTCCTACGAGGTTCGGTAGTAACTTGATCTGTAGTTTCATGATCATCATCATTAGCTTCCTCACTAATTGGTGTAGAGATCACTAGAACTGATTTCTGTGATGAACTACTTTCTAATTCGGGAGAAGGTACAATTACCTCATCAAGTTCTACATTCCCCCCACTCACTTCTTTTGAGAGAAACTCCTTCTCTAGAAAGGATCCACTTGCCTTTGGATCTGTGATGGAAGGTGTACCCAACAGTTTCCTTTGGGTATTCTATGAAGACACATTTCTCCGATTTGGGTTCGAGCTTATCAGGTTGGAATTTTTTCACATAAGCATCGCAGCCCCAAACTTTAAGAAACGACAGCTTATGTTTCTAGCCAAACCACAATTCATATGGTGTCGTCTCAACAGATTTAGATGGTGCCCTATTTAACGTGAATGCAGTTGTCTCTAATGCATAACCCCAACATGATAGTGATAAATTGGTAAGAGACATCATAGATCGCACCATATCTAATAAAGTACGGTTATGACGTTAGGACACACCATTACGCTGTGGTGTTCCAGGTGGCATGAGTTGCGAAACTACTCTGCATTGTTTCAAATGAAGAACAAACTCGTAACTCAAATATTATCCTCCACGATCAGATCGCAGAAACTTTATTTCCTTGTTACGATGATTTTCCACTTCACTCTGAAATTCTTTGAACTTTTCAAATGTTTCAGACATATGTTTCATCAAGTAGATATGCCCATATCTGCTCAAATCATCTATGAAGGTCAGAAAATAATGATACCCACCGCGAGCCTGAACACTCATCGTACCGCATACATCAGTATGTATTATTTCTAATAAGTCAGTTGCTCGCTCCATTGTTCCGGAGAACGGAGTCTGAGTCATCTTGCCCATGAGGCATGGTTCGCAAGTATCAAGTGATTCATAATCAAGTGATTCCAAAAACCCATCAGCATGGAGTTTCTTCATGCGCTTTACACCAATATGACCTAAACGGCAGTGCCACAAACAAGTTGCACTATCATTATTTACATTGCATCTTTTGGCTTCAATATTATGAATATGTGTGTTACTACGATGGAGATTCAATAAACCATTTATATTGAGTGTATGACCATAGAAGGTTTTATTCATGTAAGTAGAACAACAATTATTCTTTGACTTAAATGAATAACTGTATTGCAATAAACATGATCCAATCATATTCTTGCTTAACGCAAACACCAAATAACATTTATTTTAGGTTCAACACTAATACCGAAAGTATAGGGAGTGTGCGATGATGATCATATCAATTTTGGAACCACTTCCAACACACATCGTCACTTCACCCTTAACTAGTCTCTGTTCATTCTGCAACTCCCGTTTCGAGTTACTAATCTTAGCAACTGAACTAGTATCAAATACTGAGGGGTTGCTATAAACACTAGTAAAGTACACATAAATAACATGTATATCAAATATACCTTTGTTCACTTTGCCATCCTTTTTATCCGCCAAATACTTGGGGCCGTTCTGCTTCCAGTGACCAGCCCCTTTGTAGTAGAAGCACTTAGTTTCAGGCTTAGGTCTAGACTTGGGCTTCTTCACTTGAGCAGCAACTTGATTGCCATTCTTCTTGAAGTTCCCCTTCTTCCCTTTGCCCTTTTCTTGAAACTAGTGGTCTTGTCAACCATCAACACTTGATGCTTTTCTTGATTTCTACCTTCATCGATTTCCGTATCATGAAGAGCTTGGGAATCGTTTTCATTATCCCTTGCATATTATAGTTCATCACGAAGTTCTAGTAACTTGGTGATAGTGACTAGAGAACTCTGTCAATCACTGTCTTATCTGTAAGATTAACTCCCACTTGATTCAAGTGATTGTAGTACCACTACAAAAAAATACACTTCCGCGATTATACGTGTTTGTCACAGTAGGTCATGTTTTCTGTCATGCATGTACATCCATGACGATTTTATGATAGAATCAAGATAGTCATACCTGTGTTGTCGTAGAAGTGTTCTATGACATTACCTAAATTATCATCACGAGAGTGTCCACTTCCATGACGATAAATCGCGCATCACAGAAGTGCTTTCGTCAAGGGTGACCGACACGTGGCATCCACCGTAACGAAACACCGTTAAGCTATCGGGTCGGGTTTTGGATCCGATAACCCGTTAACAGCCCCGACCAATGGGGATTTTCCACGTGTAAAATCATCATTGGCTGGAGGAAACACGTGTCGGCTCATCGCTGGGACAAATGTCATCCACTCATTGGATAGAAGGCGCCTATGATACGTCGACACGTGGCACGGCCCAACAGAGGCCCATTCCTGTGAAAAGGCCGGCCCGTTTGACTTGGTCAAAAGGTGGCGGGCCGGCCCATGGAAAGCCTGTTAACCGCCTGTTCGCATATAGCCCATTTACAGCCCACTAACCCAAGGCCCGTTACGCCCTATTCGAATTAGGCCCGGTAGCGTCATCTGGGCCATCCAATATGATTCCAGCCTGTTTTCACTTCTGGCCCATGTATGGCCCATGACGTCTTTCGGCCCATATGAGGCCCTATGTAACTCTTGGCCTATTAATGGCCCGTGGTGAAACTGGCCCGTAATGAACAGTGTATCACTTTACACCCATTAACGGTCCGTGGTGAAACTGGCTCGTAAAGAACAGTGTATCACTTTATACCCATTAACGGCCCGTTATTCCGTTGGGCCGTTTCCAGCCCATGTTATCTTTCGGCCTTCTCAGAGCCCATTTATTCTTGGGCTATTTTCCATCATTCGTTTACTTACGGCCCGTTACTATCATTTTCTGCTTGTGGGCCAAATTCAGCCCATGGTTACAGTCGGACCGTTTGTGGTCCGTTAATACGTTGGGCCATTTTCATAGCGTCATCAAATACGGCCTATTAACGATGGCCCATTATGGTCAGCCCATGAACAGACGATTCCAACTCTAGCCCGTTTACGGCCAGAATGCGGTCTGTTTGGCCCATGTTTGGCCAATCGATCATACAGCCCGTATAAGGCCCATTGATGATACGTCTCGTAGAAGGCCCATTGTTTCTACCGCCCGTAGAAGGCCCATTGTTTCTACGGCCCGTAGAAGGCCCACTGTTTCTACGGCCGTAGAAGGCCCACTGTTTATACAACCCATAGAAGGCCCACTGTTTCTACGGCCAGTAGGAGGCCCAGTGTCAACATAGTAAATATTAGCCCATGGTTATTGTGGCCTAGTTTGAAAAAAATAGGTTATTGCACCCACTAGCAAACCGGGTCTTTTTCTCCTTCTAATTAGACTCTTCCCAGAATAAGAGTCCTTCCAAATCTTAAAGCGCTTCTTCCCTGTTCAGTTATACCCTCCCAATTTATCTACTCATGGCTGCTCTATCTGCAGGCTGTGTTGAGCTCGTCACACAGCACATGGTCTTCAACTCTTCGTCAAAATCAGCCGGATCAATTTAGCATGCACGTACACCTCATAGATCTGAATCGATTGTCACGGCCATTGCCCAGAGTGAGTATGATTGTATCACCCATTACGTGTTGTTCTCTCTGTCAGCTGGCTGCAAGAAACACACAATTAGCAATAATACTTTCATGATCACGTAAACAGGTCTGCCAGCAGTCTGCTATAGTTATTTGGCCCGGCAGTCTCGTCTGCTGTCAGGGCCGTCTAGTCTGCCTCAAACTTCCATTGGTACAAATCCGCTGCATCAACTATGCTGGGACAAATTCATGTGCTGAACTGAAAATATATTCTAGATTACTCCGTGGCATGAAATTGAAAACTGATTAGAATCGAGATTTCTAGGTTGGAGAGGAACATGATCACAGGCTGCAGGAGAGGACGGATCTGATCGTACCCAATTCTTTAACAGCAACTCAAACTTGGATGGAGCACGTCATTGACATCCCAAAGAAAAGATGCGGCGAGACGGAGGGTGAGGAAGAGAGGCAGTAGAAATCTGCTGCATCAACTATGCTGGGACAAATTCATGTGCTGAACTGAAAATATATGCTAGGTTACTCCGTGGCAAGAAATTGAAAACTGATTAGAATCGAGATTTCTAGGTTGGAGAGGAACATGATCACAGGCTGCAGGAGAGGACGGATCTGATCGTACCCAATTCTTTAACAGGAACTCAATCTTGGATGGAGCACCAACGTCATTGACATCCCAAAGAAAAGATGTGGCGAGACGGAGGGTGAGGAAGAGAGGCAGTAGGAGACGCATGATAATTCTCCTGGAGGGGTTGCAAACGGAACAACCTATGGGCATGATGGGGACATAAAACTAAGCAGGAGAGTCTGGGCTGGAAACGTGTGGATGGGAGAACAATGGAGGGTTCTATTCATCCAACTAATACGCATAGATATTGAGATCTCAATGACGTTTTTTTTCAGATATTGAGATCTCATTGACGTTTTTTTCTCTAATAGTCTATTAACATGCAGATTTCATGGACCGATCTACACCGTAATAACCTGGTCCCACCAGATTAACGGCCGGTAATTTCTGATTAACGTGGGAATTATTAGGGAGTCTGTGAGTACGAGAGACGCCATCACGTCTCCATTGTGGAATGGCATAGCGTCTTGCCTTGAGAAAACTGAATAGAAGGATACGGAGATGCCATCACGTCTCCATTGTGGGATGGCACAGCTTCTTGTCATCTTTGAGTTGATGCCATCTGACTAACGACACTGAGATGAAAAGAGGCGGCTGTAATTTGTAGGGAAAACCTAGCGATTGGTAGAGTCGAGGAGTCTATGAAGAAAGGCTGCATGGAGATATATGAGGGTAGAGTAGTCCTTTTTCTCACAATTAAGCAATATTAAAACATAGGATTAGGCCGGTTGATCTAGACCGTGAAAATCTGGCCCCACAAGATTAACGGCTCGTAAAATCTAATTAACGTGATAATTTCTAGGGAGTCTGTAATTAGTAAAGATATAGATTACATCCACTGGGCATCAAAGTTCGCCACCAGTGCAAATATAGGGAACACAGCAGCATATAAACGCCACAGCAAAACAAGTCCAGAACTGAAACCACTTCAGAAGAGCTCAAGAAACAATATCCTGGGTACCCATAATGCTGGCAAGATGCTTAGCAAGCTTATTAACTTTCTCTTGTTTGGCGCTTAAGTCCTCCAGCGCTTGCTGTTGCACTAGAAAGTATGCATCTGAATTCTACAGGGACTTCCTCAGTCCTTCAGCTTCCTATCGCATAACATCTGATCGATGTCTTTCAACTTGAAGTTGAGACTCAAGAAGCCGAACTGATTCGGGCAACGAGTTCGAAGAGCTGGTGCCAGCAGTGGTAGCCAGTAACTCGAACACTACATCAAGACAGGACTTTGGGGTTGTCTCAGTGTCTTCAATATAGTTTTTATCAGCTTTCTTGGAGACCAACAGGGATGTCTCACTATGTTGAACCTTATCTGCATTACTTCCTTTACCATTGCATAACAGGGTACTCTTCTCCAATATTTTATCTGCGTTCTAAAAGAGAAACAAACAAACACATCTCAGGTTTACAATGTAGTATATGGAACTCATTTTGGTAAACCAGTTCAGTAGTAAGGTGGACAGGATAACAGCATGAAACAAACATATATCTATGTAGTATGGTCACTGTATGGTCTATATCATTCTAGTTTATGTTGCCAAATCAAGATAGATATAGTTCGAATCATATCTATTTAAGACAAAGCAGCATAGACAGAATATAAGTGTGGGAAACTACACAGCAATAACAACACTTGTAATGTGCATGGCATGAGAACATAACTGTTTATTCAATTGAAACTGAAATCAACATAGAGCAAGTTACAACAGCAAATAGCCAAACACGTTGAGGAAACAGGTTTAAAACATACCTGTTGCGCCATTGGAGTTTCAATTGCATCCTTCAAATTTGAAATTAGTTGGTATCAGTAAATACAGTGATGCAAGAGCAAAGTAGTATGAACCATAGCTATGGAACCTGACCTGAGAACAATTCTTCTTCTGCTTTAAGCATTGACTTCGGGTTCGGAGTGGTGGTCCTCGTGGTTTGGGCACTGCAGTTTCCTTACTAACTGCTCGTGTTTGGATGCTCTGTGGTGGAGACGGTGCTATGTCAACGGGAACTGGGTGTCTATCTGCTGGGGTTGGGGTTAGAAGGGGTGTAGCTGGTTCTCTGTCCAACTGGGTAGGGGTACAATCTGCATGAGTGTGGGTTATGTGTGGTGGGGCTGGTTCTTGGGCAAGTACGACCGTGGTTCTATGCATTGACAGGTAGCACGATCTTTTCTGAAGACCGTGTTTTTACTCCCACAGATACTGCCATCACTCCCTCCAATTGAAATGGCTGATAAACAAGAAAAGTAATTGAATGTACAGACATTGTAAGATAGACAGGTGCAATGCATAGTAGGGAAGAAAACAGGGCATGAAATAATTCACATTTATGTTGTCTAAGCAAACAGAATAGCAGGACATAATTTCACATATAAGATGGCTAATTAAGTAGGATAGCATGACACAATTTCACATGTATGATGGCTAACTAAACAGGATAGAATGACATACTTCAAAATATGATGACTATGTAAACAGGATGACATGATATAACTATACGATGTGTCTATTAAAGTGGTTGGCATGCCATAAATCACAAACATGCCATCGACGGAAACATGATGGCATGATATAATTCACGAATAGATTGACATAATTTAAAATATGATGACTATGTAAACAGGATGAGATGATATAACTATATTATGTCTTTAGAAAATGGGTTGGCATGCCATAATTCAGATACATGCTGTCTATGTAAACATCATGGCATGAAATAATTCAAATATATGATTTATATACTAAGGAAGTGAGCAGAGGGCAATCGCATATATGATGTGTCAACTAAGGAGATGGCATTCAATATTGTGTATATGATGTAAAAACTAAGCATTGCAATACAATATGCATTATATGAGTAATATAACCCTGCTAAGTTTGAGCATACACCTCAGGGGGATAATAGGACTGGTCATCTACCTCTGAATCCTCCTCTGAAGAGCTATCTGTAACCAGCAAGATATCTGCTTTAGCAGGTAGCATTGTCTGCTCTGAAGACCTTGTTTTCACTCCAGATTTATCCATCACCAATTCAAATGGCTGATGCACAGGAAGAGCAGTTGAATATACAAACATTGTCGACAAAAGCAACGTGAAATACAAAAAAAGGACGGCATGATATAATTCACATATATGACGCTTGCCTAAACAGCATGGCATTGCATAATTCACATACATAATGCCTTGCAACAAGATAACATTGCATAATTCACATATATAATGTCTTGCAACAAGATGGCATTGCATAATTCACATATATGGTAATTAGACACTAAACAGGTGGCATTCACACAAAGCATGTCTAAACTAAGCAAATGACATAGCAATGCAAGATACCATACGCACGATATGAGCAACATAACCTTGCCAAGTTAGGGCATGCACCTCGGGGGGGGGAATATGACTGGTCATCTGTCTATCGGTAACCAGCAAGACATGCACTTCGTCAGATAGCATTGTCTACTCTGAAGACCTTGTTTCCACTCCAGATTTTTCCATGACCGTGTCGAATGGCTGATGCACAGGAAGAGTAATTGAATGTACTAAAATTGTTGACAAATTTAACACGTAATAAAAAAATGATGGCATGATATAATTCACATATAAGATCACTGGCTAACCAGGGTGGCATTGCAAAATTCACATATATGATGCCTGGCTAGACAAGACGGCATTGCATGATTCACATATACAATAAAGAAACTAAACAGATGGCATTGACACAAAGCATGTCTAAACTAAGCAGATGACATCTTTAATGTATGCAGTAAGCAATGCAAGGCACCATATGCATGATATTACCAACATCAGCATGCCAAGTTAGAGCGACGACCTCATGGGGTAAATAGGAGTGGTCTTCTCCTTCTGAATCCCCCTCAGAACAGTTATCTTCCTCTTGATTACGATCCAAAATGGGTGGAGGGGGCCTGCCTTTGCACCCACCATGGAACGACGTCTGCATGAAATTTTATTACCACACAAGGCTCGTCTCTTTTGCTCTACATGATCAGTTCCATTGTGTACAATAACTGACATGCATAGGAATAAAACATAGTGAGATTATGTAAGGAGTGCATGCACAAATCCAGAGTGATGGTAGCAAACTGTGGATAGACCCAAAACTAATGGTAGCAGGCAGATAATAGCTTTAGTTAAAAAATACAGATAATGGATCCTTTAATGTTTGTTTGCACCCAACATGAAACTCGTAGTAGACACCGGAGATTAACCAGATAGTAGACAGATAGTACTGATTGCTGCCCCAATATATACCCCGCAACCATTTAAAAACTCAAGTTTCAGCATTAGTTTGGACCTGACTCGGAGTCTAATAGGTGAACACGACGATAATGTAGCATGTCATCATATTAAGCGATGCATAACATAAGCAGACACGAAAGAGTGTGACCTCTCTTGCGAACCCATGTAGTCATCAAGGTCATCTGCTCAGTTGATGATGGTAATGCAGTTGTTGTGGCTGCCTGCGGCAGGGAAGAAGATCTGAGGCGGCAAAAGACAGTCTGGAGAGCGGATCCCTGCTGTGGTGAACCCTTTCGTCGTTGGAGCAGCTGAGCTGGGGTGGAACACAGCGCCGCAGGAGCAGGACAAACCACACAAGGTTTTCTTTGACACATATCTGTAACAGAAGTAATTGAGTAAGGGCTTGTTTTAATTTGAGCATTCTAACAATGCAGGGATAGGAAATAGACAGGAATAGGATAGGAATGCACGTGCAAAACAGAGAATTTAAAAACACAGGATTTCTGCCAATCTGGGTGTTTGATTCACAACTATTGGAAGATCACAGGATGCAAAAAAGCATGGTGAGATTAAGTCAAACCACAAGAAAATGTACTGTTATAATGCTATTATGCTACTATCTCTTAGTCTTGTGCTTGATGAATAGGAATATGAAAAGGAGGAGAAGTGGAAATTAGAATTCCTACGGTTTTTCTTTCAAGGAGACACTAAAGGAACAAATCCTAGAGTTTTCCTTTGCTCCATTCCTTTGCACCAAATTCATGAAAAGTAGTACCATAGGAAACTTTCCAATTCTGATGTTTTTCATTCACTTTTCCTTTCAAGCACTGGCGATTCTAGTAGGCAGGCTTGAGCAAGGAAAATCCTACACTAAAAAATGTTTTTGTGCTACTTCTATTACTTTGGACCCAGGCCACTGCCATACTAGCTCAACTCCCAGGCCAATCGACAAATGCACAGCTCAAACGCGCAGAGATAAATAATGATGGCGTTCAAGAGAGTCCATCACGGATAACTAAGTTGCCTGGTACCTCACTGCTTGTCATATAGTAGGATAAAATAATCGTATTTCCCGTTACTACGAGTGCTCAGTGGACAATATATATAACATGTAGAGTAAAAAAGAGATGCAACAAGTGTACAACCTCTTTGGCGAAGCCATGTTGATCTCAGCGTGATTGGGTTGGCCGGTGAGGATGCTCCGGCTGACTTGGCTATCGGAGGAGGGGAAGAAGATCTTAGGCGTCTGGAGATGGAGCCCGAGGTACTAGTCCGCTGTGATGGAGGGTTTCGTCGTTGGAGTAGCTCCGGTGAGTTGTACAACGCCGAGGCTGAAGTAGAACAAGAGAGACAATGAACAACGTTAACCTGAGTGGAATTCTAATAGCATCTCCAATACATGATGTAAAATACATAACCACAAAGTGCTAGATGTAAAATACATCAGTCGCTCATCTCTGAACTTAACTGTCGAAACTGAACTTAACTGTCGAAACTGAATTTTGTTGTCGAAACTGAATTTTGCTATCGAAACTGAACGCACTAGCAAGGTGAGGCTACACGTCGGTCGACTGACTTTTTCATCTCTGGTCAGTCGATTTTGCAGCCGTTGGATATGAAATCAAGGGCATGCGGTTCATCTTCAACCTCCACCCCCCTGAGCCGCCAGCCACCACCGACCAAACAGCAGCCCCCCGCCGCCCCGCCCGCCCCGAAAACACTCCCCACCACTGGTCCGCCGCCGCCCCGACCATCCCTCTTGGCCCCCCGTACCGAGCGTTTTCTTCGGCGATCCCCACGCCACCCCCCCCCCCCCCGCCAATGCCCCGCCACCGCCGACGACCACCGCCCCCATCCTGAACCCTAAGATAGATAGTGGGGTACCTCTCCGGCGAGCCTCCCTCCCCGCTGCAGCCGGTTCTTCCTTCACCCCGGCGAGCCCCCCTCCCCACCCCCGTGAAAATCGACTAACCCAAAAGTCGATTCAGTCGACTGAAGTGTAGCTAAATCGGAGCAGCATCGCAAGCAAGAGCAAGAGCGAGAGCAGCAGCGCGAGCAAGAGCAATAGCAAGAGCAGACCAGGTAGGGGACCGAGAGCAAGAGCAGAGCAGCAGCGCGAGCGAGAGCTAAAGCAGCAGCAGCTCCTATTGATGTGGACGTCGCCGCCGAGGGAGCGACGTCGTGGAGGAAGTGGCCGGCGACGCCGCCATGGATGGAGCCACGCCGTGTCGGCTCGGGACCGAGCGCCGGCAGCACCGTGAGATCAAATTAAGAAGAAAATGCGGCGATTAGTGTACAACCTCTTTGGTGGCGCTGATTAGGCTGCAGCTTCATCCGAGGAAACGGTGATGATGATGCTCTTCCGGTGGTGCGGGTGAAGACGGCAGTGTGGGAATGGAGGTGGCGCGAAATACGAGGGGAACGTCGGGGCAGCTCCTTGGAGGTGGAGGACGGGGTGGCTGAACCGGCGGGACGATGAGATCGACGACGGATCCTCATCCGGTACGGTGGATGAGGGACGTCGAGGTGTTGCTGTGGACGACGTTGTCGGGGAAGAGGCTCCGACTGGGTGGCGGACGGAGCAGGGTGTGGAGTTTCGTCACGGATTTTCGTGGCCTTGGTGTACGAATGGGTGGGCGGATGGGATGGCAGTGGGGAACCATGGCTTAGAGACGCGCTTGTCCGAAATGTGGGGTAAGTTACGAAAGTACACCCACCAATTTGAGGCAGTTCTTTCGGTTCAGGGGTACCACGGGCATTTCGCGTGTCGGGATTTCACAGGAGGTGGGAGTTCGGAATAGCAAGTCGCGGGTTGAGATGGAGGGAGTTGTCGGAGCACAACGAGACAAAGATATATCTTAAATATTTCGGGCTAACAAGGCGCGGGTTGAAGAGGCGGGAGTTTCGCAGCACGATAGACAGAGACACTAGCTTGAATTTTTAGCATAACAAGGCGCGGCTTGAAATTTCGGAAGAACAAGCTTAACGTGTACCAAAAAAAGACAATTTGCACCTCAACACGCACAACACACACACAAACACCATTTAGACTAGAGTAAGGTACACGTGCATTGCACGCATGAGATTTGGCAATGAAATTATGAATAAATACCACATTGTAGGATGCAAGCTTTGAGTCATATATGCATGATGTAGATGTTCATTTAATTCTTATAGTTCATTTCATTCAAAATCATCTAGTTTTTATAAGAAAGCAATCTATTTTAAGATTCATGGAATTGTGCGTCGTAAGACATAAAGTAAAAACAAATAATGGCAAATCATGTAGAAAAACATTTGGGCAATTCTGATACGGAAGATTCTAGAACAAATAAGAAGTGCTTGTGTTTTGATGTTTGTGCATTTTGCTTAAGTTCAACCATGGAGTCTTCTAGATTATACATGTGGCGAAATCTGGTGGAATCTAGATGATATCCAACGGCCAGTAGTGCTCAAATTTGCCAGCTTTGGACCATGGGATTCGCCTCATCCAACGACCATCTTTCAAAGTTAAAGTTACCCGCACACAATATAAAAAAATATAATATAAAATATAAAATATATATATATGGGTATAGATATAGATATGTGATGCGAAAGCCACCCATCATCTCCAATTAGAATAGTGTGTCCATGCACGGATGCGACGTGGCCAAATGATGTCTGCCATCGGTATCTCAAATTCAAATCAGTTTGACCTTGTTCAATGTGTATACATTACAACATGCTCGTTTCCAAACCACACCGTGCAGATCTCCGTTATATTCATTCATGCATGGGTTTCAAACATAAGGATCTCTTATTCAAATATTTGAATTCAACTTTACATTGATTATGACCTCACCTATTCTTTTACACCCACATAGTAGTCTTCTCTTTATAATTTTACCACTAACTTTCTCTCGTGCATGCATGCACACACACTACCAGTCGGCATTATCCATCGCACGCATGCAATCTTTTTCTTCAGGTCGGTCTCCCATGAAGGCACACACCCACACACATCCCCCTCTCAATCATATCGGGCATTCTTTATCTCTCACGCGTGCATGCGCAATGATCAATGTTCCTCTATGTATGTGTGTATATAGCTAGGTCTTTCATAGTTTTCCACACAAACCGATCAATCGATATATCCAGTGAGGTCTCACCCTCTTTCCCACATCCACATCGATCAATCTATACCTCTCTATATAGGATTAACATATATAGCTAATACACCCACATTAATTATATATCCAACGTCCCCCTCTCATCATCCATGCCTTCCGCTTCATCTCTCAGACGCATGCACAATGGCGAAGACAGGGGCAGTAAGGGCCCTGTCCCCCTCCCCCCCTAACATCACTATATATCGAGGCTAATATGAATGTGATCATTAGACAATTGCTGCTAAAATGGTTTAATAAAGTTCATGAATTGACCCTCCTCATAAAGGATTAGCAATGCTTGGCCCCCTAGATCATTTATTTTTCATGGCTCCGCCACTGCGCGCAACATCGCATGTGTTCGCCCCCTCTCTATAAATATCGATCTCGCACTTGTGCATTCCTTCATAGTCTCCCTCCACTCGGCCGCTCGCACCATCTTCTAGCCCCCCACCGGATTTTTCCACATGTACAATCTAGCAGACTTCATGGTTGAACTTAGGCATAATGCACAAACCACAAAACAACAGTGGTTCTCTTTTGTTCTAGAATCTTCCGTATCATAACTGCCCAAACTTTTTTTTAGTTGAATTGCCATTATTTGTTTTTACTTTATGCTTTACAACGCACAATTCCATGAATCATAAAATAGATTAAGGGCTTCTTTGATTCAAAGTATTCTCAAAGGAATTTTGGAGGATTCTAATCATTAGGAATTTTTCCTATCTTGGTTGTTTGATTCGTAGGATTGTAAAACATAGGAATTTTTCCATATGATTCATTTGCACTAGATTTCATAGGAAACATCCCATCCACTCAAACCTCTTTGAAAGAATTCTTTGTTTTTTCTATGCACAATCAAACACTCGTACAATCCTGTAGGATTCAAGACGACATTCCACTATAATCCCATGTTTTTCCTATTCCCGCGTTCTTAGCTTTTTATAAAAACTAATTGATTTTGACTGAGATGAACTATAAGAATTAAACGAAGGGCTACATCAGGCATATATGACTCAGAGCTTACATGCTATAGTGTGGTATTTATTCATAATTTGGTTGCAAAATCTGATGCGTGCAATGCACGTGTACCTTACTAGTACTTCGAGTATGTGCAAAACACGTAAATTAGAATATCAATGGCACGCTACACAGTGTCTCTCTTATAGTTCATGAAGCCACGTGGCACATGTGGAGGCGTTGTCGTGACCTCCTTGCGTGGATTGATCACAGTGACGTGCTGCTGGTTCCAGAAGAATGTACTTGTCCTCCCTGAGCCATACTGGCGGTACATGCACGAAGCGAATATGTGCACGCACGCCACGCACGCACTCATTCCCTCGCACGCACACGCGGGTACACGGGCGGATGCAATTTTGTACCAAGATCCACCCCATGTGATAATTTGACGCGTGTAAAGTCGTTCACTTCATTGATGGTCAATTAATGCAGCGCATGCAAATTGAGTGGACGTGAGGGCGGAAGAAATACATTATTACTCCACTGCGTGCATGCGAGTAGTTAAATCGTGGGTTGCTAGTAGTAATTCCATTGGTCTCCTTCGTATTTTGTGCCAATTTTTGACAGTAACATAATATTTACGCATTTGAGAAGTGTAGTACTTGAAATTTATATTCCGCTAAACTCATCGGGAGCCGTTTCAGGCCTCGAAACGAAAACCATCAATTAAGATTTACCTTGTTCCCATCACATTCGAAAGCCTGCTCACACCTACTAGTACATAACAAACCTGAACGTGTTCCCACAATGCAGGTATTAGTACTAGTGCTAGTACTTAGGTTATAAAAAGGGGAACTACCTAACCGAAAATTACTCTACCTTTCCTCCTCATAAGTGCTTCTTCTTCGTCCGTCGTTGCCATGGCCGGTGAGCAGAGCTCTAGGTTGAGAACTACTCGTAACAAGGGAGCGGCAACCAAGGCTCTGGAAAAAAAGAGGGCTTGCCGCCACGCAGAGACCTTGAAAGATCTCTCACGGGCAGGCGATGGCTCCCAGGAGCGCCCTAGCCACGGAGGCGAACATGCCAAGTCGGCGGAGCTGGAGTCGTTATCCCTCGATGGCATGCCCGGTCAGCTCAATAAGCACCTCAATAAGCAGAAGGAGTTCATCCAAGGCTTGATGGAGTTGCTGAAGGAGAGCCTCGACGACATGCCCGCTGAGCTCAATCAGCAGGGGGAGTTGACTGCCGGCTTGGTGATGCTGCTGAAGAAGAGCATTGCCTCAAAGAAGAAGGCAACCGGTGAAATCCTGCGACTTCAAGAGGACAAGGCGAAGCTCTGCCACGAGATCGACCTGTTGAAAGAGAAGAACGCCGGCTGGAAGAAGCTGCATGAGAATAGCAGTTCCTCGATGAAGATGCTGCAGGCCCTTGTCATGGAACAGAAGGAGGAGTTGGCGAAGCTCCACATCGAGCAATCGGCTGCTGTCAAGGTACGTAATGCATCCATGGAACAAATGATGAAGGCTCGCGTCGAGAAATCCCGTGTCATGGATAGAATGAAGAAGATGGCGGAGGAGACGCGCAAGGAGATGGAGGTCGTGGAGGCGATGAAGAAGCAGTTACGACTCCGCGGCGAATTAGATCATTTGGGGTGATAATCTTCCTTCTTCTTTTGCTCCTGTGTTTCATATTTTGCTTCGGGTGTTTCGCCGCACGTGTCACGTTCTCTGTGAGGCATGAATAGAACAATGGTTTTTTTGAGGGAATGAATAGAACAATGCTAACAATGAGATGACTAGCAAATTAGATCATTTTTTATTGCCATATGGCACTGGGCTGCCGTGTTTCGTGCTCCTCCATCGCAGTACTACTCCAGTGGAAAACTTGAGTATACCGCACAGTTCTTTGCTCCTCCTCGATCAGGTCATCGGCGCATTTATACGAGCAGTCAAATCATAAGGCCCCGCCTTCCAGTAATGAGCCGTCAAATCACAAAGGCCCTCGCCTCTCGTGAAACCGACCAAGCTAGACTGCCCCGCCTCTAGCCTTTTAAAAAATGTATACTTTTGTACAGCGGTACACTAAAAAAAAAGACACATCCATGACATTTTGGGCCGAACGAAAAAAATTTCTGTCATACATATGACACTTCTATGACGGTAATTGTGACAAAACCCGGTATCATCATAAATGTGGTGGGCTCCTACTTCTATGACAAAAAATCATGACAGAAAATGGGTTTTTCGTCCTGGGCGGGCCAGAGACGCAGCTGCATGACATTCTTTGGGCCGTCCATGACGGGAAAGACTATGGTAGAAGCGAGGGCGAGGAAAATTTCGGGGAGTTCCCAGTTACGGTGGGAGGTCGGGGCTGAGCGATGCACGCTTCTCTTGTACACGTACGCGCGTTTGTGCGAGGCGTTGGCTCTAACTGAACCCGAGAGAGGCATTGGGCTCTAACTGAACCCGAGCGATTGCACTGCAGGCTACGCATTACTGAACCCGAGCGATTGATCGATGGCTGTTAACTGAACCCGATCGAGTGATTCCTTCGCTACTGCTGCTAACTGAAGCTGATCGATGCTGCCTCTGGATGAACAGTGAGTGTTGCGGGGGGGGGGGTTGGATGAACAGTTCCCGGTGGGGTGGATGAATAGGACCCCGTCGTGTTGCCTCTGGATGAACAGGACCCCGATTGATCGAGCCAGTTGGGGCTGGATGAATAGGACCCCGTGGAGGGCTGGATGAACAGGACCACCCCGTGGAGCGCAGAATGAACAGTAGATGGTGGAGGGCAGGATGAACAGTAGCCCATGGAGGGGTGGTTGAACAGGAGCCCGTGGAGAGGGCTGGTTGAACAGTAGCCGGTGGAGTAGCGCGCGGTGGAGGCTGGATGAACAGTCGCAGGTGGAGGCTGGAGGAGGTCGACGGTGGATGAACAGTAGCTCGTGGAGGCTGGAGGGGTCGACGGTGGAGATGAACAGTATCCCGTGGAGTCCCGTTTTGCGGTACGCCACACCCCTCCCGATGAACAGGACCCCCGTTTCGACCGTAGCGCTCCAACACAAGTCCGTTTCGTCCGTTTTGCGGTACGCCACACCCCTCCCGATCAACAGGACCCCCGTTTCGACCGTAGGAGGTCTGTTTCCTTCGTTTTGCTGTACGCCAGACCCCTCCCGATGAACAGGATCCCATTTCGAACGTGGCCGGTCGAACACAAGGCCGTTTCCTCCGTTCTGCGGTACGCCAGGCCTCGTTTCCATCACCTGTTCCGTCCAAGCCCTCCCGATGAACACGATGCATTCCGTTGCCTCCCCATGAACACGACGCATTTTGTTGCCTCCCCATGAACATGACGCATTCCGTTGCCTCCCCATGAACACGACGACGACGCTGTTTCTCCGTTCCGACCCAGCCATGTACACGAGCCCTGGCCGTACGTATGCGCGAGTAGGCGTTCGAGACCCCGCCCATATGTACACATACGTGGCCATATTTTCTTTCTTGCACCCTGGCCGCTGTACATACGTGTACATGCTACGTGCGCGCCTCTACTACGACACGTGTGCGCCTCTACATCGACCAGTATATATGTACGTACACGTTCGCGACCAGAATGACAATGCTACGTACGTTTCGACCAGGTGGGTCCCGACTGTCAGGCACTTCCTTGCGTGCGAAGATGTAGCTGGTGGGTCCCAGCAGTCAGGGGCAAACGTTTTTTTTTGCGAAATACGGTGGCCCGTCCGGTGGGTCCCCGCTGTCAGGTGGAGGAATAAATATTTTGCGCGTAATAAGGAGGCACTTCCTTGCTGCGGCCGTGGACCCAGCTGTCAGCGTCTCCACGCACAGTACTCTTCCGATGGAAGTCGGTCGTTGACCACATTGACCACGTCGCGCCGAGATCACCACGGCGGTGGACGACGGCGAGGCCAAGGAAGGGGACGACGCGGAGCCGGGGAAGACGCGACAGTGGAAGCCCGCGCGGAGAGGAGTACGAGGGTTCACTGGTTCGGTTGCGGTGTGAGGCTGCCGTCGCCGCAGGGCCTGGCCAGCGGTGGGAATAGTAGGGGCGGTGAGGCCTCCGCGGCAGCACAGCCGGCCACGGGAGGCAGGGGCATGTGGCACGACCGGCGCTGCTTTGGGCGGATGGAGCAAGAAGACCAGAGGTTGAAGAAGCACTACGGCCGTTGGATGGAGATCGTACGGTCACTGGAGCTAGACTCGTTCATATTGACTAAGTTAACATAGCCCTTCGTCCCCGTCAACTTAGTAGGCCCACAAGTCAGCCTCCCACCAAGGTGGGTCGCAGCTAGCTGGGGGAGTATTCATTTTTTGTATGTAATAAGGACGCACTTCCGGTGGGTCCGAGCTGGCAGTGGGGGGGAACGTTTTTTCGCGAAATACGGTGGCCCATCCGGTTGGTCCCAGCAGTCAGGAGGAAACGATTTTTTCGATAAATACTGGTGGCCCGTCCGGTGGGTCCCCGCTATCAGGTGGAGGAATAATTATTTTCCGCGTAATAAGGAGGCACTTCCTTGCGGCTACCATGGACCCAGCTGTCAGCCTCTCCACGTACAGTACTCTTCCGATGGAAGTCGGTCGTTGACCACATTGACCACGCCGCGCCGAGAGCACCACGGCGGTGGACGATGGCGAGGCATAGGAAGGGGACGACGCGGAGCCGGGGAAGACGCGGCAGTGGATGCCCACGTGGAGAGGAGTACAAGCATTCACCGGTTCGGCTGCGGTGTGAGGCTGTCGTCGCCGCAGAATAACAGGGGGTGTGGGTGAGTAGAGGGATGCCCTGGCCAGCGGTGGGAGTAGTAGGGGGCGCTGAGGCCTGCGCGGCAGCACAGCCGGCCACGGGAGGCGGGAGTAGGCGGCCCCGCCGGCGCTGCTTTGGCGGCTGGAGCAAGAAGATTAGAGATTGAAGAAACACGACGGCCGTTGGATTGACATCCAACGGTTACATCTGCTAGAACCGTTTGTTGACGTATATAATAACTAAAAAAATCTTGCATACGCATCAACTAAATAGGCCCACAAGTCAGACCACTCCCTCTTTTTTTAATAATGTATATATAGCTCATGGCAACTTCTTATGCAATTTATTGCAGTCATTTTTTTTGGTTGGCCAGGGCCAATTTCGCATATTTCTATGGGTTCCAAACTATTTTTAATACCGAAATGTCCAGCCAGATTTAAACTACTTTGAAGATATATTTAAATTAGGTTAATGCCCAGTGAAATAGGAATCTGAAAATGTAATAAAATTCAGAAATTATAAAGTAATCGCCAATTTGTCATCTGTTTTTATATTTACAACCCATTTCATATTACTTTCAAGATTTGCAGGCGTCTTGAAAGAGCTGCAGCCCATCAGGGCATAGAAAAATAAGTAGGCCTGGATTAGGTATTCTTCAGAAAAAACAAACTGGGCTCATTTTCACAAAGAAAAAAAGCTGGGCTGGTCACATGGTGAACATAAAATATAAGCCTGGGCTAGATGGGCCACAACCCAGTTCAAACCCTGTTCCGTCTCAACAATACCAAAAAAAAATACTGCTCGAGTAGCTACGTCCCAGGTGTCAGCCGATCTTGTGTTGTTCTCTTGTCTATTGACTATATACGCTCACATGTCATGGGTCCCAGATGTCAGGAAAACACTAGGAGGAAGCATTTTATTTTTCCATACGCTGACGTGGTGGGCCCCTACTGTCATCCTCTCCACGTACTTCTGCCGATTCCTGTTGTTTGTTGACCATGTTGACAACGCAAGAGGGCGGCGCCGCAGCGAGCACACCAAAGCGCGTGGAGGACGTCGGCATTAACGATTTAGGAGACGGTGGGGCGGCGATGCCTGCGCTGAGGCGCAGCCAGCCGTGGGAGGCGAAAGCAGGTGGCCCGTCGGCGCTGGTTTGGTTTTGGCGGCTGGAGGAAGACAGGACTGAAGAAACACGACAGACTGTAAAAGCAGCAGGAGTACTTAACAACCTTAACTCAAACCAGCAGGGGCACTTAACAACCAAAGCTGAAAGCGGTATGAGTACTTATACAGGTTCAACCGTACAAAGCACGCCTCGAACAGTGCTACTTTGCCTACAGTTAACCAAGGGTGAGGCCGCCAAGCCCCAGGACAAGGCCCAGGCGCCACCCCGCGCATCCACAACCTTCTGAAAGCGGCTTCATCTCGCAATGTGGTCAATAAACAGGATATTCGCTTTAGAGCCATGGAAAAGCATGAACATAATCTTCTTTCCTATTCTCCAAGATGGACGGGCCTTCATTATTTGAGACCACCCATGAATAAGTATCTTTTCACCTCCAAGGGGAATTGAGTAGGTCGACATAATCATCATGTTGTGACCAAGCGCAAGTCTGACCCGACCATGCTCAGGCATCTGTATAGGAACAATAGAACTCGGCAGTTCCTGTTTCAAGAAGATCACAGCTGTAAAACTGTGTATAAGCAATAGTTTATGAACAACATATATAACAGAAAACATCTCGTACCATAAGTTTCTCGACACAGTTGGACCTGTTCAACGAGTGCAGCAGTGGCACACATATCCCACGTGGCCTTCCACCATTGAAACTCCCCACAAGGACCTCAAGACGATCAATAAAGTGTAGGAACTTGTGGATGTCGATCCAGTCAACTTCAGTGCCATTAGTAACAGCCGAGTTATTACAGAGTAACAAACGAGCAGGCTGCTTAACTCTGAAAAAACCTACATGTGCCACCAATTATAAGAAAATATTAGTTAGAAGTAGCATCTTCGTGAGAGATTCGTTGCTACTTCTAAAGTTAAATTGTGATTAGTTAGACAGAATAGGTGGATTAAGAAGTAATCGAGGCAACAAGCAAGAACCAGATACAAAACTAACATGGATGAACAATTGGAACGACGTCGGGGTGGAAGATCGCAGTGATGATGAGACCAAGTTCTGCTATTTCCATCAACATTCGTGCGCCAACTTTCAGTCTGTAACACTTGAGAAAGTTTATCCAAGTTCGGCCATAAAAAAGCAGCAATCTTCTTGGTTCATGAACCCAACTCAGAACTTTATCCATGGCTTGTCTTCAATGTGACCATTAAACAAGTGTATTCAATTATGGCAAGGCCGAGCATCTTGAGTACATGTGTTCTGGCAGAGCAAATAATACACGGCAGGAAAAATAATATGAGAACACAGCATGTTCAAAAAAACCCCACCCTCCCGGATAGAAAAGAGGATTCTAGGAACATACTGTGCGTGTTTCAAAATGTTGTGTTAGGATGAGAAGGAACAAGTGTGGCGTCTCACCGAGGGCGCAGAAACCTGTAGGGTACTCACACTTCGGGCACTGCAAATGAAACACACTAGATTTAGTAGGAAGAAAAATGCATCAACGGCGGCGGCTGCCATCCTAGAATTACCTGCGACCAAGGGACTTGGGTTTATCAGGGATGGATGAAGAATTCGTACCTGGTTCTCCATGAGAAAACCCTATGCAATTGCCGAGAGGGGGTTTTCTCTGAACAAGCAGACGAGGGAGAAGGGGATTCAGGCCCAGTGAAATATTGCCACTTCGTCCGTCCAGCTTACTTCTAAAGCTGGAAAGCAGGGGTTTTGATTTGACGGCTCATTGGGCATTACTGCGGCGCTACGACCGGGTTGTGTCTACTGTGAAGTTGTGCACTCTAATTTGTGCATATGGCACGTGGACCCCGTTGCCGGTTGCCCCACATATCAGCGAAAGGAAGTAGAAAGACAAGAGTAACTAGTTACACATAAATATATTTTTTGACAGAGAGATACTCCCTCTGTAAAGAAATATACAAATCTTTTATATCACAGGCTCACCTTGCCGAGAAATATACTCCCTCTGCAACGCACGGGCATTATGGGGGTTCAGCTGAGAATATAATACTCAGATTTTTTGAGGGATAAAAGCTGCTTTATTGAAGATTAACAGTCATAGGTATACAAATAATTTCGGGGGTTCCTGTGAGCCAAAGATGGCGTCCACAGGGCAAAGAAGTAGCAGCTTTTGCGAGCACATGCGCTTCAACATTACACTCGCGTTTTTCATGTATGATCTCCATGATTTGGAACATATTCTTCTTCATCTTGATCTCGTCCATAATAAATTTGTTGGGCCCCAAGTATGCCTCTCCGATATGCTTGACTGTTGCTGAACAATCGGTGCTAATCTGAACTTGTTGCAGGTTTAAGTCAAGAGCCAGAGATAGCCCCTCGCAACATGCCATTGCCTCTAGGATCTCTGGATCAATAACACTTTCGCACACCAGTGCCGATGCTCCAAGGAAGAAGCTTGTATGATCTCGGCTCACAACTGCCAGGGCTTCCCTTTCACCATTGCGAGATAACGCAGCATCAACATTCATCTTCGCCCAACCCACAGCAGGAGGAGGACGCCACTTCTACACTGAGCTAGTGCTTCTCAAAACCAGGTTCTCGACTTTGGGCCGCAGGCCGACCCTGCATGTTTGGGGGCCCATGTGTTCTACCTCAACGCTTTTCATATTGCAAGTGATCGATACAGCGCTGGTTTTAGATGCTGGCGCAAGGCGAATACACAAAATTGAATAAAGCACGACAGCTGTTGGAATGAAATCGAACGACAGTTCCAAACCAGCAATCAGAGTTGCAATTCTATCAACGATATACCATGTGATAAATAATACTATCATACTACTTATACACACAGCACTTGTTTCACCATGCCAGATTATTACATCAAAATCTCTCGGAGGATAGATCAGTTAGGCAGTTGCGTGCTGCTACTGAAGAATTTCAAAGTTGATTTGGACCAGCTCTCCTTACCAAGAAAGTTCGATTTTGACATTATCCCCTACCACAAGATATGATTTAGATTTGAACCTTGACCATCCTTTAGCATCAATCATCATGCGACCATCCTTTGTACTTACGATATATTGAGCAGGTTCATTCACACCAAGGCTGCGCATGGTAAGAGAAACTTGGCCGCGGTCGCCCGGATTGTTGAACGACTCCCTCGTTGCTCTAGGAATTCTCTGTTTGCAAACAAGAAGACATACCCAAACAGGTAGATAAACATAGTGAATCATGTGAAACAACATGGAAAGAAAAAAGAATGAAGCACTTGGGCGGCCAATGCTTACGAAGAAGGTGGACATGTCGGTTTTTGTAAGGACTTTGGTATATGAAGTGTGAACTGCAGCCCAGTCTGTTGCCGGTGCAACTGCACGGGCCGGAGCAGATGCAAGTGCAAGTGTTGGTGCAGGTGCCGAAGCCGCTGCTGCTACCGGAGATGGTGCTCCTTGTAGAGATGGTGCCGGTGTCGGAGCAGGTGCCGGTGTCGATGCCCGATCCTCCGGTAGATCAGACTGATCCGCTGACGCGGTCGGTGCCCAATCCTCAGCTGGATCAGACTGAGCTGCTGCCGCTGTCAGTGCTAGAGCAACTGTCGGTGCTCGATCTATGCGAGACAGCGGCGATCATGTCTGGTCTGCTATGATCAGCTTTCTAACTTGACTAGGATCCGTGACCGTGATCCAGTTTTTTATTCATTTCTTTTAAACGCGAGAAGGACTAATTGTGGCGTTTTTGTTAAACCAAACTGCAGTTCATCATAAGGATTCAGCTTGTACTCAGACAACAGACTGATCCAATTTTTCCAGTAATATAAGTGATGGACAGTGCCTTCATTACTAACACGACATAAGAAGTGAAACCTGCAAAAATAGCCATTGTAGAGCAAACCAAATGGTTTATTATGTGATGAATGTCACATGGAAAAACCTGCATCAGAAAATTGCAGGAAAAGAAAGAAAACATGACATTAAATCAATAAGATTTAGACAGTAAATCAACAAGATTTACTTGATGTGACACGAGTGAATCCTTACCAGGAAATCACTATGTTGAAGTACTAAACAGAAGATTGATCGTCCAACTACGCGTGGCATGCAGGGGCCCCGCCTACTCCCACAAGCAGGACAGTCCAAAGGTCGTGACAAATCGTATGGACCGAACATCCATGGGGCTGGAAATCCTGGTGGGTGCGATAAACCCTGCAATGCATACAGATATTGGAGTGTAACCATAATTGATAGATCGTCCTCACAAAAACTATGATATGGATACTTCAAAATATACAGACTGAATTGAGTGGACAGACATTAACATAGACTGTTCTCAGGACTAACCACACACCAAAAGTGGCAGTACTAATAAACAATACAGGGTTCACAAACACAAATCAAGTACTGATCAATAGTACTTACTACAGACAAGCAAAGTTGCACTAACTAAACTCTGCAGACTATTTTTTGCCACCGACCTACGGGATGAACCCTGCATAACTGTTGGAAATATGCCCTAGAGGCAATAATAAAATGGTTATTATTATATTTCTTTGTTCATGATAATTGTCTATTGTTCATGCTATAATTGTGTTATCCGGAAATCGTAATACATGTGTGAATACATAGACCACAACAGGTCCCTAGTGAGCCTCTAGTTGACTAGCTCGTTGATCAAAAGATAGTCATGGTTTCTTGACTATGGACATTGGATGTCATTGATAACGGGATCACATCATTAGGAGAATGATGTGATGGACAAGACCCAATCCTAAGCATAGCTCAAAGATCGTGTAGTTCGTTTGCTATAGCTTTTCCGAATGTCAAGTATCATTTCCTTAGACCATGAGATTGTGCAACTCTCGGATACCGTAGGAGTGCTTTGGGTGTGCCAAATGTCACAACGTAACTGGGTGACTATAAAGGTACACTACGGGTATCTCCGAAAGTGTCTGTTGGGTTGGCACGAATCGAGACTGGGATTTGTCACTCTGTATAACGGAGAGGTATCTCTGGGCCCACTCGGTAATGCACCATCATAATGAGCTCAATGTGACCAAGTGGTTGATCACGGGATCATGCATTACGGTACGAGTAAAGTGACTTGCGGTAACGAGATTGAACGAGGTATTGGGATACCGACGATCGAGTCTCGGGCAAGTAACGTACCGATTGACAAAGGGAATTGTATACGGGATTGATTGAATCCTCGATATCATGGTTCATCCGATGAGATCATTGAGGAGCATGTGGGAGCCAAAATGGGTATCCAGATCCCACTGTTGGTTATTGACCGGAGAGTCGTCTCAGTCATGTCTGCGTGTCTCCCGAACCCGTAGGGTCTACACACTTAAGGTTCGGTGACGCTAGGGTTGTTGAGATATTAGTATACGGTAACCCGAAAGTTGTTCGGAGTCCCGGATGAGATCCCAGACGTCACGAGGAGTTTCGGAATGGTCCGAAAGTGAAGATTTATATATAGGAAGTTAAGTTTCGGCCATCGGGAAAGTTTCGGGGGTAATCGGTATTGTACCGGGACCACCGGAAGGGTCCCGGGGGTCCACCGGGTGGGGCCACCTATCCTAGAGGGCCCCATGGGCTGAAGTGGGAGGGGAACCAGCCCCTAGTGGGCTGGTGCGCCCCCCCCATGGGCCTCCCTTGCGCCTAGGGTTGGAAACCCTAGGGGTGGGGGCGCCCCACTTGGCTTGGGGGGCACTCCACCACCCTTGGCCGTCGCCCCCCTTGGAGATTGTATCTCCTAGGGCCGGTGCCCCCCTAGGGGTCCTATATATAGTGGGGGGAGGGAGGACAGCCGCACCCTAGCCCCTGGCGCCTCCCTCTCCCTCCCGTGACACTCCTCCCTCTCCCTGAGCTTGGTGAAGCCCTGCCGAGATCAACGTTGCTTCCACCACCATGCCGTCGTGCTGCTGGATCTTCATCAACTTCTCCTTCCCCCTTGCTGGATCAAGTTGGAGGAGACGTCTTCCCAACCGTACATGTGTTGAATGCGGAGGTGTTGTCCGTTCGGCGCTAGGTCATCGGTGATTTGGATCATGACGAGTACGACTCCATCAACCCCGTTCTCTTGAACGCTTCCGTGCGCGATCTACAAGGGTATGTAGATGCACTCCCCTCTCCCTCGTTGCTAGATGACTCCATAGATAGATCTTGGTGATGCGTAGAAAATTTTAAAATTCTGCTACGTTCCCCAACAGTGGTATCAGAGCTAGGTCTATGCGTAGTTTCTATGCATGAGTAGAACACAAAGCAGTTGTGGGCGTCGATATTGTCAATTTACTTGCCGTTACTAGTCTTATCTTGATTCGGCGGCATCGTGGGATGAAGCGGCCTAGACCGACCTTACACATACGCTTACGTGAGACTAGTTCCACCCATTGACATGCACTTGTTGCATAAGGTGGCTGGCGGGTGTCTGTCTCTCCCACTTTAGTCGGATCAGATTCGATGAAAAGGGTCCTTATGAAGGGTAAATAGAAATTGGCATATCACGTTGTGGTTTTGGCGTAGGTAAGAAACGTTCTTTCTAGAAACCTATAGCAGCCACGTAAAAACTTGCAACAACAATTAGAGGACGTCTAACTTGTTTTTGCAGCATGTGTCGTGTGATGTGATATGGCCAAAAGGATGCGATGAATGATATATGTGATGTATGATATTGATCATGTTCTTGTAATAGGAATCACGACTTGCACGTCGATGAGTATGACAACCGGCAGGAGCCATAGGAGTTGTCTTTATTTATTTATGACCTGCGTGTCAACATAAATGTCATGTAATTACTTTACTTTATTGCTAAAGTGTTAGCCATAGTAGTAGAAGTAATAGATGACGAGACAACTTCAAGAAGACACGGTGATGGAGATCATGATGATGAGATCATGGTGTCATGCCGGTGACAACGATGATCATGGAGCCCCGAAGATGGAGATCAAAAGGAGCAAATGATATTAGCCATATCATGTCACTATTTGATTGCATGTGATGTTTATCATGTTTTACATCTTATTTGCTTAGAACAACGGTAGCTTAAATAAGATGATCCCTCGTAATAATTTCAAGAAAGTGTTCCCCCTAACTGTGCACCATTGCGAAGGTTCGTTGTTTCGAAGCACCACGTGATGATCGGGTGTGATAGATTCTAACATTCGAATACAACGGGTGCAAGCCAGATTTACACACGCAATACACTTAGGTTGACTTGACGAGCCTAGCATGTACAGACATGGCCTCGGAACACGGAAGACCGAAAGGTCGAGCATGAGTCGTATAGAAGATACGATCAACATGAAGATGTTCACCGATGTTGACTAGTCTGTCTCATGTGATGATCGGACACGGCCTAGTTGACTCGGATCATGTTTCACTTAGATGACTAGAGGTATGTCTATCTGAGTGGGACTTCATTGAATAATTTGTTTAGATGAACTTAATTATCATGAACTTAGTCTAAAATCTTTACACTATGTCTTGTAGATCAAATGGCCCACGCTAATGTTGCCCTCAACTTCAACGTGTTCCTAGAGAAAACCAAGCTGAAAGATGATGGCAGCAACTGTATGGACTGGGTCCGGAACCTGAGGATCATCCTCATAGCTGCCAAGAAAGATTATGTCCTAGAAGCACTGCTAGGTAATGCACCCATCCCAGAGAACCAAGACGTTATGAACGCTTGGCAGTCACGTGTTGATGATTACTCCCTCGTTCAGTGCGGCATGCTTTACAGCTTAGAACCGGGGCTCCAAAAGCGTTTTGAGAGACACCGAGCATATGAGATGTTCGAAGAGCTAAAAATGGTTTTCCAAGCTCATGCCCGGGTCGAGAGATATGAAGTCTCCGATAAGTTCTTCAGTTGTAAGATGGAGGAAAATAGTTCTGTCAGTGAGCACATACTCAAAATGTCTAGGTTGCATAACTGCTTGACTCAGCAGGGAGTTAATCACCCGGATGACGCGGTCATTGACAGAATCCTTCAGTCGCTTCCACCGAGCTACAAGAGCTTTGTGATGAACTTCAATATGGAGGGGATGGAAAAGACCATTCCTGAGGTATATTCAATGCTGAAATCAGCGGAGGTGGAAATCAAAAAGGAACATCAAGTGTTGATGGTGAATAAAACCACTAAGTTCAAGAAAGGCAAGGGTAAAAAGAACTTCAAGAAGGACGACAAGGGAGTTGCTGCGCCCGGTAAGCAAGCTGCCGGGAAGAAGTCAAAGAATGGACCCAAGCCTAAGATTGAGTGTTTTTATTGCAAGGGAAGTGGTCACTGGAAGCGGAACTGCCCCAAATACTTAGCGGACAAGAAGGCCGGCAACACTGAAGGTATATGTGATATACATATAATTGATGTGTACCTTACCAGTACTCATAGTAGATCATGGGTATTTGATACCGGTGCGGTTGCTCACATTTGTAACTCAAAGCAGGAGCTGCGGAATAAGCGGAGACTGGCGAAGGACGAGGTGACGATGCGCGTCGGGAATTGTTCCAAGGTCGATGTGGTCGCCGTCGGCACGCTGCCTCTACATTTACCTACGGGATTAGTTTTAAACCTCAATAATTGTTATTTAGTGCCAGCTTTGAGCATGAACATTGTATCAGGATCTCTTTTAATTCGAGATGGCTACTCATTTCAATCTGAGAATAATGGTTGTTCTATTTATATGAGAGATATGTTTTATGGTCATGCTCCGCTGGTGAATGGTTTATTCTTAATGAATCTCGAGCGTAATGTTACACATATTCATAGTGTGAATACCAAAAGATGTAAGGTTGATAATGATAGTCCCACATACTTGTGGCACAGCCGCCTTGGTCACATAGGTGTCAAACGCATGAAGAAGCTCCATGCAGATGGACTTTTGGAGTCTCTTGATTACGAATCATTTGACACGTGCGAACCATGCCTCATGGGTAAAATGACCAAGACTCCGTTCTCAGGAACAATGGAGCGAGCAACCAACTTATTGGAAATCATACATACTGATGTGTGCGGTCCAATGAGTGTTGAGGCTCGCGGTGGCTATAGTTATGTTCTCACCCTCACTGATGACTTGAGTAGATATGGGTATGTCTACTTAATGAAACACAAGTCTGAGACCTTTGAAAAGTTCAAGGAATTTCAGAGTGAGGTTGAGAATCAACGTGACAGGAAAATCAAGTTCTTGCGATCAGATCGTGGGGAAGAATACTTGAGTCACGAATTTAGAACACACTTAAGGAAATGTGGAATAGTTTCACAACTCACGCCGCCTAGAACACCTCAGCGTAATGGTGTGTCCGAACGTCGTAATCGCACTCTATTGGATATGGTGCGATCTATGATGTCTCTTACCGATTTACCGCTGTCATTTTGGGGCTATGCTTTAGAGACTGCCGCATTCACTTTAAATAGGGCTCCATCGAAATCCGTTGAGATGACACCGTATGAATTATGGTTTGGGAAGAAACCTAAGCTGTCGTTTCTAAAAGTTTGGGGATGCGATGCTTATGTCAAGAAACTTCAACCTGAAAAGCTCGAACCCAAATCGGAAAAATGCGTCTTCATAGGATACCCTAAAGAAACTATTGGGTATACCTTCTACCTCAGATCCGAAGGCAAGATCTTTGTTGGCAAGAATGGATCATTTCTAGAGAAAGAGTTTCTCTCGAAAGAAATAAGTGGGAGGAAAGTAGAACTCGATGAAGTATTACCTCTTGAATCGGTAAGTGGCGCAGCTCAAGAAAATGTTCCTGAGGTGCCTGCACCGACTAGAGAGGAAGTTAATGCTGATGATCATGAAACTTCAGATCAAGTTGCTACTGAACTTCGTAGGTCCACAAGGACACGTTCCGCACCAGAGTGGTATGGCAACCCTGTCCTGGAAATCATGTTGTTAGACAACAGTGAACCTTCGAACTATGAAGAAGCGATGGCGGGCCCAGATTCCGACAAATGGCTGGAAGCCATGAAATCCGAGATAGGACCCATGTATGAAATCGAAGTATGGACTTTGACTGACTTGCCCGATGATCGGCGAGCCATAGAAAATAAATGGATCTTTAAGAAGAAGACAGACGCGGATGGTAATGTAACCATCTATAAAGCTCGGCTTGTCGCTAAGGGTTATCAACAAGTTCAAGGGGTTGACTACGCTGATACTTTCTCACCCGTAGCGAAGCTGAAGTCCATCCGAATAATGTTAGCAATTGCCGCATTCTATGATTATGAGATATGGCAAATGGACGTCAAAACGGCATTCCTTAATGGTTTCCTTAAGGAAGAATTGTATATGATGCAGCCAGAAGGTTTTGTCGATCCTAAGAATTCTGACAAGGTGTGCAAGCTCCAACGCTCGATTTATGGGCTGGTGCAAGCATCTCGGAGTTGGAACATTCGTTTTGATGAGATGATCAAAGCGTTTGGGTTTACGCAAAGCCTGCATTTACAAGAAAGTGAGTGGGAGCTCTATAGCATTTCTCATATTGTATGTGGATGACATACTGTTGATGGGAAATGATATAGATTCTTGGAAAGCATAAAGGCCTACTTGAACACGTGTTTTTCAATGAAGGATCTTGGAGAAGCTGCTTACATATTAGGCATCAAGATCTATAGAGATAGATCGAGACGCCTCATTGGTCTTTCACGGAGTATGTACCTTGACAAGAAATTGAAGAAGTTCAATATGGATCAGTCAAAGAAGGGGTTCTTGCCTGTATTGCAAGGTACGAGATTGAGCACGGCTCAATGCCCGACCACGGCAGAAGATAGAGAAAAGATGAGTGTCGTCCCCTATGCCTCAGCCATAGGGTCTATCATGTATGCTATGCTGTCTACCAGACCTGATGTAAACCTTGCCGTAAGTTTGGTAGGAAGGTACCAAAGTAATCCCGGCATGGAACACTGGACAGCGGTCAAGAATATCCTGAAGTACCTGAAGAGGACTAAGGATATGTTTCTCGTTTATGGAGGTGACGAAGAGCTCGTCGTAAAGGGTTACGTCGATGCTAGCTTCGACACAGATCTGGATGACTCTAAGTCACAAACCAGATACGTGTATATTTTGAATGGTGGGGCAGTAAGCTGGTGCAGTTGCAAGCAAAGCATTGTGGCGGGATCTACATGTGAAGCGGAGTACATGGCAGCCTCGGAGGCAGCACAAGAGGCAATCTGGGTGAAGGAGTTCATTACCGACCTAGGAGTCATACCCAATGCGTCGGGCCCGATGACTCTCTTCTGTGACAACACTGGAGCTCTTGCCCTTGCCAAGGAGCCCAGGTTTCACAGGAAGACCAGGCATATCAAGCGTCGCTTCAACTCCATTCTTGAAAGTGTTCAAAATGGAGACAAAGATATTTGTAAAGTACATACGGACCTGAATGTGGCAGATCCGTTGACTAAACCTCTCCCTAGAGCAAAACATGATCAACACCAGAACTGCATGGGTGTTCGATTCATCACAATGTAACTAGACTATTGACTCTAGTGCAAGTGGGAGACTGTTGGAAATATGCCCTAGAGGCAATAATAAAAGGGTTATTATTATATTTCTTTGTTCATGATAATTGTCTATTGTTCGTGCTATAATTGTGTTATCCAGAAATCGTAATACATGTGTGAATACATCCACAACACGTCCCTAGTGAGCCTCTAGTTGACTAGCTCGTTGATCAAAAGATAGTCATGGTTTCCTGACTATGGACATTGGATGTCATTGATAACGGGATCACATCATTAGGAGAATGATGTGATGGACAAGACCCAATCCTAAGCATAGCTCAAAGATCGTGTAGTTCGTTTGCTATAGCTTTTCCGAATGTCAAGTATCATTTCCTTAGACCATGAGATTGTACAACTCCTGGATACCGTAGGAGTGATTTGGGTGTGCCAAACGTCACAACGTAACTGGGTGACTATAAAGGTACACTACGGGTATCTCCGAAAGTGTCTGTTGGGTTGGCACGAATCGAGACTGGGATTTGTCACTCCGTATGACGGAGAGGTATCTCTGGGCCCACTCGGTAATGCATCATCATAATGAGCTCAATGTGACCAAGTGGTTGATCACGGGATCATGCATTACGGTACGAGTAAAGTGACTTGCCGGTAACGAGATTGAAAGAGGTATTGGGATACCGACGATCGAGTCTCGGGCAAGTAACATACCGATTGACAAAGGAATTGTATACGGGATTGATTGAATCCTCAATATCGTGGTTCATCCGATGAGATCATCGAGGAGCATGTGGGAGCCAACATGGGTATCCAGATCCCGCTGTTGGTTATTGACCAGAGAGTCGTCTCGGTCATGTATGCGTGTCTCCCGAACCCGTAGGGTCTACACACTTAAGGTTCGGTGATGCTAGGGTTGTTGAGATATTAGTATACGGTAACCCGAAAGTTGTTCGGAGTCCCGGATGAGATCCCGGACATCACGAGGAGTTTCAGAATGGTCCGGAGGTGAAGATTTATATATAGGAAGTTAAGTTTCGGCCATCGGGAAAGTTTCGTGGGTAATCGTTGTACCGGGACCACCGGAAGGGTCCCGGTGGTCCACCGGGTGGGGCCACCTATCTCAGAGGGCCCCATGGGCTGAAGTGGGAGGGGAACCAGCCCCTAGTGGGCTGGTGTGCCCCCCCATGGGCCTCCCCTGCACCTAGGGTTGGAAACCCTAGGGGTGGGGGCGCCCCACTTGGCTTGGGGGGCACTCCACCCCCCTTTGCCGCCGCCCCCCTTGGAGATTGCATCTCCTAGGGCCGGCGCCCCCCCTAGGGGTCCTATATATAGTGGGGGGAGGGAGGACAGCCGCACCCTAGCCCCTGGCGCCTCCCTCTCCCTCCCGTGACACTCCTCCCTCTCCGTGAGCTTGGCGAACCCTGCCGAGATCACCGCTGCTTCCACCACCACGCATTCGTGCTGATGGATCTTCATCAACTTCTCCTTCCCCCTTGCTGGATCAAGTTGGAGGAGACGTCTTCCCAACCGTATGTGTGTTGAACGCGGAGGTGCCGTCCGTTCGGTGCTAGGTCATCGGTGATTTGGATCACGACGAGTACGACTCCATCAACCCCGTTCTCTTGAACGCTTCCGCGCATGATCTACAAGGGTATGTAGATGCACTCCCCACTCCCTCATTGCTAGATGACTCCATAGATTGATCTTGGTGATGCGTAGAAAATTTTAAAATTCTGCTACGTTCCCCAACAATAACTGACTAGGCCATGGACTTCGTGTGAGATGTCTACATGCACCATCACCATCTTGTCAACCTTGGAGAACCTAACAGAGTGGTCTTTCCACTCATAAACATGATGATGAAGATAGGCCGCATCAGATTTGTTGGGAAGCTTTACAAGAACCACACCCTTCGTAATCAAAGGCACAACCAGGAAATTGCCGTGGTTAAGTACAGCCTCGAGAACACGCCTGACAACAATGCTACAGGAAAACACTAGTTCAGGACACGTGGCAACAAGGACACAACAGCTGGATAGTTCAGCAGTAGAACTCATCATCAGGTCTTCTAGTTCACACGACATGACTTTGAGAACTTCATCTCCACCGCGGACCTGGTTCTAATTCAAACAGAAACCATATTTTATTACTACCTCCGTTCAGAAATATAAGATGATTTTCGATATTATACTCCATATATGACTACATATACGCACAGAAATGAGTGAACAAAGACACTAGAACATGTCTTCAAAGGCATGAGAGCAGAGGGATTACATGCAATATCCATAACACAAGTTACTGAGGCAAATATACCCTCTTAAAAGGTAGCATTGATGTTCATAAAGTACTCCCTCCGTCCCAAAATTCTTGTCTTAGATTTGTCTACATACGGATGTATCAAGTCACATTTTAGTATTAGATACATCCGTATCTAGACAAATCTAAGACAAGAAATTTGGGACAGAGGGAGTAGTTGAAAGTAATCTATAAGAAATCAGTGTCAACCTCTCGCATGTTTTGGTCAAAAGAGGAATTTAGAACCGTCATTTGGCACACAAAAATCACATGCAAGATCATCCAGAAAGTTGTACTACTAGTAGTAGTACTGCATGTTAGATGAAAAAACACGATCAAGATCGAGAAAAAGATCGTCAAGAAGAGATATTACCTGGACTTGCTTAATGAGGGATCCCGGAGAGGGGGGCTTGGACAGTGCGATGGCTTTGAGCTTGTCTGCGGTAGTCTCGGTGGGGTGCTTGCGCTTCTTCGTACCATGAGCCTCGACGGTTTTGGCCGAAGCCATAGACATCACTTCGGCTGGTGCTCCAGCGTCCATCAAGAAACTGTCAAATAGAAATAAAAGAAAAGAAACCATAATCACAAACCCAAAAGAAGAAAAGAGAGGGAGTTATAGGATTAGTCTCGGGGTTACAAGACCGGGCCTTGGCCAGAATCAACACCATTCATGCACTCACCTTTCCTTCTTTGGGAGAGAAGAACAATGGCAGAAGCAGGTCGGGGTTTTCTTGAAGAAATGAGGAACAAGATGAGGCAGAAACGAGGGTTGGGTAGAGAGGAAGCTGAGAGAGAAGAGTGAAATGATGGTTGCTTCGTCCTACCAACTTACTGCTGGAAAGGAGGGGGGTTTTGTGATTTGACAGCTCATTGGGCATTACTGCGGCGCTTCGATCGGGGTAGTCTACCGTCACTCTACTACGAAGTAATTTAGTGCATGGCTGGTGGACCCCAATGCTGGCTGTCCCACACGTCGGCGAAAGTGAGTAATTTAGTGCATGGCTGGAGGAGGATCCGCACGGTAGAGCGTGTCCACTGTTTTTCAGAAGAAAAAAATGATTACAGCAAGCGTTTCCACTCTTACGACAGAGGAGTACGAAACACGGCAGCCACTTGAACATACACAGTGCTCCTACTACTAGGCATGTGCAGTGGTTCATACGTCAGTACTACACAATCTTGTTGCTAGTGTAGTAAGATATGACAATAACAAATGATGTTGTGCGCATGTCAACTACTCCTATATGTAACATAGTACCGCTTTTTCGACTGTTCGGTCGAGAATGGACGGTGAGATCAATGTTAACAGAACTTGGTCCACAGCGCACGGAGAGTATGGTGCTACAGTACTCCACGAAACATGAACCATATGAAGCATGAATAGTGTTAGGCAGGGTGTATGAAGGGTGCATGGGATGGGAGCAAAAGTTCCCTTCTCGACCCACTTTTGGGTGTTTGGCAGAGTGCATGAAGGGTGCATGAGTCCACACTAGTAGGTTGACAAAAATACACGAAGAGGAAACAACTATATTGAGATGAGAATGCAACCAAACACACCCACACGCTTTGTCCTACAGTGACTGATCTGCACCATCTGAGTTTGATCCAACGGTCATGTTGCGCCGAGGCATGGACATGCCCATGCAGAGGGCGCCTAAACACCACCGAAGGCCCACTGCTTCTCGAGGCGCACGACGTTGGTGATGCAGGATGCAACCGCCCGCATAGCCCGCTCCCGGTCGACGGGAGCCAGCTCGTCAAAGACGGCGTCCAATCGCATGAATGGATTCCGGTGACGGAGCCCTGAAAGGATTCGCCCGGCAACGGCGATGGCAGCCCGCAACCCCTCCTTGTCCAGCTCAGCCCCCACCATCGCGCGGAGACAGCTCGGCTCCTCGGAGATATAGGTGAAGAAGGAGACCAGGTTAGGAAGCCGCAGCTCATTGAAGTCGACCGGGTGGTCGAACGGGTTTAGCCCGACGGCCGGCATCGTCGCGCTGGCACGACGGTAGGCATCGCGCAGCCGCAACACGTGTGTGGCAACTTGGTTCACCAAGTGGCTGAGGCGATCCTAGACCTCGTCACGATCGGCCCGCTCGCGCTCCAGCCGGCTCCCCTGACGGCCTATCGTATCTCCCGCTTTTTGCAGCAACGATGCCGACGCCTCGAGCATCTTTGTGGTGGACGCCTGCCGCTTTTGAAGCTCCGTGAACTCCCACACATAACGGAGGAGCATGGCACTCCTCTCCTCCTTGAGCTCACGGAGCTCCACGTCCTTGGCCCTAAGCTCCGCATCCTTGGCATGGAGCTCCTGTGTCAGGAGCCTCACCTCGGACTCCGTGATCTACTGCGCCGCCATGGCACCAGGTAGAAGCAATGGGGACAGGAAGAAAAGGGGGCGAAATGGCTGAAAGGCAATGCAATCTACGGGAAGACGGAGGGAGCGGGGAATCTTTTGGTTTTCACCATGGTAAAACACCAGTCGACAACTTCTCACATCAGGGAGCAGTGGGTACAGGCGGAGTCATCGTGACTAATTGTTGTTGCGCCTGCTCCCATCAATCAAAAAATTAAAAATCCTGCCGCGCCTGCTCCTGTCAATCAAAAAAATTAAAAATCCTGCCGCACCCAAACACTAGAGCAACGCCGCGGTGGATATTTAAATTTACCTGCCAGCAAGTAGATAAAAAAAGGGGTGAAAAATCAAATGTGGCGGTGGCCTAGCTAATCGGTCGAACTAGCCCAACTAGCTAGCCACCGTGCTTCACTGATGTACTCAGCGGGAAAGGTGGTCTTTCATGATTTGACGACTCATTTACTTGCTTTGGCGCTACGATTGAGGAGGACCCAGAAAACGCGCGGTAGGGCATCCCACGTCAGGAAGAATATATGCGTGCACCACCCGGGAGGACCCCGAAACCGCGCGGTAGGGTGTGCCACGTCTCGGCACGGAGGAAAAATGTGCGTGTAAAAATATACTGTATTAGACATAGTACCTATGGTTCGACCTCGGGACCCAGCCAGTCAGTTGAAAACAACCCACTAGCCACACAGCTTCATCATGCAAACATGGCACGGAGGATAGATGTGGTTAGCTCCGTCTCGACCAGCCACAACATCTCTTGTTCTAGGCGATTCTTCTATTTTCCAAGTTTTTTAAGTTGTAATAACACCACGGCAAGCTAGCGCCGCTCTTCGTGTGTGCCCGTGCAAAGGTTAGACGATGGAGAGAAGAGATATTGAGATCGCAGACCTGGGACCCACCAGTAAGTGAGATAACGGTCATGCACGTGTTGACGAGGCACTCCCTCTACTCTACTCAACGCAAGTACTGTGTAAAATCAAGTTATGGGACAAAGCCAACAACCTTTCATTTTTTCAGGCTATCGACTTACGCTTTGTAGTCCAGGTTGCCAGTTCAAATCTCGTCTTTTAGATTTGTTAGTTTTAGGTCCAAATTTGATTAATGACAAGTGGGACCCCCGTGTGTTGTTCCGATATTTCAGTGTAGGATGGTTTTTTTGAACAAACACTTTGCGCGGTTAGACAAGTAACGGCACGAGTTACACGTTTTTTGCAAGTTTACGAACAAAAATGACAGTGGCATAGAATATCACATCCACCCCGCAGCTTAGATACTATGGTGATACGAGTTTTTACACCGTTGGAAGTGGGATCCAATGGCTTGGGAGTAGTCTTTGTAATTATGCGCAATTTCCAAACTCTCCAAAGGTTTTTTTGCAAATAAAACATTCAGGCCTCGTGTGTGCCGCTGCATCTTCGATCCAACGGCTCCCCGATGCTCATATTAGGTGCTCCCCGTAGCTTAATTACCCGCTACGGTGATTGGAGTAGTTGTGGGCCGAATGCTACGAAAATATAATCTAAACCGACCGGAATAAATTCCTACGCAAATTAATCCAAGGTTGGAGTGCCCCTCATAATGTAAATAGCTCCGTCTTTGCGAGGGATGGAGAGGTAGTAGCTTCAACGCGTGGAAGATACGGTGTGAGAAAGCGAGGTCAATCGAGAGACATATAGATAGAGAGTCAAGGTGAGTGTGGTCCGACATTCATTGAACAAATATATATGCTCTAGAGATATTGTCCGATTGAGCTTTTTGGCAAGGGTGAGGGCTGTAAGATAGAGCTTGAGAGATGATCTAGTCACAGACGTGTAGATATATTTTTTGCGTGGGAGGAAGCAAGGTCAACCGATCACATAGGGTCGCCGTGCGATCGAAAGAGTGAGATGGGTTGGAGAGAGTGACCTAGATAGACGATGTGTGTGAGAGAGTATACAATGTGAATAGGTCGAATTGGGCTCAAACATGGTGATATATCGTTTTTGTCCGAGAAAGAGCGAGGTCAATTGAGACATACGGAGAGAGAGAGAGAGAGAGAGAGAGAGAGAGATTGAGTGAGTGTGGCCAACCATGAGGTCGAAAGAGTGGTGGCGGCTTGGATGGACTGACCTAGATAGACAATCTGCGTGAGAGAGTATAGAGTGTGTCAATCGAGGCCCGAACAGGGAGATATATCATTTGTCTGTGAAAGAAAACAAGGTTAAACGAGACTCAGATAAAGAGAGCGAGATTGAGCGAGTGTGGCCCGCCGTGCGGAAGAAAGAGTGAGACAGTCTCGAGGGAGTGACCTAGATATACAACGTGCGTGCGCATGCACGAGAGGTTGGGGGGCTAGATAGGCAATGCATGTATTTAGTGCGAGAGGGTGAGAGGGAGAGGGGGGAGAGGGAGAGAGAGCTCGGCATGGGGTGCAATGGCGGGTGTGTGAGGTAAATACATTTGGTAACAGAGTGGAAAAAGGGGTTGTGTAGTTGAGAGACTTAGAGATCGAAACATGGAGAGAAAGAATGAACGTGTGTTGGAAACCGATAGCTTCCTAAGGTGGTTAGGAGAGGAAGATTGACCGATACAGGAAGTATGTAGCGTTTGTGCGGGGGGGCTAAAAACAACATTTGAATGTACATAGTACGAGACTTAATATAGATGTTTCAATTCGGTGTACATTGTAAGATTTGAACCGAGGACCAGGCATACGGGTAATTATTTCGAATTCGTGCCATACCAAGTTTCGAAAAGTTGACATTGACTCAGTTTGTTGTGCTATTTTTTAGGTCATATGTTTGAATCCATCCAAAAGTTTTCTCACTACCATGGTGTTCATCATATACATATGAATTTGTATTAAAAAAGTAGCATGGATACAGTGAAATGCGAAATCCACGTTAGAATTGGAGATCGCTACGTGACACACACTCGAATTCAAATAACTAACTACGTGACACACACTCTAATTCAAATAACTAATTATGTGACACACACTCTAATCCACGTTACCGTGGGTACCGTTTCGATTTTTTTTCAAATAACTCCTCATTAATTAATTTATAGTACTCCCTCTGTTCACTTTTATAAGACCTTGAAGACATTTCAGACAATGTGCAAAACAGTTCATTTTAAGTTGTCTGAAACGACTTACAAAAGTGAACGGATGGAGTATCTCGTTTCGAATGACTAATTATTGCAAGGAAAACACGAGCATGGTAATACATATAGATTCGTTTGCAAATGAAAGAAGATTTGTTTGCATTCTCAAATGTAGGCGCACCAGGCAAACCAGGGTCGTGTCGGGGTGGACGCTGCTTCGGTGACTTAAAGGCAACTGCCTCTGGGTCACTGACATGTGGGCCAGCCACCTGTTGGGCCCATATGTCATGGACACAAAGGCAGGTGCCTTAAGGCACCGAAGCATAGTCCTGTCGGGATGGTCGCGTGTGTCAGACGGACGCGTAGCACCCAGCCACCCAGCCCCCTCCCCCCCAAAAAAAGGACGACAACAATATAAGTTCGCGCTACCACATTTCGGATTGAAATATCTGGCGGCCCCAATTCCAGCCCTGCAAAATCTCTCTTCTCTGCCGTCCCCTTTCGCGCCCAGATTGCTCAAATCCCTAATTCGCCGCCAACCCTCGAACCGCCCCTCGTCTCGTCTCTTTCCCCACCGTTCCCCACCTCTGTGCCAGACGACGACGACGAAGACGACGATCGCGCTTCACCACCGCACCGGAGCTACCTCATCTACGCCCTCGTCCACTGCACCGGGTGGTCCACCGACAACGTCAGCCGCCGCAACCGACGTGCCTCACAAACACCGAGTTCCACCGCATCAAGTGCGCTTCACCGACGCCGTCTCCCAGCTCACTGGGGCTAATTCACCGAGCACATCGTCGCACCTCCGCCCCCGAGGCTGTTGGGGCTTCACCAACGGTCTCGTCCACCGCATCGTAGCGCTCCGCTGCCACTCAATATCTGCATCCGTGCGTGGCCAGCCAACGCCAGCGCATCACCCTCAACGGCTCTGAAGTGACCCGCACTCTAGCTAGGTGAGCATGCCCAAACGCCGGCCCGAACTTGGTATCCACACATCACTCCCATGTGCACTGTTCCGACGATGTTTGGATATCCTTTCACTGCTCTCTTAGCTTACACGCCTATGAAACTCTGACCTTAACTCTTATTTCTTTTGGAGATATCATCTGAAACAAGCAAATCCATATTTTAGCGAAGCATGATGGCGCTACGGGATCTGGTACACATCCTGCACACCCCTATAACCTTGTAAGTATCTCTCCTCCGGTACAACATCAAGGTCGATTCCTCTTATTTGATAAACCATTCGCCGTGTCAAAAATGCAGAGGGGGGTGCAAGGAGCACAAGGCCTGCACATCCAAGCAAGTGGTAACATGGACTTGTACATGGAACATCCCAAGCGCAAGCAGAGCTGTAGTGAGCCTGTACAACGAGCTAGCGTAAGTCCCTGCATTTCATTTAATTCGTACTGGCATTCGTGTATGATTTGTGTGCAGTGGCTGATCCACGAATTCAAGTTACCAGGGGAGAAGATTTAACTTAAAAAATACGAAGGCACTTGCACTCCGGAAATCAACATAACTTGAGAAATGTGAAGCTACATGCACTTTGAAAACCAGCTAATGATCCAAAGTAGTTCAGATTATAAACACTAAATGATGCAAGCACCAAAAAACACAAAATGCAACATGGTGTACAAGGACTATAAACATGGTTTGTACCTGCTTGAATTATTCGTTCTCTGGCTGAAAATATCGAAGTGTAATTGCACGTATAACCAGTGAGCAAACTGCATATCAATATATCTATCCTGCACAAGTATGCCAATAGTTTCAAACAACAGATTAGAAAAGTATTTATGCTATGTTGTCATGATACGGGGACTTTCTGGTAGATGGCCTCGACGTTTCCTCAAGCTATGAAAATGCACTATAATTTGCTTGTCATCAATGCCTGCAAATCTCTGTCTCTCTCAACATAGTAGATCATCATTAGACACTAAATCCTTCAATGAGCTTGCAAAATGCTTGCATTAGATCCCTCATTAGACACTATATGTTCATCACCAGGAGCATGTAAAATGTTTGCATCAAATCCTTCATTAGCAGTCTATTCATTAGACACTTCAGGCTCAAGAACAACATGAGCTTGTATGTTTGCACCGGAAACTTGATTAGATACATCAGATTCAGTCAGTTCAGTATTGATTGGGGGAGTTATAAAATAAGTAGAAATTGGTTTCATTTTCTCATATATTCCCTACATACAAGCAGTTTTACAACACCGTCAGGTTTAGCTATTGGCCAGAAATTGAAGAGTTGAATTAGATATAATCAGGGATGTGATGTACCTGCTCGTTGCGCATGCTACTCTTGCAAGCTGCGACTGTCCGTTTGCGCAAGCTCGATGCCATGCCCGTGCTGCCGCTGCTGCCTCCCACGTAGGCTACACCCAGGGTTGGATCTTCATCTTCTTGTCCTTCCGTTCGCTTGAAGCCCGGCGACCGCCCTCCAATGAGGGCGCGAGGAAGTGCTGTGTCGGTCTATCCAGCGGCGGCTAGGTTAGGAGCAAACCAGACTGGAGGCTGGAGCAAATGAATTGGGATTTTTCCTGGTGTCGATCGATATGGGAGGCGCTCGTTTGGGCCGCGAGCCTGCTATAGGGCCTGCCTTGCACTTATGTTATTGGCCCATCCAAATTGAAACATTTTTCTTCATTTTTTACATTGCCTGCTCGTGCGTTGGGATGAACAAAACTAGCGTGGGCCAACCTGGACGACTCAAACTAGGTGCACACTTTCCAGCCACCTGAGGCGGCCGCCCATACCAGCCCCTATGGTGGCGTCGCCCCTTTTTGCGTGTATGATTGGATAGTGAAAAATATTCCAGTGGCGCTTTTGATTTATCGACAGAATGGTTGAATTGCTTGTTTCTATGAACTGAGTTCGCCAATAATGTGAAGGATTCCAGTCTTTTCATCCTATTGTAGATTGCTTGGATCTCAATATGCCAAAAGTAATCGCATGAAATATACAGTAAAAGCCAGTGTGATGTGTTTGGCTACAACTAGTCTGACTACACGTCCTCATATAACATATCAAGGACGCACCATCTTACCAGATTAACCATTCGACTTACCCATGCTGTGTGGGAAGAAAGAAGTATTGGGACTGCGTATCCAAGCAATTGATGCCATGGACTCCTTCGTACAACCTTGTAAGCGAAAAGGAAGTTGCAGTGTACTTGTACAAAGAACTAGCGTAAGTTCAGTTACCTGCTTCTCGGAATTTTAGTTAGCCACTTATTGCAAAATTGTTCAATTACGTTGCTTGGCTTAATTTAGTTTGCTACTGATTACATAATGGCATAGCCTGTTAATCATATTGTAGACTGCGCCTATCTATGTGTTTGATACTTACTGTTAAGAATTACCTGTGTGCCTTAACTTAATTGTTTGTTTAACTGCTTTGCTGCTGCAACAACGGGTTACAATGATGTTAATAACTACTTTTCAGCATCCAATTGAAACTCTTTAATTCCTTGTTTGTTTAACTGGTTTGCTGTTATAACTACTAGTTGAGATGTTTTGCTAACTTCAACTTTTCTGAATCCAATCGGAACTTTAATGGCAAAACAGGTTAGCCCAAGATCAAAGAGCGAGGTCCCCATGGACGTTGCATCATCCCACAGCAGTGGCACCAGACCAATCGTGCATTATGAATTGCCAACTGCTGATGCTCTAGAGGCTAAACTAGTGGTAGAAAGAGATTCTACTTCTGCACTTAAAGATGAAGTTGACATGTTGAGGAAGCAAACAGCACAATCAAAAGCAGTACTCAACACAACCATTAAATATTTGGTGGATTTCAAAACGAAGCAAGCTGAGACTGACCAGATTATTAAGGTCCTGAAGGAAAAAAGGAAATTAAATTCCTACTTGGTAAATCATAGGTGAAATGTTCTTTCCATAGTTGAATAACCTTTGTGTTGTCTGTTCATGTAATCAATCAAACCATTTGTTTTAGAGATCATGTAATAATTGTTTTCTTTTGTTTTTTTGTTTGTAATTTTATTTGAGCACAAGTCTATATTAATTGATAAGACTCGGAGACATTTCATTTGGATTGTTGTGCCAGACCTACAAATATGCCAATCGGGCTGAATGTGCATTCAGCAATAGTAGTATAGATGGACCATAAGTGGCACGCATCGGAAAGGGCCAAGATGCTGGCTAAAAAAAGGATGTTGTTGTAGCCAAAAAAAAGTACAGCGGCCTGGCTTATGTATGTTAGTTGATATTATTGATCCATATACTCTATAAGTGTTTATATGTCTGTTAGTTCCATACATTCTTGGTTGATTGACTCGGTATTTGAATCTTGATACATCGCTTGTGTACATATCTAAATGGGAGTACACATTATGCTGCGTGTGACATTTGAGTTGGACATGAAGTGTTCCAAATATTCGAATTCACCTTAAACTGGATTCTAGTTTCTGAATTTGAGTATCGGCATTCGTAAACCATATTCATATATCACAGTGGAATACATCTTTGTCGTCCTTTTGAAGATATATAAAAACACATAGAATGATTTATAAAGATTCATATAGGAATACAAAATGGATTCGAATTTAGTTGCCAGGGTAAACATGGATGCTTATTGTCCCAAAATTCGAAAGAAACAGCAAAATGTCCACTCCCACATCGGCTGCCCGAAGCCAAGTGTTTGGGAGATGGAAATTACTGTCTACCCATTACACGGACAACCATCGGCCCGATTTCCACTGCTCTAAATAGGGGTAGGTTAGTAACTTCAATTAGACGTGACACGACCGCCTCTGAGCCCATTCCGACATGGTGGGCGTCAAACATGGGAAGCAAAACTCATTTGATTCAAGCTCGTCCGAAAGACCTCTGTTTCTCCCTCCATTCCCCATTCATACACGGTGGGCGGCAAAACACCCTCTCCTCGTCCGAAATAGATGTAGGCTAATATTTTAAATAGGGGCAGATGTGTAACTTCCATCAGATGTGACACAACCGCCCTACCTGTCAGTCACGTTCATACACCGTGGGCGCCAACCGTGGGTGGAAAAACACCCTCTCCTCGTCCGAAATAGTTACCGGCAAATATTTGGGAGATGTGATATTACCGTCCTATCCCCAACTGACGAGACGTACAAATTTGAAACGTGGGATAAGTTCGTAACTTTCCCATATTTCAGACAGGTGCGTCCCAAAAACATGATTCCCCGTACCTCTCCCTCCATTTTCCCATTCATACACCGTCCGCGCTAGAACACCCCATTCCCACACCAGCCTCCGTCCGCCACCCCATCCATCGCCGCCGTCCTCCACCACATCCATCGCCACCGTCCTCCACCATGCCGGAGCGCCTACCAAGACCGTGTCGTCCACTGCTAGAGATGGATGTTTCTCATCCACGGCGACGGACCAATAGCCTTGCATCGCGTCCTCTCGCTTCATCGGCGTCGTCGTCCTCTTTGCCGGGGCCGCTCACACGACCTTCTCTTCCACCGTAACCGGACTTATCCCCTGATGCACCCGTCTACCGTCGCAGATCTGCTTCAACGCCACCGACAGCCATCGCACCCCCGATGCCTACACAGCGCCGCAAGAGAGGTGGTACTTCATATCTCCTCAACTTTTTGATCTCAACCAGAAAATAGATCTTAACTTGGTTACTCTACTTTCTTTTCAGCTCTTAGAATTTAGTTCTTAGTTCGAAGCAAACAATGGATGCTAAATATCATTTCTCCGGTTTGCAGCTTCAAATCTGCCATGGCACAGCCATAATGCGGTTTAATTGATCATGCTTAGGGTTTAATTGGTCATGTTGGTTCCGTGGTGGTTTCTTTAATAGAAATCAGAGGGGAAACCCTCTTTTGCTAAAAAAATATATGCTTAGAGTTTCCCCCTTTTATGATCACTATACGATCAGAATACATGCTTCATGTCATAATAACACTGCTCCACCCATCAAGCTAAACAAGTATAGTTGTTCAAATACGAATCTGATATTATTAAAACAGAGTTGTTTAATTGGTTAGCTAAATGTTCCTAAATTAGTTTCGAAAATGCATGTTCGCCACTCGGGTGTGTATCTTTGTGTGTGGTCTGGTCAGCACGGTTGGGGAGGTGAACTTTGCATATGCAGGGGTTTATAGGGAGACACTCTCCGAGTTGAAACCGCAATGCATTCCATAGATAATCTGACTACTTTTATGTTTTCATGAATCTCAGATTCTGAACAGCATCATAATGATTATGAGCTTGCGCACATGAAAATAATAAAGCAGAACAATTCCATGGCTATCAAACTTGGCATTAAGGGACTGAAATCAAGTCTGGATGCAATGCAATGCAAACACTCTCCACCTACAGATTCATGCTCAGAATATGATCCTAATAGTGATTCTGAGCTAGAGGGAGACATAAGTCAATGTAGCTCCCTAGTGGAGGAGTCAGAGGAAGATTCCCTATCTTATTCACCTATCAAGGTACTTGCTCTAACTTTCCAAGGTTACATTGCTCGCACATATATTGCAACTGATTATTTGCATTGCTTCTACTTTGTTGAACTGCCATTAGCTTAGTTTACAAATCGTGTATGTGAATATGCCCTGCCTATCCATTTTCAGTACATATTCCATCTGTCATCATACCATATTTATCCATTCAAATGTTTGTTCTTGTGTATCAGACATTCAAAAGGAAGAGGGCGATTGCTGATCGTGGAGGAGCACAAGCAAAGTATTTGGAAAAGGTAGTGGCACCTGATAAATCAAATAGCCCATTAGGTGTAGTTGCAATATCACCTGACCCACAAAATACCCCAACTCTAGCAGACTCTAGCCCTACTACACTGGTCATTTCTGATGCCCCAACTCAACAGACCCCAACTGCAGCAAACAGTATGATTATGCCAGTTGACATAGCACCAACTGTACGACGCAAAAACCCCATTCCAGCAAAGAGTACACCAAATCCAGTTGCCAAATCCCTTTTCAAACTAGAGAGAGACCCAATTGCAGCAAATAGGACCCCTGTTCCATTTCTTCCCAGTTTAGAAGACGAAGCTTATGTTGTTGTCAGGAACTTTGTGCGCATCTTTCCTTCATGGAAAGATTATACCGCAGACACAGAACAATTTACAGTCTTCCTCCGCAACTTACGCGTAAGTAATGTACTAATGTTATTCATGGTCATTAATGCATATGTTTCTGCTGAAAGAAGACACAAGATTTCATTCTTTCAAATAGGCGAGGCGCAAACTGGATTGTGATGACGAGCAAGGGTTGGTTACGCTTTTCAAGCACTCGTTGATGAAGTATCGTTCCTACCTGAGGCAAGCGCACTTCGATGGCAAGCCTCTGAATGAAATTTCTGTAAAGTCTCCGGTGCTACATTTATCCGACGGTGACTGGAATAATCTTGTTACACATTGGTCTCGGCTGCAGTGTAAGGTACTGTCTATGATATCACATCACAATTTGAACTACATTTCTACATTTGCCTTAATGTCTCACTTGTACAAAAACTGTTAGCAGAAGAACATTTGTTCTCAAGGGACCACAGAATCTCACAACTATACTGCACACTGCATTGCTCTTGTGAGTACCTCTTGCCCTGTATGACCATACTTACTTTCATAGCTGTTTGATTATGTAGCATCACTGCACATGTTAGCCTCATAATCGTCCATTTGGTGGACATTATAAGATCCGTATGGACTCTTACATAAATTTAGAATCAACCCAATGCTTTTGAAGAGGTTTAGCTCTGCAGTCCTCTTGTAAGGACTGAACGTGGTCTATCACTGTACTTACATTAACAGCTACTCCCTCCGTCCCATAATATAAGAGCGTTTTGTATAGTACACCAGTGTTCAAAACACTCTTGTATTATGGGAACAGGGATTGGTTCATTTTGTAGCATTCTGCATCTTATCTCCCTCGCCCACCATTTACTAAAAAAGATCAGATCTATATTTAATCTTACCAACAAGTAGAATACACAGACAATGTCAGTGCAGAAGTGTAGCCCATTGTTCTTGTCAGTACATTTTGTCCTGTAACGCTTGTACTTCCATGGATTGGTAGTTGATTATGTAGCATCAATCTGCATCTTATCTTCATTATCCTCTATCCCTTCCAGTATTATCATATCTATAATTACTCTCTACAAAATTTAGAGTACAGGCAATGCTTATGAAGAAGATTTTGTGCTGAAATTCTTGAGTTATCCTTCCCTTGCCATGGAGAAGGGCATTATAAAGCCGGTGTTAACTGTTAATGTAAGTCAGTCCTTCTAAAGCCTTTATCCTCAACTACTGTTTAATTTGCTCATACTCCCTATCGTTTACTGCTGTTTAGTTTGTTGTTTCTACCAAAATGCATGTTCGTAAGAACCGTAAGTTCTAAGTTTTACTTGTAAAACCAAATTCCTTATTCATACCATGCACATTACTTAATACTCCCTGTATGTATGCTTGTTTTTGTGGATCTATAATTTAGTGTGTGGTGAAGCAGCCCATGTTTGCACCTTGTCATCTCCTGTTTTATCCTACTGATGTGGCTGATGATATGAACAACATGCCATGCACATTATCCAAAATAGATACAATCATTTTCTTTGCCCTTCATCTATGCTTGTTATGTTGACATGGTAATCCAGTAGTGTGGTGAAGCTCCCCGCATTATGAACAATGCCAAATTATGCTATTGATATTTTGAACATACTCTTTATTTTCTAATTTGAAATTGGATAGAATTGACAGAACAGTTATCATCTTTGTTTATACACGTGCAAAACATGTCATCTCGCTGCTTTGTTTCAGGGTGATATGCCTGATGGCATGCACAAGTCTGCTGAAGGCTGTGAGACAAACCCAACATATATTGCAGCAAAGAAGGCAAAACATCTTCAAGATAGCGAGACAACCCCAAAGTCTTGTCTTGATGCAGTGTTCAAGTTACTTGAGACTAACAGTCAGACAAGCTCACAGAATTCGTTGTCTGAATCAATTCGACTTCTTCAGTCCCAAGTTCTAACAGAAAGGCATTCTGCAACTCAACTTCGACTTGAAGTCCTATCTCTAAGAAAGATTGCGGAGAACACCAATGAGAACCTCATCGCTAAACAGCTACACCTGGAAGCTATGACCGACATGCTAGGCCGGTCTCACAGCCTTGCTCAGCAGCTTGTGCAGCAGTTCCCCCGCAAGGCTAACCTTTCTTGAACTGTCTTGGAAGTGGTCTCAGTTCAGTATTATTTTGTTACGCTGCAATGGTGCCCAGTTTTTGTAATCTGCTTCTTCGTTGCGCTTTATGATCACTGGTGGCGAACTTTGATGCCCAGTGGATGTAATATACCTTAAATCCTTTATTGTGTAGTGTAGGTTTATTTTTAGTTACTATGCCGTAATTTCTTTATTGTATAGAGTAGGTTTGTTCTTAATTCCTACTAGTTACGCAGCAGCCCGAAATGAACCCCGGCCCATGATTGTGCGAATCAAATCACGGGCTTTTAACAGGCCAAAATTGTCTGGGTCCTTGTTTGGCCCAATCAGATATCGGCTGCGAGCAGGCCGGATGCAAACCGGGCCGTAGTTAGGCCCAACTATATGACGGGCTTTTAACAGGCCCAAATTAATATAGGGCCGAAATGTTAAACAGGCCCTTAATAGGCCAAAACTAATATCAGGCCGAATTACTAAGTGGGACATTAGCAAGTGGGCCCAAAAGCATAGTGTCTAGTTGACGGGCCGAATCTGATATGGGCCATAATTGAGCCAAAGCCTCTTAAAGGGCCAGACCTGATCTGGGCCGTAATTTGGCCCAGAACGTGGTAGGCTTTTAATGGGCCGGATCTCATATGGGCCACTATTAGGCCCGGAGCGTGGCAGGCCATTAATGGACCGGATCAAATATGGGCCGGCATTTGGCCCAAAACATGGCAGCCAGTTAATGGGCCGGCCTACTAGGGTCCTCAAAATCTTGTGGTCCTACAGCTGGGCCGGCCCATTAATGTCGGTGAAATCTCATGGGCCTTTAGCTGGGCCAGCCCATTATGACCCGCAAGAATCTTGTGGGCCTTTACCTGGGCCGGCCCATTATGGCACACAAAAATCTTGTGGGCCTTTACCTGGGCCGGCCCATTATGGCACACAAAAATCTTGTGGGCCTTTACCTGGGCTGGCCCATTATGGCCCGCAAAATCTTGTGGGCCTTTAGCTGGGCAGCCCATTATGGTCTGCAAAATCTCGTGGGCCTTTAGCTGGGCCGGCCCATTATGGTCCGCAAAATCTTGTGGGCCTTTAGTTGGGCCGGCCCATTTAAACTTGTTGGGCCGTGCCACATGTCGACGTATCATAGGCGCCTTCTGTCCAGTGAGTGAATGACATCTGTCCCGATGATGAGCCGACACATGTTTCCTCTAGCCAATGATGATTTTACACGTGGAAAATCCCCATTGGTCGGGGTTGTTAATGGGTTATCGGATCCAAAACCCGACCCGATAGCTTAATGGCGTTCCGTTATGGTGGATGCCACGTGTCAGTCACCCTTGACGAAAGCACTTCTGTGACGCGCGATTTATCGTCATGGAAGTGGACACTTCCGTGATGATAATTTCGGTAATGTCATGGAACACTTCTACGACAGCACAGGTATGACTATCTTGATTCTGTCATAAATTTTTCATGGATGTACATGCATGACAAAAAAAGCGACCTACTGTGACAAACACGTATCATCACGGAAGTGTATTTTTTGTAGTGGTAGTATCGATGGATTGCGCCATGGAGCAAAACTTGAAATTAAAAAAAAGGTGGTACATATAGAGAGCGCTCGTCGCCAAATTACAAATATAGTACTATTGAAAGGCTAGTCACAATAATGGTGTCCAGCACAACCCACCCCTTAAATAAAAGTAAGAGGGTGCTTGGATACGTTTTAGTCCCATGACTAAAAGTAGTGGGACTAAAACATGCTAGCCTCACCCATGCTTGGATCCAAATACTAAAAAGGCTAAAATCAAGTTAATGAGCATTTATTATCCTCCAAACCCTCCAATCCAGAACTCGCATGTGTTAAAGGAGAGGAGTTAAATGAGTAGAGAGAGGACTAATACACATTTTAGTAGGGGTACCCCTGACTAAAAAAATTTAGTCTCAAGACTAGTTTTAGCCCCTCTTTAGTCAGGGGTGCTTGGAACTTTAGCCTCTTAAAGAGACTATTTTTAGTCAGACTAAAATAAGTCCCTTGGATCCAAGCACCCTCTAAGTATCCTGGAATTCTTTGAAAAAACTAAGCACCCTGAAATTCTTTGACAACTAAACTACTAGCTATATGATGTTGGCCATATATATTGTACGTATATAATGTGAAGAAATGAGTGGTAGTACTATACCAACTAAAAGATGAAATGTAAGAAATACTAGTATGTACGTACTGAAGAGTTAAAGTAACGAGAAGAAACATAACATAGTTCTGTTGGGGGCTCAGCACAACACACCCCTCAAATTAAATTAAGCACACCTGAAATTAAACTTTGCAACTATTCCGGTAGACACTGCATTAGAACCACCATGAGCAACGACACTGCCACCTTACTCGGAGTCCTCGTCCACGTCCTCGACTTCACCCTTGTCCCTCTTCCTCTTGGCCGATACTTCTTTGCTTGAACCGCACACTTGGCTGTTGCTCTTCATCCAACCCTTGTAGATATTGAAGCAAAGGTAGCCATCCATTGCAGCGTAGTGGATGTGGTCTATATCTAGTACATTCCGCTGCCATGCATGACGATGAAACGTGTATGGAGATTTCTCCAGTTTACCGTACGAAGGATGAACCATGGCTCCTGCCAGGGTCAACATTGAAGGCTGACGAGAGGACACCGGCCGATTCTTCTGGAGGTCGAAGGTGTTGCCTACAACGAGGCCTATCCGACGCAGGACTTCCTTGTCGTTACCAAAGTCTACAGTAACGAATTTGACTAGGTTGCTCTCGAGGAAGTCCTTAAAATCCTGGCACTCAACGTCGGCATGGCATATGTGGTAGACCAAGCATAAGTCATGCATGCAAACCTGGATCATGGCGGGCTTCTTCCTCTCTTCCTCCTTTAGATCCTTATCTCGTCCCAGGACTGTGGTGTACTCAACATCTAGCCCAGTGACCCACTCATCATCTGAGTCTTCGAACATGCGTCTGAAGCGAGAAAGGCATCCTTTCACCGTCGCGGAAGAACGGGTGTAGATGACGTCGAACTCATCGTCGGTGATGGTTCTAACCTTGTACTCACCGCCGATCATGAAGATTTGGGACGCCATGGATTTGGGAGGAGGGTTAGGATTAGTGGAACTGCCGTAATGTGAATGGACGGGACGACTAGGAGCGAACCGCCGTAGTATTGAAGGACGTGCGGGGACGAGTAGGAGCGAACTGCCAGCGTGCAAACGGCAGGGTAGTGGCTTTCCATTCTCCCATCATACGGGCTTCCGAGAGCCCTTGGATCTGAGATCGAACGGTTGCATGGCGTGATTCTAGACCTATGGGTGAATATCCTATCTTGAAGGGTTATTCTATAAATTTTCAGCAACTTAGCATGCGACCTTTTGATATCAGATCCAAAGGCTGCCGGCAGCCCGCATCATGGTCGCGCCTACCACGACCGTCGCGTCGCTCGCGCGGTTGCGCCCTTGGAGATTTAACACGGTGCGTTAGGCCATCTGATGTTGGCATGTCATACATAGTCATCACTTAGTAACTCATACTACAACAAGGTTGGCTATAAGTGTTTTTTCACTCCTCTCTATTTATTTCTTCGTACTCCCTCCGTCCCATAATATAAGAATGTTTTTTACACTAGTGTAGTGCCAAAAACGTTCTTATATTATGGGACACAGGGAGTACTAGTATTTATTGCATTTGCCAAGGAGTGACCTCTTCCAATGAAATGGTGTTGCTAAGTTTGCTTCATTTAATTAGCTATAGACTCAAAATTGTCTTTTCACCTAGGTACACGCGCTTAGCACCGTTTCTTCCTTGGGTCACCAAACTAGTCTCTCTCTTCTTGATTAACTTGCCACATCAGACTTTATGCCTATGTGGCAACCTTAAGCACCTGTAGGAGCAAGTAAAAGTAAGTACAATAGTGCGCTTTACATGGCATTTTTGCATATGTGGAGGAAAGAGAGGCAAGGAAAAAGTGGAGAAGTGGGCTCTCATGAAAGAGCCAGCCTCTACTACATGGTGGAGCATTGGGAGAGGCACCTGTATGGAGGTGGTCAGGAATCGGGAGACTCACGCCGGTCGTAGAGCCGCAGTTAAAATGATAATGGCAAGTCAAATCACGGGGTCCCACCTGTCCATCAGTAACTCACGGTCAAATCACACAGCCCTACGTTTGCATCAGCCTACTCCCTCGTCTTCTCGCGTCTATGACGAACCGACTAGGCGCAACGGCCCCGCCGCCTACCGCGCAGGAAAAGCCCCGCCCTCGACTTTTAAATAGTATACAGTATACTAATTTTGTATCCATGGATTGCCCCCGTGCCATGGAGCAAAGCATCTAGAAAACGGCAGTACACATGTATGGAGTATACAGCACACCTGTCGCGTTCGCGTCGCACCCCAGACGGTCGGTCATTCTGGCACGCTGCTCTCCGAATGGAACACGCGTCATATTGCGTTTGCACACACATGTGGGACGGCAATTGAGAACCGACCATAGGCACACTCCCCGGCCCCGCAAGTCGGGTGACTTAATAGAAGAGGGAGACGAGCGATAGTACTAGAGAAGTGTTGTACTACGTTGGTGCCTGGACGATCCTTGCAAGACATGGAAGATCAGTTCGTCCATGCATGTGACCAGACTCCAGCAGACACGCCTGGATTGGCTATCGTCTACATATCATGCATGCTGTGTTGTACATGGCTGTAGTTGTGGTGAGAAATCTAAAAAAAGGTTTCTTGTCATCTCGCAAAATTAGGTGTCATGTGCTTCGGATCACTGCGAGGGTTAAACAGCGACAACTGAGTTGGGCTAGTCATTGGGGGCACAGGCACGAACAGTGACTACTCGACTGCCATCTAGGTCAAGCCGGCTATGTTAATTAGGACATCTATCGATGGACCCCTTTTCTATGAGTTTATCTTTAATTTGAGCTTTGTTCCTCGTCTAGTTTGTCCGTCGGGATTCATGTTGTCTCCTTTGGGCAGTGAGGTTATGATTTCTTGTCATGTGGCATTTTTTTATATGTTATAATCCGGCGCTTCAGATCAAAATGATGACAACTGCGCCTCCGGGCCACGTGCATGAAGACTTCTCGACAGTCATTGACGAGGTCAAGCCGGCTCTGATAGACAAAAGAAAACTAGTACTACTCCACTATATAGGCAGGAGCCTCCGCGCTTGCTTGCTAGTGTTGCTCTCTTCACACTGTCTCGGCCTCTCCAGATCTAAACACGATAGCGGTGGCCACACTCTCTCTCTCTCTCTCTCTGCTCATCGCTGGTCACAGATCCAGCCGGATCCTCTCCGCCGGGGAAGGTGAGAAGGTGCAACGTTCACGCGGTCGTCCTTGGTGACGGCTCTTACCCACTGCTGAGCGTGTCCCGGCCAGCCTGCCTTGCCGTTCTCTCCCAAGCACCGCTGGCGAGGGAGGGCCTCCGACCCCTTCTTCCTCGCTGCCGTAGTGTGGGTAGATCCAGCCTCCCGCCGCCCACCTAACGACATCCCGGCGACCATCAGGTATAACTTCCTTCGAAGCCGGTCTTTCTCTAGTTCTCGAGCTCCTAACGTCGCTGCATTTGTATCTTTTACTATTTCTTAGGCCCCCTCGTAGATAGGATCGATCGGCTGTTCGAAAACCACCTAATTTTTTTACGTTTAAGAGGTAAAACTAGTTCATGCACTCGAATCTAGTACTACTTGGTTCAAACAAGGAAGAAAGGGGGTGGGGTGGGGGAGGATTTGTTACCTGAATCTAGGACTTGGTCGAAAGAGGAAGTAATGGGGGCAAAAACTAGCAGAGACTAGCTATCCAAATGGTCTCTAGGTCTAATAGGAAAATAAAGAAAAACGCAGTACAAACTCAATATAAACTCGATCTATTGGTTGAAAAGGAAAGAAAGTGGGGACTGGGGGACAAGTCAACAGAGTAAGTCCAGGACTAGATTTGCTAGCCTCACACAGTATAAGGTGGCTATACCGAACAAAAATGGGACCAACCCGGATATCCTGTTCTGATGTTTGTTGCCCCGAGCCACTCTTATGTAATGACACTAGTAAAATGTAGCAGTCGCACTGTTAAAAGTAAGGACACGTTAAACCAATGTTGTTTCAATGTAATGCCTCTAGTAATATGAATCAATGGCACTTCTTTACATGTCCTGCTAAAATTTCCCATTAAGATAAGTTGGTTCTTTTCGTTAGAAATGCAACTGTCCTGGTCCGCCTACTCTCCCGTGCCCAAAGTAATGTCATATTTAACGGTTGTCATAGTTAATCCTAATGCCCACACTAATATCTAGCAATGACAGTGCTTTAGAAATTGCTACTGTCCTTGCAGGATTGCCATTCAGATAAGGAACATGCTTCTTTTCATTTGATGCATGTTTCATCACTTGTTAGTCACCCTCCTTTCCACCTTTTTTGTGCAAACATAGATATACATTTCACGCTCGATCTTAGTTAAACTGCACAAATGGTATCCAAATTATAGTTGAGCATTCCAAGAGCTTCACAACCAACCTTGATGTTGCTCAATTTTATTGCAACTAATGAAGAAGATGCTCTGTGGGTTTCGTTTTCTGATGGAAATGGAACCGGGGCTGGAGCCCTTTTCTTAAAAAAAATGAAAAAGAAGCTGCTAGCTCACGGGACATTGCTTCATTTTAGGTGAACTGCACCAAAAGGTCCCATGAATTGAATCATCCATGTTGGTGACTAAAAGAGCCAGCTTCAGCATCCCAGTCTAAGCACCCCCGGCATCCATTGTTGCGACGCACGGTACACCTTGTTTGCCACCTGCTCGACCCTAGTGTCACTGATAAAATGAAGTAATAATACAGTTAAAATAGAGCGAGTGTCATCTCTATCATTTCATTTCCAATGTAGATAAAGAAAGTGCTTCTCTTTGTTAATGTATGTTTCATCAACTAGTCCCATTGTTAATGTTTAAGAGTTTCTACAAACTGGGGTGCTTAATTTTAGTTGATATGTACAAAAATAGAGATTTGAATGTCTCAAGGCGCCTCCTTGTACTACCGCTGTACACTGATGTTCATCACTGGCAGAAGGTGTATCTGGGAGACTTGGGATGATGTCCAGTATGAGGCGTACCGTATGAGGCGTTGCAGGGCCCATCTCGCCCTCGCAGCATGGCATACTATGATACTATCGCAATATTTTCTTCTATTTATTTTGTGTGTTTCATCAACTAGTGCCACTATAATGTAATCACGCTTTTTCATTATCTGTGCAAACAGGGTTATTCAGCTGCATTTTGGTGGAACTGCACAAATGTATGTATGGAACCGGCATATATGCAGAGTGTGAGGTGTGCCAAGTAAAAAATTACCGACACCAACCATGCTGCATGCACGCATTGGCATCCACCACCACCAGTGGGATGTGTGGTGCTCTCTGTGGACGGATCTTTCTCCGCAACCAATCATCTAACCAAATACTAGTAGCTTATATTGGCAGTTTTCTAGGGAGTACTCTTTTCTGAAAGAAGCACCAATCTATTTTTCTTTATTTGTACACTGGCACTCTCTGGCTAACTTTGCCTGGTCGCCGTCGGCGTTTTGCCTGATTCGCTGTCGCATCCTCTCCATAGATGTCCTTTTGAGTGGTCCGGTGCTAGCTTTGGAAGATGGGAGGAGAGACGGTGGTCTTGCAATAGAGAAGAGGGAGAGGCGAGATGGTGGTTTTGGAATGGAGATGATGGAGAGGAGAGGAGGTGGTTTTGCAATGGAGAAGATCGGAAGAGGGAGAGGCGAGACGGTGGTTTTGGAATGGAGATGATGGAGAGGAGAGGAGGTGGTTTTGCAATGGAGAAGATCAGAACAGGGAGAGGCGAGACGGTGGTTTTGGAATGGATATGATGGAGAGGAGAGGAAGTGGTTTTGCAATGGAGAAGAGGGAGAGGAGCGTGTGGCAGCGATTTAGGATTGGACGAGAGGGCCGGCGCGCTGTGACTGGATCAAAATCAAAATCAATTTACCCTTCAATTAAGAAAGCGACCCCACATTAACTAGTCTCCATTTTATTCTGGGTCATAATTGACCATGATTTTTGCACATAAAATATATGTTATACATTGCAAAAATAATATAATTTGAAAGTACATTCAGATACGAACCAAACGATACAATTTTTGGTGACATGCATTCACATTTTGCTTGTCAAATACAGTACGTGGTCAAACTTTGACCCAAAATATGCAAAACAACAAAAAAAATACTTCCAAGACCAACGTCGCTCTTCCGCTCTTCTCCTCTTAAAACACCGCCGCTCCTCTCCTATTCCAATCTAAATGCAACGCCGCTCCTCTCCTCTTCCATTTCAAAACCACCGCCCCTCCTCTCCTGTTCCAGTCCAAAACCAGCGTCGCTCCTCTCCCGTTCTAATCCAAAACCAGCGCTGCTCCTCTCCTCTTCCATTCAAAAACCACCGCCGACAAGTGAAGGTGTTGTGGAGAAGTAGATCGACGGAGGAGTACAACTGATACGTGAGGATCGCAGACGGCGACCCTGTGAAGCTAGCTAGGATGTTGGAGATACAGTCTTGGTTTGACAACAAGGACCAACTAGCGGCGACGGCGACATCCATGGCCAAATATCTGCAACAGAGCGAAAAGGCGGTGATACTCCCGGAGGGAGTCACGCCGGAGTGCATAGAGCTGCTCCTCTGGGCCATGGAGTAAACAGATTCACCGAATCCGATCGTGAGGGAGCGGTAGTGGGAGTATCGATCCCAGATGGAGCATCCACCAGAGATTGAAGGATCGAGCATCTACAGGGTGCCGTTTGTGAGGGTGTCCTGCCAGAGCGAGCCGGTGGAGTCTTCGTCGACCGAACCCAACTGCAAGAGGAGAAAAGCAGTTGGCCCGACGACGCTTCCCCGCCATCATCTCCCTCGCCGTTCACATCGTCTCACGGGGCGGCTGTCTGCCGCCGAGGAATAGGAGGGGGCTGCCCCCGCCCCCCACCAGCCCAATAGTCGGGCAGGTTGTGAATTGTCAGGAGGAGCTTAGGGTTGTCAGTATTTGCAGGTTGTGAATTGTGTTTTGTGTTGTGTATTTTGAGAGTACTTTCAGATATGAATGTCTTTTGAATTTCAAATTTGCAGTATTGAGCATATGAAGTATTTTATGAATTCTAGAGATCTATTTTTAGCACTTAAAAAATGTAGTTTCATAGGAGTACAAAAGTGCAGACAATGTGATTCTCAGATAAGAAATTGCAAGTTCAAATTCAGATAAGAAACTGCAACTTTCATAGGTAGAGCATTTATATTAACACGGCCTTTTCAAACAGGGTTAACATCATGTTGGAAGTTTTATTCATGGTTGAAAATGGAACTACCAGCCAGTTAACATCATGTTGATCAACATTCATGCATAACACATCTTCATATGATGCACAGTCAAAATGCTCACACAATGTCGAGTGTGCGAAACACAGAGAAAACGAGGGACGAAGTTTTGGCAAGTGTTGGACGTGGTTTTGGGCTGCCCCGTCTAGGCTTTTATTTTTAACATGCGCAGCCCACGACCTCGGATGGGAGGTCCATAGGCCTGTTTGTATTTTCTTCGGGCCGTCATGTATCGACCGGCCTATGGACCTCCCATCCGAGGTTTTATTTTTGGCAGCCTAATATATGCATTTTTTTGAAGAAAACGCAGAGGTCTGTTCTATTTTTCTATATAAGAATAGGAACGCCAGGTCCAACTTATGTTTCCCTTCTAACTATATTATATATATTTAAATTATTTTATATGTTATTATATATTATTTTTATTGTCATCATATATTTAACAGATACTTACATATGTAAGAAAACAATATTCCACATATTATTAACTTATAAAAATAATTTCTTAAGAAATAAAATCCTGGATTGTTTTGGCACGAAAATCCTAGTGATTGTGTACAAAAGCTTGGTAAGATTTAAAGACGAATGTAATAATATCACTTATTATTTAAATATATCTATAACAAAATGCTCAGCCCCTTTTTATTTTTTGACAACATTGCTGGCCCAACCCAACATTATAATTAGAATCAGCCCAGCAAAATCGCGTATTTAGAGAAAGTGCAAATGGCCTGTAATTTTTTAGGAAATAAAATAAATGGGCCACATGGATGCTACATTATTTGTTCACCCAGCCCAGCTAATGGTTGTAATTCAAAAAAAGATCAAATTGACTGTAAATTCTACCGTGCAAAAAAAAGACTGTAAATTCTGAAAAATGGGTTGAATACGTGTCACATTTTTGGAGGCTGAAATGCGGGCCAATAGGTCGAAGCCAACGCAAGTCGTTGTCAATTTAGTCAACAAATGATTCTGACATGTTAGCCGTTGGATTTACATCCAAAGACCGGCATCCATCTTCAATCTCTCGTCTTCTTCCTCCAGCACCGCCGGGACCACCTCCCGCCTCCTGCTGCTAGCAGCTCTGCTTATCACGCTTCGCTATGAAGCGCTACTCCACCGTTGGCCAGGCCATCCCTCCACCCATCCACACCTCCTATTCTTCTCCACCGACTGCCGAACCACACCGCACTAGAACAAGTTAACCCTCATACACCTCTACGTCTGCGACTCTACTCCCGCGTCTTCCCATCTCCGGCTCGTTGCTGTCCGGGACCTCGCCGTCGTCCACCACCTTGGATGCGCTCGGTGCGGTGTGGTCAACGTGGTCAATGAACGACACCATCGGAAGTAGACTGTGCGTGGAGAGGCTGACAGCTGGGTCCACGGTCGCACACAAGGAAATGCCTCCTTATTACACGCAAAACAATGATTCCTCCACCTGACATCTGGTACCCACCGGAAGGGCCTCAGTATTTCGCGAAAATAATGTGCCCCCCGCTGACATGTCGGACCCACCAGCTATCTTCGCACGCAAGGAAGTGCCTCCTTATTACGCACAAAAAAATGAATATTCCCCCTGCCAGCTGGAACCCAGCATAGTGGGAGGCTGACTTGTGGGCCTACCAAGTTGACGGGGACGAAGAGCTTTGTCAACTTAGTCAATATGAACGATTCTAGCTCCTATTACCGTACGATGTTCATCCAACGGCCGTAGTGCTTCTTCAACCTCTGGTCTTCTTGCTCCAGCCGCCCAAACCAGCGCCGGTCGTGCCGTGTGCTCCTGCCTCCCGTGGCTGGTTGTGATGTCGCGGAGGCCTCACCGCCCCCTACTACTCCCACCGCTGGCCAGGCCATCCCTCTACTCACCCACACCCCCTGTTATTCTGCGGCGACAGCAGCCTCACACCGCAGCCAAACCAGTGAACCCTCGTACTCCTCTTCGTGTGGGCATCCACTGATGCGTCTTTCCTGGCTCCGAGTCGTCCCCTTCCTAGTACTCGCCGTCGTCCACCGCCATGGTGCTCTCGATGCGGTGTGGTCAACATGGTCAAGGAACGACTTCCATCGGACGTGAACTGTACGTGGAGAGGCTGACAGCTGGGTCCACGGTCGCAGCAAGGAAGTGCCTCCTTAGTACGCGCAAAATAATGATTCCTCCCCCTAACAACGGGGACCCACCGGACGGGCCACCGTATTTCGTGAAAAAAACGTTTCCCCCTGACTGCTGGGACCCACCAGCTACATCTTCGCACGCAAGGAAGTGCGTCCGGGCAAAAAAATGATTCGCCCCCCTGACTGCTGGGACCCACCAGCTACATCTTCACACGCAAGGAAGTGCGTCCGGGCAAAAAAAATGATTCGCCCCCCTGACTGCTGGGACCCACCAGCTACATCTTCGCACGCAAGGAAGTGCCTGACAGTCGGGACCCACCTAGTCGAAGCGTACGTAGCGTTGTCATTCTGGTCGCGAATGTGTACATACATATATATTGGTGGATGTAGAGGCGTGATGTCTACTACACAACCTTCTTCTTGTAGACGTTGTTGGGCCTCCAAGTGCAGAGGTTTGTAGGACAGTAGCAAATTTCCCTCAAGTGGATGACCTAAGGTTTATCAATCCATAGGAGGCGTAGGATGAAGATGGTCTGTCTCAAGCAACCCTGCAACCAAATAACAAAGAGTCTCTTGTGTCCCCAACACACCCAATACAATGGTAAATTGTATAGGTGCACTAGTTCGGCGAAGAGATGGTGATACAAGTGGTATGTGGATAGTAGATAAAGGTATTTGTAACCTGAAATTATAAAAACAGCAAGGTAACTAATGATAAAAGTGAGCGTAAACGGTATTGCAATGCGTTGAAACAAGGCCTAGGGTTCATACTTTTTCTAGTGCAAGTTCCCTCAACAATACTAACATAATTGGATCACATAACTATCCCTCAACATGCAACAAAGAGTCACTCCAAAGTCACTAATAGCGGAGAACGAACGAAGAGATTATGGTAGGGTACGAAACCACCTCAAAGTTATTCTTTCCAATCAATCCATTGGGCTAGTCCTATCAGTGTCACAAACAGCCCTAGCGTTTGTACTAGAATAACACCTTAAGTCACAAATACACCAAAACCCTAATGTCACCTAGATACTCCAATGTCACCTCAAGTATCCGTGGGTATGATTATACGATATGCGTCACACAATCTCAGATTCATCTATTCAACCAACACATTGAACCTCAAAGAGTGCCCCAAAGTTCCTACCGGAGAATCACGACGAAAACGTGTGCCAACCCCTATGCATAGGTTCATGGGCGGAACCCGCAAGTTGATCACCAAAACATACATCAAGCGAATCACATGATATCCCATTGTCACCACAGATACGCACGGCAAGACATACATCAAGTGTTCTCAAATCTTTAAATACTCAATCCGATAAGATAACTTCAAAGGGGAAACTCAATCCATTACAAGAGAGAAGAGGGGGAGGAGAAACATAAGATCCAACTATAATAGCAAAGCTCGTGATACATCAAGATCGTGCCAAATCAAGAACATGAGAGAGAGAGATCAAACACATAGCTACTAGTACATACCCACAGCCCCGAGGGTGGACTACTCCCTCCTCGTCATGGAGAGCGCCGGGATGATGAAGATGGCCACCGGAGAAGGATTGCCCCCTCCGGCAGGGTGCCGGAACGGGTCTAGATTGGTTTTCGGTGGCTACGGAGGCTTCTGGCGGCGGAACTCCCGATCTATTGTGTGTTCCGGAAGTTTTAGGGTACGTAGGTATATATGGGTGAAAGAAGTACGTCGGTGGACCGAAGGGGGGCCACGAGGCAGGGGGCGCGCCCTAGGGGGGGTGCCCCCACCCCCGTGGGCACCTCCCTTCTTTCCTGACGTGCACTCCAAGCTTTTCTGGTAGCTTTCCTTCCAAAAATAACTTCTCTAGTTGATTTCGTTCCGTTTCGACTCCGTTTGATATTCCTTTTCTTCGAAACACTGAAATAGGCAAAATAACAGCAAATCTGGGCTGGGCCTCCGGTTAATAGGTTAGTCCCAAAAATAATATAAAAGTGGATAATAAAGCCCAATATTGCCCAAAACAGTAGATAACATAGCATGGAGCAATCGAAACTAATAGATACGTTGGAGACGTATCAAGGCGCGCATGTGTCGTAGTAGAGGTGCGTACGTGTCGTAGTAGAGGCGCGCACGTAGCATGTACACGTATGTACAGCGGCCAGGGTGCAAGAAAGAAAATGCGGCCACGCATGTGTACATACGGGCGGGGTCTCGAACGCCTACTCGCGCATACGTATGGCCAGGGCTCGTGTACATGGCTGGGTCGGAACGAAGAAACAGTGTCGTCGTCATGTTCATGGGGAGGCAACGGAATGCGTCGTGTTCATGGGGAGGCAACGGAATGCGTCGTGTTCATGGGGAGGCAACGGTATGCGTCGTGTTCATCGGGAGGCAACGGAACGCGTGGGAGCCAACTGGCTGGGTCGGAACAGAATGCGTGGTCGTGTTCATCGGGAGGGCTTGGACGGAATACGCGATGGAAACGAGGCCTGGCGTACCGCAAAACGGAGGAAACGGACCTCCTACGGTCAAAACGGGGTCCTGTTGATCGGGAGGGGTGTGGCGTACCGCAAAACGGAGGAAACGGACCTCCTACGGTCGAAACAGGGGTCCTGTTGATTGGGAGGGGTGTGGAGTACCGCAAAACGGACGAAAGGGACCTCCTACGGTCGAAACGGGGGTCCTATTCATCGGGAGGGGTGTGGCGTACCGCAAAACGGACGAAACGGACCTCCTACGGTCGAAACGGGGGTCCTGTTCATCGGGAGGGGTGTGGCGTACCGCAAAACGGGGCACCACGGGATACTGTTCATCTCCATTGTCGACCTCCTCCAGCCTCCGCGGGCTACCGTCGACCTCCTCCAGCCTCCATGGGCTCCAGTTCATCCAGCCTCCACCCTGCGCTACTCCACCGGCTACTGTTCAACCACCCTTCCACCGTCTACTATTCATCCAGCCCTTCACACCACGGGGTCCTGTTCAACCACCCCTCCACGGGCACCCCTCCACCGTCTACTGTTCATGCAGCCCTCCACACCATGGGGTCCTGTTCATCAAGAGGCAACGCCACCGCTCACTGTTCATCCAACCCCCCCCCCCCCCCCGCAACGCTCACTGTTCATCCAATCGATCGGCTTTAGTTAGCAGCAGTAGCGAAGGAATCGCTCGATCGGGTTCAGTTAACAGCCATCGATCGATCGCTCGGGTTCAGTAACGCGTAGCCTGGAGTGCAATCGCTCGGGTTCAGTTAGAGCCAACGCCTCGCACACACGCGCGTACGTGTACGAGAGAAACGCACATCGCTCTGCCCCCGACCTCCCACCGTAACCGGGAACTCCCTGAAATTTTCCTCCCCCTTGCTTCTACCATGGTTTTTTCTGTCATGGACGGCCCAAAGAATGTCATGCAGCTGCGTCTCCGGCCCGCCCAGGACGAAAAGCCCATTTTTTGTCATGATTTTTTGTCATAGAAGTAGGAGCCCACCACATCTATGATGATACTGGGTTTTGTCACAATTATCGTCATAGAACTGTCATATGTATGACAGAAAATAATTTTGTTCGGCCCAAAATGTCACGGATGTGTATTTTTTTCTAGTGTACTCAGACATTCTAAGCACATGCTCACTAGCTGAGCCATTCTCCTCCATCTTGTAGGCAAAGTACTTGTCAGAGGTCTCATACCTCTCGAGTCGGGCATGAGTCTGAAATACCAATTTCAGCTCTTGGAACGTCTTATATGCTCCGTGGCATTCAAAACATTTTTGAAGTCCCGGTTCTAAGCCATAAAGCATGGTGCACTAAACTATCAAGTAGTCATCATACCAAGCTTTGTCAAACGTTCATAACGTGTGCATATGCTCCTGCAATAGGTCTGTCACCTAGTGGTGCATCAAGGACATAATTTTTCTGCGCAGCAATGAGGATAATCCTCGGATCACGGATCCAATCCACATCATTGCTACTAACATCTTTCAACTTAGTTTTTCTCTAGGAACATATCAAAAATAAACGGGGAGCTACATCGCGAGCTATTGATCTACAACATAGATATGCAAATACTATCAGGACTAAGTTCATGATAAGTTTAAGTTCAATTAATCATATTACTTAAGAACTCCCACTTAGATAGACATCCCTCTAATCATCTAAGTGATCACGTGATCCATATCAACTAAACCATAACCGATCATCACGTTAAATGGAGTACTTTTCAATGGTGAACATCACTATGTTGATCATGTCTACTATATGATTCACGCTCGACCTTTGGGTCTCGGTGTTCCGAGACCATATCTGCATATGCTAGGCTAGTCAAGTTTAATCCGATTATTCTGCGTGTGCAAAACTGGCTTGCACCTGTTATAGATGGACGTAGAGCTTATTGAGGGAGTCCTGGATTAGGGGGTCCTCGGACAGCCAGACTATATACTTTGGCCGGACTGTTGGACTATGAAGATACAAGATTGAAGACTTCGTCCCGTGTCCGGGTGGGACTCTCCTTTGCGTGGAAGGCAAGCTTGGCAATTCGGATATGTAGATCTCCTCCCTTGGAACCGACTCTGTGTAACCCTAGCCCCCTCCGGTGTCTATATAAACCGGACGGTTTAATCCGTAGGACAACAACAATCATAATCATAGGCTAGCTTCTAGGGTTTAGCCTCTACGATCTCGTGGTAGATCAACTCTTGTAATACTCATATCATCAAGATCAATCAAGCAGGAAGTAGGGTATTACCTCCATCGAGAGGGCCCGAACCTGGGTAAACATTGTGTCCCCCGCTTCCTGTTACCATCTGCCTTAAACGCACAGTTCGGGACCCCCTACCCGAGATCCGCCGGTTTTGACACCGACACTGGTGCTTTCATTGAGAGTTAACTATGCCGTCATGTAAAGGCTTGATGGCTCCTTCGATCATCAGCAACGATGCGATCCAGGGTGAGGTGTTTCTCCCCGGACAGATCTTCGTATTCGGCGGCTTCGTACTGTGGGCCAACTCGCTTGGCCATCTGGAGCAGATCAAGAGCTATGCCCCTGGCCATCATGTCAGGTTTGGAATCTTGAACTATATTGCCGACATCCGCGGAGACTTGATCTTCGATGGATTCGAGCCCATGTCAGGTGCGCCGCACAGTCACGACGAGCATGACTTAGCTCTGCCGCCGGACGGTGTTCGGGAGATCACACCTGTGGCTACTCTGGCCCTCAATCTGGAGCAGATCGTGCCGTCCGAGGACGGGTGGATGGACCCCGCCATAGAGGCCACACACTCAGCGGCGATAGAGCTGAATATTGACTTCACCTCCTACAAGACCCGTGTTGCTGGACCCTTGGATTCGTCCCCGGCCACAGGCTCCGAACCGCCTGCATCCGTGCCTATCGAATCTGATTGGGCACCGATCATCGAGTTTACCTCCGCGAACATCTTTCAGCACTCGCCCTTGGGCGACGTGCTAAATTCATTGAGGTCTCTCTCCTTGTCAGGAGACCCTTGGTCGAACTATGTCCGGCTTGAGTGGGAAGCGGACGACGAAGAAATTCATTCCCCACCCACCACCCACTTAATAGCCACTGTCGACGACTTAATCGACATGCTTGATTTCGGCTCCGAAGACATCGACGGTATGGATGATGATGCAGGAGAAGAACAGGAACCACTACCCATAGGGCGCTGGACAGCCACCTCATCATATGATATATGGTGGACACCCCAAAAGAAAGCGATGGCAATAAGGCAACGGAGGATAATCCCCTCGAGAAGCAATCTAAGCATCGGTGTCATCGGCGCCGCTCTAAGCCCCGCCATAGCAAAAGCAGCAATACCGGCACAAGAGACAATAACGCTGCGAATAGTGCCGAAGAAGAAGACAATCTCCTCCAGCCAGGCTCCGAGTGGGAGGATGGGCAAGCTAGCCCTAAGGAACAGGCGACAGACAGAGAATCAGAGGATGACAATTACATGCCTCTCTCTGAAGACGAGGTGAGCCTCGGCAACGAAGAATTCATCATGCCTGAGGATCCCGTCGAGCAGGAGCACTTCAAGCGCCGGCTTATAGCCACAGCAAAAAGCCTGCAGAAAAAGCAATAGCAGCTTCAAGCTGATCAAGATCTGCTAGCGGATAGATGGACCGAGGTCCTGGCAGCCGAGGAATACGAACTCGAGCACCCAACCAAAAATTACCCAAAGCGCAGGTTTCTACCCCAACTCGAGGAGGAAGCGTTAAAGCCTACACTACCAGCGTATGGCGCGGCTGACCGACCACCTCGTGGCCGAGACAAAGCGGCATATCAGCCTGAAGTCCAGCCCGCACCCCGTCGCCAGTCAAACAAAAACACCAAGGCCCGGAGCAACACGCAGGACCTGTGAGACGTATTGGAAAACAAAGCAGGACATACAAGATCGATCTACGGATCACGGGGGCGCGCCCCAATGCCTGACGACGATCGTCACGCCGGATATACTAAAAGCAAATCCGTCCGGGCCGAATACAGCAGACAAGACTCGTATGAACTGCGTTGCGACATAGCCCGGCACAGAGGCGCCGCACACCCCCTATGCTTCACTGACGAATTAATGGATCACGAATTCCTAGAAGGATTTAAACCCGTGAACATTGAATCATATGACGGTACAACAGACCCCGCGGTATGGATTGAAGATCTCCTCCTCCACATCCACATGGCCCACGGTGACGATCTACATGCCATCAAGTACCTCCCACTAAAACTCAAAGGGCCGGCTCGGCATTGGCTGAATAGCCTGCCGGCAAACTCCATTGGCAGTTGGGAAAATTTGGAAGACACATTCCTTGAAAACTTCCAGGGCACCTATGTGCGACCACCGGATGCTGATGACTTGAGTCGCATAACCCAACAGCCAGGGGAATCAGCCAGGAAATTCTGGACTCGGTTCCTAACCAAAAAGAACCAAATTGTCGATTGTCTGGATGCCGAGGCCTTAGCGGCATTTAAGCATAACATCCGCGACGAGTGGCTTGCCCGACACCTCGGCCAAGAGAAGCCGAAGTCCATGGCAGCCCTCACAACACTCATGACCTGCTTTTGTGCGGGCGAGGACAGCTAGCTGGCTCGCAGCAATAACACATCAAGAAATCCTGGCAATTCAGACGCCGAAGATAGCAATGGCAGGCCACATCGCAACAGACACAAGCGCCGCAACAACGGCGACAACGCCGAAGACATGGCAGTCAATGCTGGATTCAGTGGCTCTAAATCCGGTCAGTGGAAAAAGCCGTTCAAAAGAAGCAATCCAGGCCCATCCAGTTTGGACCGCATACTTGATCGCTCATGTCAAATTCACGGCACCCCCGATAAACCAGCCAACCACACCAACAGAAAATGCTGGGTGTTCAAACAGGTCAGCAAGTTAAATGCCGAAAACAAGGAAAAGGGGTTGCATGGCGACGACGAGGAGGAGCCCCGGCCTCGAAACATAGGAGGACAGAAGAAATTTCCTCCTCAAGTGAAAATGGTGAACATGATATACGAAACTCATATTCCCAAGCGGGAACGGAAGCGTGCACTAAGGGACGTCTATGCGATAGAGCCAGTCGCCCAAAAGTTCAACCCATGGTCTTCTTGTCCGATCACTTTCGATCGCAGGGACCACCCTACCAGTATTTGTCATGGCGGTTCTGTCGCATTGGCCCTTGACCTCATCGTTGACGGATTTTACCTCACTCGAGTCCCTATGGACGGTGGCAGCAGCCTGAACCTGCTCTATCAGGATGCAATGTACAAAATGGGCATCGACCCCTCGAGGATCAAATCCACAAAAACCACCTTTAAAGGTGTCATAGCAGGTGTAGAGGCCTGTTGCACGGGCTCAATCACACTGGAAGTGGTCTTCGGATCTCCGGAGAACTTCCGAAGCGAGGAGTTAATCTTCGATATCGTCCCCTTCCGCAGTGGCTATCACGCACTGCTCGGACGAACCGCATTCGCCAGATTCAATGCGGTACTGCATTATGCATACCTCAAGCTCAAAATGCCAGGACCTCGCGGGGTTATAACAGTTAATGGAAACACAGAACGCTTGCTCCGTACGGGGAGCACACTACGGCCCTCGCAGCAGAAGTGCAAAGCAGCCTTCTGAGACAAACCGCCAATTCGGCGATAAAGCCCCCGGACACCTTCAAGCGAGTCCGGAGTACCCTGCAACAGGATCGCCCGGCATGCTGAGAGCACGCCTAGCAATTCGGCCTCCGTCCTAGTCCCAGTCAAGCGGCGAAATTTGCGCCGCGCATACATAATTACGCACTCAAGATACCATGGGCATAGGCGGAGGCACGGCTATGGTACGGCCCACAATGCGACTCAACCGCCTCAGGACCCGTATATCTCTAACATTTTCTTCCTTTCAGGACCCTATTCTCTGAAGGCCCTCTTCGATCGCCTGATTATCAGACCCATCACGGGAAGGAAACACCAAGGAAGCAAGAAGCTCTGACGTACAAGGGAATCCCCAGGTGGTCTCTCATAACGATCGCTATATCTGTTTTACATACCCACACGCAGCTTGCCCTTGGATAGGACATGTCAAATAGTCCTATTTTCTCTTATTTGCACTACTTACATACGCTTTGACGTATCATTTAAATAACAATGTAAAGCATTAGCTCATTATTGCATTACTTCATCCTTTTTCCCTGTCTGCTTATTTATGACAAATTGCACCCATACATTCTGATACGTCCAGTGCGCTAAGGGCTTCAGTGTACCCAATAACACGGCAAGAAAAGTCCGAACACTTTTGACAGTGCGGCACCCCGAACTTATAGCACTATATGCATCAACTCCGAATCATGTCTTGGGTCAATAGTTGGGTTTGCCCGGCTCCCACGTTTTGGTACCTTACGTTCCGCTATATCAGCTAAGGTAACACTGGGAGAACTACTGTGATTGTGTACCGGTTCTTCCGGATGAGCACCTCAGTAGAGAAAGCCGAAAATTGACTGTCATGATGCGGCGAGAGCTGGTCGCTGTTCGAGAGGTCTCAAATCCTTAAAGATTTTTCCACTTCGGGCGAGGAGTCGGCCTTGTCCGATTTAGGCGTATATAGCGCCCCAAGTTTGGCCTTCCGAATACTAGGGGCTTCGCCAAAATTTAAAATTGTAGACTTCTATGGCTAAGTGAGAGTGATAAAGTTGTATAGTCCAATTGCCTTGTTCGTTGCGCTAAACACCTCCTCAAAGGACCAAAATATTTTGGATAAAGAGTGTTTAAGATCTATCCCAGACACCTCAGTACTAGTTACATGGGGGCAGAAGCCGACGACTGGCCAACTCTCAGATTTTATAAACGGCCGCACAGAAGGTAATATTTTAAATCAACAAGCATTATATAGCGCACATGAACTCGTTTTCATATTACAGGATCACATGAGTACATTCATTCAAATATTATATCCTTAGCACATTCCTCCGCCACAAGGCGGGCACCCTTCAGGACACTGTCATAGTACTTTTCGGGGTGGCGATGCTCCTTGCCCTCCGGTGGCCCCTTCTTCACCAGCCTTTCGGCGTCCATCTTCGCCCAATGCACTTTCGCATGGGCAAAGGCCCTACGCGCACCTTCAATGCAGACGGACCGCTTTATGACTTCAAGCCGTGGGCAGGCATTCACAAGCCGCTTTAACAGGCCGAAGTAGCTGCCAGGCAGGGGCTCGCCAGGCCACATTCGGACTATGAGACCCTTCATGGCCAGTTCGGCCGCCTTATGAAGCTCGACCAGTTGCCTCAGCTGGTCGCTCAAGGGCATCGGATGTTCGGTCCCACTATATTGAGACCAGAACAACTTCTCCATCGAGCTCCCCTCCTCGGCCCAGTAGAACTCCGCGGCATCCGATATGCTGCTAGGTAGATCTGCGAACGCTCATGGAGAGCTCCGAATTCGGGTAAGCAAAAGGAAAGTTTCCATCACATGCTTGCTTTGCATAATGAATGCCTTACCCGCCGCTATCTTCTTGACCGCCTTAATCTCCTGGAGGGCCTTTTGGGCTTCGGCCTTGGCATTTTGTGCGTCCTCGAGGGCCTTCGCAAGCTCGGACCCCTGCGTCTTATAGTCACGCTCCAAGGACTCATATTTCTTGATAAAATCCTAGAGCTCTTGCTAAACCTCGCCGACTCGGGCCTCTTGCTTCTCATGCTCGATGCACTCCTTGGCCGCTTTGTCTTCAGCCTCGGACATCGCCTTCTTCAAGGCCGCCACTTCGGTCATGGCCCCTAGCAAAATCCATGACGATCCTATGATCTAACAACCACCTTTTTATCAATATACAGACGGGGTATCACTTACCTTTGTTCTCTTCGAGCTGCCTCTTGGTAAGGCCGAGCTCTTCCTCGGAACGCTCAAGGTCCCGCTTCAGTCCGGAGACCTCCGCAGTACGAGCGGTAGCGGCCAGTAGCGAAGCCTGTTTATTCACATAGACATATTCTGATTAGACTCCTGTGATTATTATTTGATCCTCTGTTCGGCCTTTCTTTGCGAACACCAAATAGAGCATCAGGGGCTACTGTCTATGCTGTAACATTTTCTTATAATTTGATTACTTACCTCAAAGCCTGTTAGGAGGCTAGCACATGCTTCAGTCAGTCCGCTTTTGGCGAACCAAACCTTCTCGACCACCGCACTCATGATAGTGCGGTGCTCTTCGTCAATGGAAGCGCCGCGAAGCGCTTCCAGCAAGTTGTCCGATGCCTCTAGATGGACAAAGGCCATCGGCACAGACGTTTCACCCCCTTCGCGAGGGGTCGTTTGAAAGAATCCAGAACCACTAGAGGTTCCGGCGCAATATCGGGCTGGGGACCGAACTTGCCGCGGCCCCCGTAGTTAGAGCCCACAGGAGTCTTGCCCCCATGCGCCCAGCATCTAGGATGTCGCCTTGGGGAGCCTCCAGAACTACCTCCCCTTGGTTCAGTGCCCTTTGAGACAACACCTCGATGTCGTCTGTAGGCCAGGGGGAGGTGGCGATCGGGAGTGAATCGTTGTTCATCGCCAACTAGCCCAAAGACTCATCCGACGAGGATACGTCGATATGGGCTTTGGAGGGACTGCATGATCATGTTTGGCATGATAAGAAGCAATAAAACAAAACATACCAGAACTATTATGGTATTCGGATACTTACCACTTCGCCAGGGGCTTGTCCCTGGGCAACCACTCCTCGTCGCTGTAAGCGGCTGTTGTGGAGTAGTCCGGAAGGCTTCCCTTCTTGAACCCTTCGGCCTCCCCAGATGGGGCGGCCTTCCTTTTCTTGTCTCCCCCGGCTGGGGGGGGAGAACTTTCCTCTTCCTGCTCCTCGTTTTCGTGGGAGGAGTGCGCCTCGGAGTTATCGGACGATGAGTCCGATACAACCTTGCGCCGGAGACCTTTCCTGGTCCCCGCGGCCTTCTTCTTGGCCTTCTTCTCTAACGCCTTATAGGGCGCCGGAACCAGCATCTCCGTTAAGAGAGCCCCTGCTGGATCTTCGGGCAGTGGGGCCGGACAATCGATTCGCTCCGCTGTCGCTACCCATTCCTGTTAAAATGGCGTGGAGGCTCAGATCCCTCACATGATTATACTGGGGAAAGGAACATCTTATGAGATATAAAGAGCTTACCGGATTGGCAGGGCACTTTGCGCTAAGTCCGTGATCCTCGGTAAGGGGAGGAGGTACCTCGGCTGCCTTGAACAGCACCCTCCAGACATCTTGGTGTGTCGTGTCGAAAAGCTCTCGCAGCGTCTGGTGCTTGGCCGGGTCGAACTCCCACATATTGAATGCCCGTCTTTGACACGGAAGGATCCGGCGGAAGAGCATGACCTGGACCACGTTGACAAGCTTGATTTTCTTGCTTATCATGTTTTTAACACAGTTCTGAAGTCCGATCAGCTCCACCGATGAACCCTAGGATAGGCCCTTCTCTTTCCAGGAGGTGAGCCGCATGGGGATGCCGGATCAAAATTCGGGGGCCGCCATCCAGTTGGTGTCACGCGGCTCAGTGATGTAGAACCACCCCGATTGCCACCCCTTCACGGTCTCCACATAGAAGCCCTCGAGCCAGGTGACGTTGGGCATTTTTCCCACCATGGCGCCTCCGCACTCCGCTTGCCGACTGACCACTACCTTCGGTTTCATGTTGAAGGTCTTCAGCCACAAGCCGAAGTGGGGATTGATGCGGAGGAAGGCCTCGCACACGACGATAAACGCCGAGATGTTGAGGATGAAATTGGGGGCCAGATCATGGAAATCCAGCCCGTAGTAGAACATGAGCCCGCGGACAAATGGGTGGAGTGGAAACCCCAGTCTGCGGATGAAGTGGGTGAGGAATACAACCCTCTCATGGGGTTCTGGAGTAGGGACGATCTGCCCCGCGGCGGGGAGCCGGTGCACGATGTCTGCGGCCAGGTATCCGGCTTCCCGGAGCTCCGTAATGTTCTCCTTCGTAACGGAGGAGACCATCCACTTTAACCCCGCTCCGGACATGTTCGGAATGGCTTTGCGGAGAAGATGAGAACTTGGGCGCTGGAAGCTTGAGTGTGCGAGAATGGATGGGCAGGGGAAGAAGAAGGCGTGGGTGAAAAAGAGGAATCCTTGTCCCTTTATAAAGGCGGTAGAAACCGTGCGCCTCCCCACTTGCCCCATAAAATCGCTTATTCCCCAAGTGCCCGTGATTGATGGCACGGTTGGGTTACCCATGTCCGTATTGATGATAATCCCGTGATAAGGGAACATGATCTCTGCTTCGACAAGACGTGCCAATAAAACCTCCTCACAACACGTGCAGTGGCAGGCAAGGAAAACGGTTCGTAATGACCGGGCCACGACAGGACGTCACATTATAAAAAGTTGTCAGCAGATTGGATTTGTGGAATAATATACTCTCTACGGTGGTATGTGGAATTTGTTTTGCAGAGCCGAACACGATCCTTGTGTTCAAAATCTTCTATGGAGCATTCAGAGAAGGAACCCGCCTTGCAATGCCGAAGACAATCTGCGTGCCAGACTCATCATCATTGAAGCCTGGTTCAGGGGCTACTAAGGGAGTCCTGGATTAGGGGGTCCTCGGACAACCGGACTATATACTTTGGCCGGACGGATGGACTATGAAGATACAAGATTGATGACTTCGTCCCGTGTCTGGGTGGGACTCTCCTTTGCGTGGAAGGCAAGCTTGGCAATTCGGATATGTAGATCTCCTCCCTTGTAACCGACTCTGTGTAACCCTAGCCCCCTCATGTGTGTATATAAACTGGAGGGTTTAGTCCATAGGACAACAACAATCATAATCATAGGCTAGCTTCTAGGGTTTAGCCTCTACGATCTCGTGGTAGATCAACTCTTGTAATACTCATATCATCAAGATCAATCAAGCAGGAAGTAGGGTATTACCTCCATCGAGAGGGACCGAACCTGGGTAAACATTGTGTCCCCCACTTCCTGTTACCATCCGCCTTAGACGCATAGTTCGGGACCCCCTACCCGAGATCCACCGGTTTTGACACTGACACTTATCACACCCGATCATCACGTGGTGTCTCGGCATGACGAACTTTGGCAACGGTGCATACTCAGGGAGAACACTTTTATCTTGAAATTTAGTGAGAGATCATCTTATAATGCTATCATCAAACAAAGCAGAATAAGATGCATAAAGGATAAACATCACATGCAATCAATATAAGTGATATGATATGGCCATCATCATCTTGTGCTTGTGATCTCCATCTCCGAAGCACCGTCATGATCACCATTGTCACCGGCGCGACACCTTGATCTCCATCGTAGCATCGTTGTAGTCTCGCCAACTATTGCTTCTACGACCATCGCTACCGCTTAGTGATAAAGTAAAGCAATTACAGGGTGATTGCATTGCATACAATAAAGCGACAACCATATGGCTCCTGCCAGTTGCCGATAACTCCGTTACAAAACATGATCATCTCATACAATAAATATAGCATCATGTCTTGACCATATCACATCACAACATGCCCTGCAAAAACAAGTTAGACGTCCTCTACTTTGTTGTTGCAAGTTTTACGTGGCTGCTACGGGCTGAGCAAGAACCGTTCTTACCTACGCATCAAAACCACAACGATAGTTCGTCAAGTTAGTGTTGTTTTAACCTTCTCAAGGACCAGGCGTAGCCACACTCGGTTCAACTAAAGTTGGAGAAACTGACACCCGCCAGCCACCTATGTGCAAAGCACGTCGGTAGAACCAATCTCGCGTAAGCGTACGCGTAATTTCGGTCTGGGCCGCTTCATCCAACAATACAGCCGAACCAAAGTATGACATGCTGGTAAGCAGTATGACTTTGTATCGCCCACAACTCACTTGTGTTCTACTCGTGCATATAACATCTACGCATAAAACCTGGCTCGGATGCCACTGTTGGGGAACGTAGTAATTTCAAAAAAATTCCTACGCACACGCAGGATCATGGTGATGCATAGCAATGAGAGGGGAGAGTGTCGTCCACGTACCGTCATAGACCGTTAAGCGGAAGCGTTATGACAACGTGGTTGATGTAGTCATACGTCTTCACGATCGACCGATCCTCAGTACCGAACGTACGGTACCTCTGCGTTCAGCACACGTTCAGCTCGGTGACGTCCCGCGAACACACGATCTAGTAGAGCTCGGGGAAGAGTTTCGTCAGCACGAAGGCGTGGTGACGATGTTGATGAAGCTACCGCAGGAGGGCTTCGCCTAAACACCGCTACAGTATGACCGAGGTGGATTATGGTGGAGGGGGGCACCGCACATGGCTGGGAGAGATCTTTGTGATCAACTTGTGTGTCTAGAGGTGCCCCCCTGCCCATGTATATAAAGGAGCAAGGGGGAGGCCGGACGGCCCTTGTTGGTGCGCCAGGAGGAGGAATCATCCTCCTAGTAGGAGTAGGATTCCTCCCTTTCCTACTCCTACTAGGAGGGGGAAAGGAAGGGGAAGAAAGAGAAGGAAAAGGCCCCCCCTCTCCTAGTCCAATTCGGACCAGAGGGAGGGGGCACGCTGCCTACCCTAGGCCGTCCCCTCTCTCTTTCCCTTATGGCCCAACAAGGCCCATTAGCCCCCGGGGGGTTCCGGTAACTCCTCCGGTACTCCTGTAAAATCCCGATTTTACCCGGAACTCTTCCGATGTCCAAATGTAGGCTTCCAACATATCAATCTTTATGTCTCGACCATTTTGAGACTCCTCGTCATGTCCGTGATCATATCCGGGACTCCGAACTACCTTCGGTACATCAAAACATATAAACTCATAAAACTGACCGTCACATAACTTTAAGCGTGCGGACCCTACGGGTTTGAGAACTATGTAGACATGACCGAGACATGTCTCCGGTCAATAACCAATAGAGGAACCTAGATTCTCATATTGGTCCTACATATTCTACGAAGATCTTTATCGGTTAAACCGCATAACACTATACGTTGTTCTCTTTGTCATCGGGATGTTACTTGCCCGAGATTCGATCATCAGTATCCCAATACCTAGTTCAATCTCGTTACCGGCAAGTCTCTTTACTCATTTCGTAATGCATCGTCCCCCAACTAACTCATTAGTTGCATTGCTTGCAAGGCTTATAGTGATGTGCATTACCGAGAGGGCCCAGAGATACCTCTCCGACAATCAGAGTGACAAATAATCTCGATCTATGCCAACTCAACAAGTACCATTGGAGACACCTATAGAGCACCTTTATAATCATCCAGTTACGTTGTGACGTTTGGTAGCACACAAAGTGTTCCTCCGGTAATTGGGAGTTGCATAATCTCATAGTCATAGGAACATGTATAAGTCATGAAGAAAGCAATAGCAGTAAACTAAAACGATCAAGTACTAAGCTAACGGAATGGGTCAAGTCAATCACATCATTCTCCTAATGATGTGATCCCGTTTATCAAATCACAACTCATGTCTATGGTTAGGAAACATAACCATCTTTGACCAACGAGCTAGTCAAGTAGAGGCATACTAGTGACATTTTGTTTGTCTATGTATTCACACATGTACTAAGTTTCCGGTTAATACAATTCTAGCATGAATAATAAAAATTTATCATGATATAAGGAAATAAATAATAACTTTATTATTGCCTCTTGGGCATATTTCCTTCAATCCCGACAAGGAGCGGCGCCGTCTACTGACACTCCTAATGTCTCTTTCATGACTACGCAAGGGCAACAGGGAGCGGCACCAGTCTTCGCCTCCACGCCAACCTTGCTAGTGGGAACCGGGTAGATGGTACTTATGCAGAATCAGCCCCAACCCCCAGCTCAATCTTCAGGATCAGCTAGAGTTGCAATAGCGCCTAAAAAGGTGTGGTGTACTAAATGTCAGTCTGCAGGATGTATAGCTGATGACTATGAGACACAACAATATTGTTTCATATGTAATAAGACGAACCATCCAATGACCATGCGTTGGTGCCCTTCCCTCAAGATGCCGAAGCCGGTGGCGATGCTCTGTGGATATGGTACTGAGAACATGGCCTTCTTTCAGATGTCTGACAATGTTTGTAGGGAGGATCTTTCACCACAAGCATCGCCAACAATGTTAGTCACGATCTCTTGCGGCTCTATCTCTTCCAGTATTGTGGAGGCAGAGGTTGCCAAGATTGCTCAATGTCAGCAAAAGTGGTCTTGGGAGGCTATTCCACATGGCCAGAATGCTTTTCTCATGTCATTCCCGAGCGAGGAGGTGCTTCTGAGAGTCACCGGGTTTACGGTTTTCATCAAATCACACAATGTCACCTTGGAGTTCAAGGCCTGGAAGCCCGAGGAGATACCACACCGCTTCGAGTTAATACCTATTTGGGTGCATGTGCATGGGGTTCCACACGCGCTTCGTCACTTCCTGGGTCTCCGGGCGGTCGGCTCGGTGATTGGCGCCACTCTTGACGTGGATCTTCTCTGTTTTCATCGTAGAGGTATCATGCGCATTTATGTGGCCGTGCTAAACCTCGATGCTTTCAAGAGTAGCACAATTGACTCCCTCTTGTCAGATGTGGTTGTTCAAAGGAAGGGGTATGAGTTTCGGTATAGTTTGGAAAAACCAGATTTCCGTGTTGATGACGATTTCATGCCTCGAGTATGGGAACACGGAGATGATCCTGAGAGTGACAAGGGACATGACAGGGACGACACTATGAGGACTAATGATTTAAGTAAGAGATCCAAAGCATCGTCGTCGTCCAATGCCCCCAACGGTTCTTCCTACATTGGGAGGAGTGGTACCCATGTAGCTCGCCACACCCACACCTGCGTCGAATTGGACTTCGTCGCCAGCGAAACTGATTGTTGTTACATCACCGAACCCGCATCGTCGTGCACCAACCATGGCCGCTTCTCCAACTATATATGGGTTGTCTTTGTTGGGAACAGTACCTCCGGCCCCTTCGGTTTTGGCGTCGCGGAGCACCACTACTCCGGTTCATGATGCTGAGCCTGCACCCCCAACGTCGTCTCAACCGACTTCTCCCGTGACACTGCCTCGTGGTGACTTCCTGTTAGATGGGTTCACACCATCAGAGGACTCTGTGGGCGACTTGTTGTCATCACCGACGTCCGGCACGCAGACACCTTCCCGTCTGGGAGTGATTTTTTACCTGGCGGTTAGGGCGGACCACGAGGTGGCCTTGGCACAACTGCGGGCTCTGTCCTCCGCGCCTTCATCACCTAGAGGGGCGTCGGCCACCTGGGCGCTCGCAGAGGCGAAGGACGAGGTGCAGCCCTCGCGGTCACCATCTTCATCATCGGACCCGTCTACACCGCCACTAAGGGTCTCCGGGGCTGTTGCTGTTGCTGAACCCATCACCACACCGCTGAGGCACAGCGGATCGCACCCCGTCAGTGTTGATGGCACATCAGCGACCGACGAGGATTCGATGGTGAAGGCCATGCGCAGAACGGCTACTCGCAACCTTGACTTCGAAGGTACCTCCGCGCGTAAATATTTTGTCTTTTGATAAAGCCAAAGTTTCTTCTAATATTACTAGCCTTGGTATTTCATTAGGATGAAATGAAAGGGTGGTAGATTTATCTGTTAGGGCTCTTAAATAAGTGGACTTCGACTGGCTTACGATTGCTCCTAGGTCGCCCATATTTGTGGACCCCTATGTGTCAGATGAGGAGGATGAGGATGCTGATGCCAATCATGAAGGAAAGCTCCTGTCCCATCTGGTTAAAGACACAACTGAAGTAGACTTGGACGATACTGTGTGTGACACTATGCTATGTGAGCTTGTCGCGTCGGTTCAAAAGAACAAGTCTAACTCAACAAATAAAAAGGGGTGCATGACTAAAAAAGCAAAGGTCTCTAAACAAAAAATTGGTTCATCATGAGAGGAATGGTTTGGAATAGTAGAGGTCTTGGTGACTTGGCTAAACACAAACACATTGTCGATTGTGTAAAAGATCATGCTTTAGATTTTGTGGCCATTACTGAGTGTGGCAAACAGGACTTTCCAACACGTGATCTTGACCACTTTTTCATGTGGTTATGATTATAAATGGAACATTCTACCGCCGTCTGGGAGGTCAGGGGGTATGTTGCTAGGCATTCACTCCACATATTTGGAACTTTTGTCCACGTCAAAGGGGGAATATCATATCAAATTCCACCTTCGTAATAAGTCTGACAACTTCCTGTGGAGCCTGGTGGTTGTATATGGCGCCGCTCAGGAGGAGTTCAAGTCAGCCTTTCTTAAAGAACTGGTAGATACCTGCCGAGAAAATCCTCATCCCATGTTAATTAGGGGGATTTCAATATCCTTAGATATCAGCAGGAAAAAAACAATGACCGGTTTGACACTAGATGGTCGTTCCTTTTCAACGCGGTTATTGACAGCCTTGACTTGAGGGAACTCACTATGTCTGGTCGTCAGTACACCTGGGCCAATAACCGAGAAAATCCAACCTATGAAAAACTTGACCGGGTTCTAGTTACAACCGACTAGGAATATAAATATCCCCTAGCCTCGGTACGGGCGCTAGAAAGACTTGAGGCCTTATCGGATCACGCTCCATGGCTAACCGAGTTCGGTCAGACAACTCCAAGTTCTAACCACCACCAGTTTAAATTTGAACTGGGATAGCTCACTCGGGAGGGTTTTCATGAACTGGTTAAGAAAGTGTGGGCGCGTCCACCTCGTGGCAACACGCCAATTCAACGATGGATAATTGCATACGCGCTCTGCGTCGATTACTTCGTGGATGGGCTAAACATACCGCTGGCATTTACAAGAAAGAGAATCTACGACTCTCTACCTTAATTGATACCCTTGATAAAATTGTCGAGGTGAGGTCTCTTTCTACCGTGGAGATTGAGCAAAAAAGCTATCTCAATGAGCAGCTAGCCCGCCTATTACGTGAGGAGGAAATTAAATGGTACCAACATAGTAAGGCAGACTCGCTCATCCTGGGAGATGATAATACGAAATACTTTCAAATGTTGGCCAATGGCAAACATAGAAAGAAACATATCTTCACTCTAGATCAGGAGGAGGGTCGTATTGAGGGGGAGGCACCACTCAGAAATTTCATTACTAAATATTACAAAGAACTTTTTGGACCATCAACTGATACAACTCTTAAGATGGATGAGTCTATCACGCATGACATCCCTCAAGTTTCAGAAGCGGAAAATGAATTCCTAACATCCCCGTTCTCCGAGGAGGAAATTCGAACCGCGGTGTTTCAGATCGAACATAACAAGGCTCCGAGACCGGATGGTTTTCCGGCAGAGTTTTATCAATGCTTTTGGGATATGATTAAGTCCGACCTGGTTCAGTTGTTTAATGAACTGTATGCCGAGGAACTTGACATTTCCCGTTTAAACTTTGGGGAAATTATCTTACTACCTAAGACTAAGGACGCTAGTCGGATTCAACAATATAGACCGATTTGCCTGCTAAATGTAAGTTTTAAAATGTTTATGAAGGTCGCGACTACTCGGTTGAACGGGGTGGCTGACCATGTTGTCAAACCCACTCAAACATCATTCATGCAAGGACGCAACATACTAGATGGTGTTGTTGTACTGCATGAAACTGTTCATGAGCTTCACCATAAAAAGTTGAATGGAGTCATCTTTAAAATAGACTTCGAAAAAGCCTATGATAAAGTTAAATGGCCCTTTCTGTTGCAAACATTACACATGAAGGGTTTTTCGCATAAATGGTGTCGATGGGTAGAGAGTTTTGTGTCTGGAGGTAGTGTAGCCATCAAGGTTAATGATGATGTGGGCAACTACTTTCAGACTAGGAAGGGGCTTCGCCAAGGGGGTCTGATATGTTAGTTACCCTTGTTGAAAGGGCTAAGTTGGTCGGACAAGTCAGCGGTGTAATTCCACATTTGGTAGAAGAAGGTCTATCTATTCTACAATACGCGGATGATATGATTCTGTTCATGGATCATGATGTAGAAAAAGCAAGAAACCTCAAATTGATGTTATGTGCTTTTGAGGAACTTTCTGGCCTAAAAATTAATTTTCCTAAGAGCGAACTTTTCTGTTTTGGCAAGGCCGCGGAGTTTGCACCAGAGGCTGCCAACTCGGACATTTCCCAATTCGCTATCTGGGGATACCCATACATTATCGGCGCTTAACTATAGCTGAGTGGAAGCATGTGGAAGAGAGACTAGAGAAACGCCTTGCCAGTTGGAAGGCCAAACTCTTGTCCTATGGGGGTCGATTAATTCTGATCAATTCGGTCCTCAGCAACATGGTTTTATACATGTTATCATTCTTCCATCTCTCAAAAGGAGTTCTTCAGCGTCTCGATTACTTTAGATCCAGATTTTTTTGGCAGAGTGATAATGAAACCAAGAAATATCGATTGGCTCGGTGGAATGTATTATGTCGACCTAAAAGCCAAGGGGGTCTAGGGATCCAAGACCTTGAGATTAAAAACATTGCCCTTCTCAGCAAATGGGTATACAAATTACTCACTGGGAATGGTGTGTGGCAGGAAATCATTCGTAACAAGTATGTGGGTTCCAAAGCTATTTCTCAAGTTTATTGAAAACCTGGTGATTCACATTTTTGGAGTGGGGTGATGAAGGCTAAGGAATTCTTTTTTTCAATTCGGAACTTTCTCGGTCAGGGACGGGTCTCGGGTCAGATTCTGGGAAGACACCTGGCTTGGGACCACCCCGCTCAGTGTGCAATACCCCAGCTTGTACAGGATTGTCAGACATGAATTTGTTACAATCAAACATCTGGGGCAAGTAAACCCTGATATTTCTTTTCGTAGGGATCTCCTAGGACCTCGTTTGGCAGCATGGAATGAATTACTCAACCGTTTGGAGGTGATTCAGTTGTCGGATGAACCAGATAATTTTCGTTGGAAATTGCATCAGAATGCCAAGTTTTCAGTCAAGTCCATGTATGATGCTCTGGTTCATAATGAGGTTCCAGTTGATAACAAAAAATTATAGAAGCTCAAAATTCCTCTAAGAGTGAAGATATTCCTCTGGTTTCTTAATAGAGGGGTCATATTAACTAGGGATAATTTGGCACGGCGCAACTCGCAAGGGAGTAAAAAATGTGTCTTGTGCCAACATGACGAGTCTATTACACACTTATTTTTTTGAGTGTAAGTTTGCTTGGTGTGTGTGGGCCGTTGTTCAAATAGCTTCAAATCTTTACCCACCACGTAGTGCACGGAACATATTCGGCAATTGGTTGAGGGGAATTGAAAAACAATTTTCTGCACACATTCTAGTGGGGGCTGCCTTATGTTCGGCATTGTGGCTTACCAGGAATGATGTAGTTTTTAACAATAAATGTGTTTCATCTCCTGTGCAGGTTATTCATGTATGTTCGCGATGGCTCCGTACTTGGTCTATTCTGCAGAGGCCGGAGGACAGGGACTTTTTTATGATAGCGTCTACACGGCTGGAGCGTACGGTCAGGAAGGTATTCTACCCCCATGGATGGCGGTGTGATCTTCGGATAGGATCTGCCGCGTCTTAGGATGGCTTATGATTTTGTCTTAGTTATTTTTCGAATTTTTCCTTCTTCAGACTTGTGGACTTATTGGCTGTGTGCATCTTGTTATGCAGAGGCCGAGCTTTCTTCCAATGTGATTGTATCACCTTGATATTTTAATTCAATGAAATGCCCTTTATTGAAAAAATAAGAAGATAAGCAGAATAACCTCAGTTCGGCTGCACTATTCTGTTTTATTCTAGCCGGCCTTGAGATACCGCAGTGCCTCTAGATGCCAATGCTTTTGCTTTGCAAGGGACGGCATCGGATCACGTCGGGCTTGCTGAAAGAAGCAGCACCGCTAGCTAGGTGATCTTTGCTAACTTTCAGTTAAGATAGGAGTACTTTCTCCTGAAAAGAATTCAACAACAATCTTGGCGGATCAGCAGGTGGTCCTCGTATAGCTAGCATATCAACACTGTCAAGGTAGGATCTCTACATTGCTGTCACCAAAGCTGCCTCCAGTCCTGCAAGACACAATTGCTTCACCGCTCGACAGTTGCTTGGAGAGCTCTTCACCAGCGCCTTCAGCGCCCGTAAGGAGTTCGGACGCCCACGAGAGCTCCCTTTATGGGCCGGCCCACTCTGCCTTCGCTCCCTCGCTCCGGCGCATCACTTGCTCGCTCGCTCGCTTCAAAAAAAATCACTCGCTCGATCGATCGATCAAGTCACGTCGCCTGCTTTTCCTTTTTTTTCCTGCTGAGCTGCTGTTTCAGGGCAAAAAATGGAGGGAATATGCTCGTAATTTTTTCATAAATATGAAAAATTAACACAGAAAAATTATGAATTAAGAAAAAAGTTCATTGAATACGAAAAAAGTTTGTCGAATTTGAAAAACGTTCATCGAATACAAAGAAAGTTCATCAATTTTTTTTAAAAAGCTCATCAAATTTGAAAAAAAAGTTCATCACAGACGTAAAAGGTTCATCGATGTTGAAAAAAGTTCAACGCTTTTGAAGAAAAGTCGTCGAATTTGAAGAAAAGTTCATCAATTTTTAAAAAAAGTTCACCGGGTTTGAAAAAGGTCATCAAATTTTAAAAAAGCACATCGGATTTGAAAAAAGTTCACCAGATTTGAAAAAAGTTCATCGGATTTGAAAAAAAAGTTCATCGAATTTGGAAAAAGTTCATCAAATTTTAAAAAAAGGTCATCAAATTTGAGAAAAGTTCATCGAGTTTGAAAAAGATTTCATCAATTTTGCAGAAAAAAACTTGAAGAAACAAACTTTCTCGAATTTCAAAAAGGAAAGAAAAAAAGAAAAAACAGAAGAAAGATAAAAGAGGATAAAAACATGTAAGTAAACACAGCGGCTTGGGTGTTCTGGTCGTTATCGTGTTCTACTCTCAACTCGCTCAACGTTGGTTCGATTACTGGCTGTCGCACCTTTTTGCTTCTTTAGAAACAGAAGAAAAAGAGCAGGAGAGAATGAGATGGCCGGCCCGCTAGACAAACCAAGCGTACAGGGGGTGTGCCTCACCCAACTGATGGTCATTTTTGCCGCCCGTTGGACCGCTCAACGACGGGCATTTCCTAAACGGCGCCCGTTGCGCCCGATACAGGCATCCACGCAAACGGGCGCACACCCCCGCGCCGTCTTGGGCCGGCCCGTTTCTCTTTTTTTCCTATTGAAAAAGAGCAAAAATTAACGTGAGCTAGCGAGGGTGTGCCTCACCCAACTGATGGTCATTTTTGCCGCCCGTTGGACCGCTCAACGACGGGCATTTCCTAAACGGCGCCCGTTGCGCCCGATACAGGCATCCACGCAAACGGGCGCACACCCCCGCGCCGTCTTGGGCCGGCCCGTTTCTCTTTTTTTCCTATTGAAAAAGAGCAAAAATTAACGTGAGCTAGCGAGGGTGTGCCTCACCCAACTGATGGTCATTTTTGCCGCCCGTTGGACCGCTCAACGACGGGCATTTCCTAAACGGCGCCCGTTGCGCCCGATACAGGCATCCACGCAAACGGGCGCACACCCCCGCGCCGTCTTGGGCCGGCCCGTTTCTCTTTTTTTCCTATTGAAAAAGAGCAAAAATTAACGTGAGCTAGCGAGGGTGTGCCTCACCCAACTGATGGTCATTTTTGCCGCCCGTTGGACCGCTCAACGACGGGCATTTCCTAAACGGCGCCCGTTGCGCCCGATACAGGCATCCACGCAAACGGGCGCACACCCCCGCAGCACCCCCGCGCCGTCTTGGGCCGGCCCATTTCTCTTTTTTTCCTATTGAAAAAGAGCAAAAATTAACGTGAGCTAGCGAGGGTGTGCCTCACCCAACTGATGGTCATTTTTGCCGCCCGTTGGACCGCTCAACGACGGGCATTTCCTAAACGGCGCCCGTTGCGCCCGATACAGGCATCCACGCAAACGGGCGCACACCCCCGCAGCACCCCCGCGCCGTCTTGGGCCGGCCCATTTCTCTTTTTTTCCTATTGAAAAAGAGCAAAAATTAACGTGAGCTAGCGAGGGATCGAACACTGGATCGCTCGATTGAACGTGGAGCACACTCACCACCAGGATAAGAACGCGTCTATGTACACAAACTTCTTTCTTTTCTTTTTTAATCTTTATCTAGGTCGTTCGCTGGTCAATTTCTGGGCGTTTTTTTCCTTTTTTCTTTTGTTCCTTTTTCATGTTTCTTTTCATCTTTCCTTAAATGCGAAAACTTTTTATCAAATTCGTGAACTTTTTTCAATTTCGATGAACTTTTTTCAAATTCAATGAACTTTTTTCAGATTCAATGAACTTTTATCAAAATTGATGAACTTATTTTCAAATTCAACGAACTTTTTTCAAATTCAATGATCTGTTATCAAAATCAATGAACTTATTTTTCAAATTTGATGAACTTTTTTCAAAATCGATGAACTTATTTTCAAATTCAATGAACTGTTATCAAAATCGATGAACTTATTTTTCAAATATGATGAACTTTTTTCAAATTCAATGAACTTTTTATCAAATTTGTGAACTTTTTTTCAATTTCGATGAACTTTTTTCAAATTCAATGAACTTTATCAAAATCGCTGAACTTATTTTCAAATTCGGTGATCTTTTTTTCAAATTCAATGAATAATTTTTTTAAATCAATGAACAATTTTCAAATCCGATGATTTTTTCATATTCGATGAACTTTTTCCAAATTCGATGAACATTTTTCAAATTAGATGAACATTTTTTCCCAAATTCCATGAATCTTTTTTCCAAGTTGATGAACTTTTTTTCAAAATCGATGAACTTTTTTCAAAACCGATGAACATTTTTTCAATATCGATTAAGCTTTTTAAAATTTTGTGAATTTTTTAGAAAAATGGTGAACTAGTTTTCAAAATCGATGAACTTATTTTTCAGAGCCAATGAACTTTTCAACTAATTTTCGGATTTTACGTTAATGTTTTCACTGAATAATGGTTAAGTAGAACTTTTTCCTAGCTACAGAACTTAAGAACGTATTTGGTCTAGTGGTTCTCGTGTCGGACAGAAAGAAGTGTGATCGTGAGTTCTAAACTTAGCTTTCGCAATTTTTCACGTTCATTTTTTTGCGTCGTGGTTTTCGGTCGAAGTTCACCTGGGCCGGCCCAGTAACGTGCGCTTCGAGCGCCAGACCACAAAACCGGCGCTGACAGCGCCGGTTAGGAGCTCCCTCAACGACGGCTCCTTCCAACCGAACCGGTTTTCCCTATGGGCTCCGTTAGAATACGGCCCAATCAACACCTACGTGGTTCCCTTCCCGCAAAAAGGAAAACGCCTACGTGGTTCCCAGGCCGAGTCGCGTTTAGTACCACACGGCTTGCGTGTATAACGGGGACGCCGTTTATAAGGTGCGCTCGGAGACACAAGGGCATCCCGCGGCAGGCGGGATAAGCAATCTACAAATCCTCTTATATATGATTGATGATTTAACTAGTCTAGTTGGTACTTCCTCCAAAAATTATATCAGTGAATTCGTATTCAAAAGAAGTTTTCAATTATATAATTTTTCACGTTCATTTTTTCGTGTCGTGGTTTTCGGTCGAAGTTCACCTGGGCCGGCCCAGTAACGTGCGCTTCGAGCGCCAGACCACAAAACCAACGCTGACGGCGCCGGTTAGGAGCTCCCTCAACAACGGCTCCTTCCAACCGAACCGGTTTTCCCTATGGGCTCCGTTGAGATACGGCCCAATCAACGCCTACGTGGTTCCCTTCCTGCAAAAAGGAAAACGCCTATGTGGTTCCCAGGCCGAGTCGCGTTTAGTACCACACGGCTTGCGTGTATGATGGGGACGCCATTTATAAGGTGCGCTCGGAGATACAAGGGCATCCCGCGGCAGGCGGGATAAGCAATCTACAAATCCTCTTATATATGATTGATGATTTAACTAGTCTAGTTAGTACTTCCTCCAAAAATTATATCAGTGAATTTGTATTCAAAAGAAGTTTTCAATTATATAATTTTTTCTTCCGCCGCAGTTGGTCTCATTGGTTAAATTTATGGTCAAAATTGGACATCGGGAAACGCGGGCGCATTATATTTTGAATGGAGGGAGTACTTTACTTTCCGTACTGCGTGCATTAGCACACCGACACAGTGTGTTCGGCTTTTTGTTTTTTTCTTTGTTTGTTTAGGCTTGGTAGTGTACACACGAGCCTACTCCCATCTCGTCTTTGCACAGCAGTCGCCGCCGGCGCCGTCTCTCGAGCGCAACGGAGCTCAAGTCCCAACGTGCTGTATGTATTTGTTTTTGCGTGACAGGATGGGAGGAAGAAGCTGAATACTGTACTAATAACTGAAAAATGAGCAGTAAGAGTATCTCGAGCCATTCGCTTCCTCAGGAGCTAGAAAATGCGTCGCCTGAGGGCAGACTGGCGATATTTTCACCGTAGAGGCAATCAGGTTCCCAGCCGCCGTCCTCAGGGTTGCCCCTAGATGTTCTTTTTTTAAAAAAAATTGTAAAAAATATTCGGTCAAAATTCGGCAAACAGGACATAGAATCGGCATAGATTCGGCAAACACGATATAAATTAGACGTCCCACGGTTTTTACATGGAAAACATAAAAATTACTAAAAAAACAAAAGGGCCGTGCCTACAAGCCGAAGAACTCGCTGAACGCGGCGTAGTCGCCGCCGTCGTCCTGGTCGTCCTTCTTCTTCACGCGGCCGTCTCTGCTGGACCCCTGCCCGGGGTCGCCCTAGCGGACTGGTTTGGCCGGCGGCGGTGCGTCGTTGTCGCTGTCCTCAAGCACGATGACGCCGCCCTCGTCGCGCGCACGGCGGCGCGCGTCAATCTCCTCCAGGGCGCAGCGCTGGCGCTTCATCTTCAGGTGGGCCCAATCTCCCCGCGCCCACTTCATGGCCGCCTCGTCGTCGAGCGCTCATCGTTCTCGCTCTTCACGGCGGCGAGCCCCGGCTCCGTCTTCGGCTTGACGAGGCGGGGAGGAGCCGAGGAGGAGGCACGGCCGCCCTCGTCGATGACGAGGGCGGCGCTGCGGGTGCGCCGGCCGAGCGGCGTTTCCACAGGCTCGGGCTTGACGCTGACGAGTGCTGGCGACCCAGACAAGTGGGAGGAGGATCGGGAGGAGGAGGACCCGCCCAGCATTCGCCGCGGCAGCCACGGCCCGACACTCCGAGGGGCCGGGGCCGTCCGGTACTGTAGCGGCGGATAGTTGTCGCCCTCGAGGTACTCGAGGACGGCGTGCAGTGATGAAGCTATGTACCTAGGGTAGGGTCATGGACCTGTCCTAACTACCCTACCCAAGGACATCTCTAGAAGAAATCACCTTTCAATCGACTTGGAGGTGTTCCACTCGACAGACTCGAAGACACTCGACCAAGAAGCAATCACTCGACCAAGATCCAACCACTCGACGGCCAGGAGACCTAAAGTCACTCCGCATGCTAACGGTCGGTCATTAAGTAGCTTTTATGGTCATCATAGCACTTTATTACTAGCATTACCTGTAACGCCCTGCCTTAATGTACATTGAACCCTTTGTAACGTGGGCTGGCCGGGGTCCTGGCGCACTCTATATAAGCCACCCCCTCCTTCGAGACAAGGGTTCGCACCTCTGTAATTCATACTCTCATAATCCAGTCGACCGCCTCCGGGCTCCGAGACGTAGGGCTATTACTTCCTCCGAGAAGGGCCTGAACTCGTAAACCTTGCGTTCTTACAACTTCTCCACAGCTAAGATCTTGCCTCTCCATACTTACCCCCCTACACTACTGTCAGACTTAGAACCACGACAGTTGGCACCCACTGTGGGGCAGGTGTTTTAGCGTTTGTTGGAGGAGTTGCGACCTTTTCCAACCCAAATCATCATGGTTTTCGGTAGAGTTTCGGTGGAGGGCCGCGAGATCCGTCTCGGCGCGCTCACGTTCATCGTCGATGACTCTGCTTGGCTCCAGGAGGCTCCGCTCGACATGGAAGCACTCCCTGTTCGTGGGGCAACGCACTTTAGCGCGTACGTCCGCGGCGTTCTTCTGCGGCAACCATCGACCCCCTACTGGTCGGCTCCTGTGTTGTCCTCCCTCCCCGTTTCCCGCCGGCGCAAGCGCTCCGGTCGGTCGAGACTTCAGCGGTGGGTGAGACACGCGGTGGCACGTTAGTCGGCCACCCCTCAAGTCGCGGCAATCGAGCCCGACGAATCCCTCTACGGCCTGTTCGACTGGCTCCGCAGAGACCGCATCCGAGTGCGACAGCAGCGATCCGGCGGCGGAGGTTCTAATGGTCGATGGACCGCCCAGTCCTCCCGGTTTTCCCCGCACCGACGGAGGCGCGGGTGGAGGCGACCCGTCGCGTCTCCATGAGGAGTATCTTCCCGAGCCTCTCACGTCGCTGCAGAGAGAAGAACTTCGCCGCCGGAAAGTGGATGCACTGCACACTCCTATCATTGGAGAAACCCCCGAGGCTCGCGCCTTGGAGGACGCGCGCCTGGCAAACTTGGCCGAGCGCACTCGACTGGAGAATCTCCAGCGAGCACTCGACGAGCGTGCGCGACAATGGGTTCCCGAATCCAGTCGGCGTCAGCTCTTCCCGCCCCCGCAGGTATATCGAACTCCGACTCATAATTTAGCAGCTCCGGCCCGTATAGCAGAGTCGATTCAGCCTTCCCAGTCGGAAGCTGGCAGAGGCTTGCTGCAGATCAGAGCGTTACTCCGGGCAGCAGGAGATCAGAATTCCGCTGTTTCTCAGTCGCGGAACAGGATTCACAGCAGGTCCGTTGCCGCGGACACAGTCCAGTCGGCTCACAGCCCGAGATCGCCCCCGAGGCGTGAGGGACATGGAGACCGGCGTGACCAGTATGGGAACCATGAGCAGTATGATCACCGAGTCGATCGTGACGGTCGACCTCGAGTGCCCACGCCTCCCCCGAGGAGCGGGTCGTATGTGCCTCGCCAGCAGGATGACAGGCACCCTCATAGTGGTGGGCGAAGGATTCCAGTCGACCCCAGAGGGCCAAGCTTTGACGCGAGATCCATTCTCGTCCAAGGTTTGGTCGACAGGAACAGGGCTCACCGAGAACGTCACGACAGAGATGCACCTACCAGCAGCAGAGTACATGTTTCGGGGCCAGAGTGCTTTAGTAGAGCCATCAGGGCTGCTATGATTCCTCCCAACTTCAGGTTGGCGACTGGAGTCAGTAAGTTCACTGGTGAGTCCAAGCCCGATACTTGGCTTGAGGACTACCGAGTGGCCGTCCAGATTGGCGGCGGCAATGATGAAGTGGCCATGAAGCACCTGCCTCTCATGTTGGAGGGCTCGGCCAGAGCGTGGCTGAACCAGTTAGCACCTAGCAGCATTTACACTTGGGAAGATCTCTCCCGAGTGTTCGTCACCACATTTGAAGGCACATGCAAGCGACCGGCAGGGCCGACGGAACTGCGGTCTTGTGTGCAGAAGCCGAATGAAACTTTGAGGGATTACATCCAGAGGTGGATCACGTTACATCACTCGGTGGAGAATGTGCCTGACCACCAAGCAGTTTGTGCCTTCAAGGAAGGCGTCAAGTACAGAGAACTGAATTTGAAATTCGGTCGAACCGGAGATATGTCCCTGAATCGGATGATGGAGATTGCCACCAAGTACGCTAATGGTGAAGATGAGGATCGACTCAGGAGTGGCAAGCTCAAGTCAGTCGCCCAAGAAACCGGAGGAAATTCCAATCGGAAACAGAAGCGGAAAGCCGAGTCAGCGGCTCCCGGGGAAGCCTTGGCTTTAACCCAAGGAAAGTTTAAAGGGAAACCTAAAGGACCTTGGAACCCCAAAAAGGTTAAAGACCAGGAAGGAAATGATGTGTTGGACTTACCATGTCTCGTCCACATAAAGAAAGATGAAGAGGGTAATTTCATTTACCCGAAACATACCACTCGACAGTGTCGACTCTTGATCCAGCAGTTCCAGGGCAAGCGTCCCAAAGGTAAGGAAAAGGAGTCGGACAAGGTCGAGGACAAAGAAGACAGTGACGACGGATACCCTCAGGTCAATTCCACTCTGATGATTTTTGCCGATGTTGAAAGCAAAAGTCGACTGAAAGTTATTAACCGAGAGGTGAATATGGTCGCTCCGGTGACACCTAGTTACCTGAAATGGTCTCAGACTGCCATAACATTCGACCAGTCCGACCACCCAACGCACATCGCCACCCCTGGGAGGCAAGCTTTGGTGGTCGACCCAGTTGTTGAAGGCACTCGACTAACCAAAGTACTGATGGATGGTGGCAGTGGTTTGAACATATTGTATGCTGAGACATTGAAAGGGATGGGCATTCCGATGTCCAGACTCAGTGCTAGCAACATGAGTTTCCATGGGGTCATTCCTGGGAAGAAGGCTGAATCACTCGGCCAGATTGCTCTTGATGTGGTTTTCGGTGATTCCAAGAATTACCGCAAAGAGAAGTTGACATTTGAAGTTGTAGACTTCCAGAGTGCCTACCACGCTATTTTGGGCAGGCCGGCTTATGCACGCTTCATGGCCCGACCGTGTTATGTGTATCTCAAATTGAAGATGCCTGGCCCCAAAGGTGTGATCACTATTACGGGCAAACGGAAGAAAGCGGAAGAATGTTTTCAGAAAGGTTCGAAGATCGCCGATGCTCAGATGGCAGTGGTGGAGTTGCAGGAATACCAGAAGACTGCAGACCCGAGTGATTTGTTGCAAGCCAAGAAGCCCGCTACAGAGTCAGCTTTTCAGTCGACTGGCGATACGAAGACAGCTCACATCCACCCGACCGACCCCAGCGCTGCTCCAACTCATATCTCGACAACACTCGAGTCCAAATAGGAAGAAGCGCTCATCCAGTTCCTCCGTGAGAACTAGGACATTTTCGCATGGAAGCCCTCTGACATGCCGGGTGTTCCCAGGGAGCTGGCTGAGCACCGCCTAAGAGTCGACTCAAAAGTAAAACCTGTCAAGGAACATCTCCGACGATCCGCCGTCCAGAAGAGAAAGGCCATTGGCGAAGAGGTGGCTCGACTCTTAGCGGCGGAGTTCATCCGAGAAATCTACCACTCCGAGTGGCTCGCCAATGTTGTCATGGTCCCCAAGAAGGACAAGTCACTTCGCATGTGCATTGACTTTAAACATATCAATCGGGCCTGCCCGAAAGATCATTTTCCTCTCCCCCGCGTCGACCAGATAGTCGACTCGACTGCGGGATGTGAGCGACTGTCTTTTTTAGACACCTATTCCGGGTATCATCAGATCCGTCTGTATAGGCCTGACGAGATCAAAACAGCTTTCATCACTCCATTGAGGTGCTTCTGTTATGTTACCATGCCATTCGGCCTTAAGAATGCCGGAGCCACATTCATGAGGATGATTCAGAAGTGTTTGCTCACCCAAATCAGTCGGAATGTGGAGGTGTACATGGATGATATTGTGGTCAAGTCACGGAAGGGTTCCGACCTGCTGACTGACCTTGCTGAAACCTTTGCCAACCTCAGAAGGTTTGATATCAAGCTTAACCCATCAAAATGCACATTCGGGGTTCCTGGCGGAAAGTTACTCGGTTTTCTCGTTTCCGAACGGGGAATCGACGCCAATCCAGAAAAAGTCGGTACTATACTCCGAATGAAAAGTCCTGTGTGAGTGCACGATGTTCAGAAGCTTACTGGTTGCTTGGTCGCCCTAAATCGATTCATATCTCGTCTCGGTGAAAAGGCATTGCCTCTTTACCAATTGATGAAGAAGTCTGACAAGTTCGAGTGGACTCCTGAAGCTGATGCAGCGTTCGCAGAGCTCAAAGCTCTGCTCTCCACCCAGCCGGTGCTTGCTGCCCCAATTAGCAAGGAGCCTTTGCTGCTTTACATTGCAGCCACAGGACAAGTCGTCAGTACGGTACTTACGGTCGAGCGGGAAGAAGAAGGGAAAACCTTCAAAGTTCAGCGCCCAATGTATTATATTTCTGAAGTCTTGACCCCATCGAAGCAAAGATATCCTCATTATCAGAAGCTCGTATATGGGATTTATATGACCACAAAGAAAGTTGCCCACTAATTCTCTCATCATTCCATTACAGTCGTCAGCGACGCTCCGTTGTCAGAGATCTTGCATAACAGAGACGCAACTGGTCGAGTGGCAAAATGGGCAATTGAACTCCTTCCTCTAGATATCAAGTTTGAGGTAAAGAAAGCTATCAAGTCCCAGGCAATCGCGGATTTCGTCGCCGAGTGGATTGAACAGCAACTGCCGACTCAGGTTCACTCGGAGCATTGGACCATGTTCTTCGACGGTTCCAAGATGCTAAATGGTTCCGGCGCCGGAGTTGTGATGGTCTCCCCCAGAGGAGATAAACTCAGATATGTTCTTCAAATCCATTTTGATTCCTCTAACAACGAGGCAGAATATGAAGCACTTTTATATGGGTTGCGCATGGCCATTTCACTCGGTGTCCGTCGCCTCATGGTTTATGGCGACTCAGATTTGGTGGTTAATCAAGTGATGAACGAATGGGACGTCAGAAGTCCAGCCATGACTGGTTATTGCAATGCAGTGAGAAAGCTGGAGAAGAAATTCGAGGGGTTAGAGCTTCATCACATACCCCGACTGAAAAATCAAGCAGCTGATGATCTGGCAAAAATAGGTTCCAAAAGAGAAGCCATTCCCAGCAATGTGTTTTTGGAACACATCCACACACCATCGGTCTAGGAGGATCCCTTCACTAAAGAGGCCCCGCAGCCAAAAAGCGCCACGGATCCGACTGAAGTTGAAGTTCCAGCTGTGGTCGACCTGATCATGGAAGTCTTGGTTATCACTCCCGTCTGGACAGAACCGTACATCGCGTACATCTTAAGGAAAGAACTCCCAGAAGACGAAGAAGAGGCTCGACAGATCGTCCGTCGATCCAAGGCCTTTACAGTCATAAAGGGACAGTTATATAGAGAAAGCGCGACTGGGGTCGGCCAGAAGTGTATTACACCAGAAGAAGGTCAGATGATCCTTAACGATATCCACTCGGGGACATGTGGTCATCATGCATCCTCTCGGACCATTGTGGCTAAAGCATACCGAGCGGGGTTCTACTGGCCAAGAGCCAATGAGATGGCAAAAGAGATAGTCGACAAATGTGAAGGATGTCAGTATTACTCCAATATGCCGCACAAGCCCGCGTCAACCCTGAAAACCATTCCACTCGTCTGGCCCTTCACTGTTTGGGGGCTGGACATGGTTGGACCACTGAGAACAGGCAGGAGCGGCTTCACTCATGTGCTGGTAGCAGTCGACAAGTTCACCAAATGGATTGAAGCCAAGCCTATCAAGAATCTCGATGCTTGCACCGCTATCAGTTTCATCAGAGAGTTGATATTCAGATATGGAGTTCCACACAGCATCATCACCGACAACGGGTCAAACTTCGATTCCGAAAAATTCAGGGCCTTTTGCGCCTCTCAGGGCACTCGAGTCGACTATGCTTCGGTCGCTCACCCCCAGTCGAATGGGCAAGCAGAAAGGGCGAACGGCCTGATTCTCAAAGGACTGAAACCCCGATTGATGCGCGATCTCAAGCATGCAGCAGGTGCATGGGTCGACGAGCTTCCATCAGTCCTTTGGGAATTAAGAACAACCCCGAATCGATCGACCGGAAGAACCCCATTCTTTCTGGTCTACGGAGCCGAGGCAGTCTTACCGAGTGACCTACTTCACAACGCTCCCCGAGTCAAGCTCTACTCTAAAGATGAAGCAGAATAAGCCCGGCAGGACGCAGTCGACCTCCTAGAAGAAGAAAGAGAAATGGCCTTGATTCGATCAACCATCTATCAGCAAGACTTGCGTCGATTCCATGCCAAAAACGTGAAGAGCCGAGCCTTCCAAGAAGGAGACTTAGTCCTCCGAGTGGATCAGCAGAAACCACACAAGCTCGCTCCTACTTGGGAAGGCCCCTTCATAGTCACCAGAGTCCTCCACAATGGAGCATACCACCTCTACAATGTCGATCGCCAGATTGATGAGCCACGAGCCTGGAATGCGGAGCTACTCCGCCCCTTTTATACTTGAATTCTCACTCGGATGAGATGTAATAAGAAAAACTCATGTGGTTTGTTTATCAAAGACAAGAGCGTTTTAATTTTCCCAGTGATTATTATTGTTTTTGTTTGCGTAAGAAATCCCCCAGTGGGTGACTTAGCTGCGAATCCGCTTCGCCTAAGTTTGTAAAAACAGTTTCCTACCGAGTGGCGAGCCAGCCTCCCACTCGGGGGCTTAGCTGCGAATCCGTTTCGCCTAAGTTTGAAAAAATCCTACCGAGTGGAGAGAAATCCTCCCACTCGGGGGCTTAGCTGCAGTCCAGTACTCGCCTAAGTTCTCTCACTGGAGACTTAGCTGCAGTCCGGCACTCGCCTAAGTTTGAAAAAATCCTACCAAGTGGAGAGCAATCCTCTCACTCGGGGGCTTAGCTGCAGTCCAGTACTCGCCTAAGTTCTCTCACTAGAGACTTAGCTGCAGTCCGGCACTCGCCTAAGTTTGAAAAAATCCTACCGAGTGGAGAGCAATCCTCCCACTCGGGGGCTTAGCTGCAGTCCAGTACTCGCCTAAGTTCTCTCACTGGAGACTTAGCTGCAGTCCGGCACTCGCCTAAGTTTGAAAAAATCCTACCAAGTGGAGAGCAATCCTCTCACTCGGGGGCTTAGCTGCAGTCCAGTACTCGCCTAAGTTCTCTCACTAGAGACTTAGCTGCAGTTCGGCACTCGCCTAAGTTTGAAAAAATCCTACCGAGTGGAGAGCAATCCTCCCACTCGGGGGCTTAGCTGCAGTCCAGTACTCGCCTAAGTTCTCCCACTTAGAGACTTAGCTGCAGTCCGGCACTCGCCTAAGTTTGAAAAAATCCTACCGAGTGGAGAGCAATCCTCCCACTCGGGGGCTTAGCTGCAGTCCAGAACTCGCCTAAGTATGAAACACATCTCAATCCTTAAGGACGACGAGGGGCAGGTCGACTGCCACCTTCTCCTGGGGAGCTTCGCCACAAATACAATGCGTGATTCATCCCGCTCTACAGTAACGAAGTGCGGGTCGACTGCTACCTTCTCCTGGAGAGCTTCGCCACAAATACAATGTGCGCTCTGTCCCGCTCTGCAGTAACAAGGTGTGGATCGACCGCCGCCTTCCCCTGGAGAGCTTCGCCACAAATACGATGCGCACTCCGTCGCCGACCCGCAAGGGCGACAAGACATGGGTCGACTGCTTCCCTCTCCTTCGGAGCTGCGCTGCGAATACAAAAGTTGTCTCGAATGAAGAATGGGTTCACTCAGCAGGAGATTCATAAAGATATTCAACGGTAAACCAAGTTTAGGTAAATTCTAAAGGTTTCGGATCACAGATCGAAGTACTCGGGCATGCAGCCCGAAAAAGTTTAACGGTTACAAAAACCACTCGGCATTCCGAGGCAAATTTAAGGTGGGACATAAGAGTTTGTTCACTCCGCGGGAGGAGGGCTGGCAGGCTCGACGAACTCATCCAGGTCGACGTCGTCGGCTATCCGAGTGGCTGCAGCGATGAAAGTCTCCATAAAGGTTCGGAAGTCATGTTTCTGGGTGTTGGTGACCTTGATTGCTGCCAGTTTGTCTTGTCGCACCTCCTTGCAGTGGACACGAACCAAAGACAGAGCCACGTCAGCGCCACACCGAGCAGCAGACTTCTTCCACTCCTGCACTCGGTCTGGGATTTCATTTAGTCGAGTCATCAGGGACTCAAGATCATTTTGGAGCACAGCCTCTGGCCAAAGTGCCGGGTCAATCCACGACATGGCGACCTTCAGTCGAGCCAAGTAGTCCACGGCACTGTCGATGCGAGATTCCAGACAGAGCAGATTCATGGTAGTTTCATCTTTAACGGGAGAGTTGATTGGATCCAAACCTGGTTTGATCCGCCCAGTCTCCTCTTCAAAGTTCTGGCAAAACTCTGCATTCACGATCCAAGTATAAGTCAATTTTCGTACACAGAGTCGACACAAAAAAAAATCAGTCGGAATAGAATGTGCACCTTCAAGCTTGAGGAACAACTTCTTGGCAAGACTCCTCAGATAGCTCTCCAGATCATCCCTCCTGCGAGCAATGCCTTCCATTTTCTCGCCCTGGACGAGATTCGCCTTCTTCCAGCGCGAGCACTCCTTGTTGGAGTCATTCAGAGCGGTCTTCAGCCTGGTATTCTCTTCTTCTAACTGGCCGACCGAAGCCAGCTTCTGTTCGGCCAGAGCGGTCCTGTCGTCAGCCTCCTTACGAGCAGCAGCCAAATCCTGATCCTTCTTCACCAGAGCTTCTCTCAGTTTTTCTGCAAAGAAATGACGATTGATTCAGAAATAGCAGAAGGGTACTCAAGCCTAAAATTGACCAATGGACAAACTCGTCTTACCAGCGGCGCCGTCTCTGACCTTTTGCAGCTCTGTCCTGGCCAGCTCCAAGTCAAGGTTCAGTTGAATCTGCTGCTTCTCCAAGTCAGCAAAGCGAGCTCCAAGATCACAAGATTTCTGAAATCAAAGGGGAGAAGTTATTTTTACAGCAAAATACAACAAAGGAAATAAATACTAAGACTATGGTCGACTGCCCGCAGTCCACCATAGTCTCGGGGACTACACCCAGTGGGTGCACTTTGCGTGCCCCCACCGGTTCTGATAACACTTGACCGGCCCGCCGAAGTCGAGTCCAAAAAAGGCAGAAAGAGAGAAAGTAGAACTCAGACTACAGTCGACTGCCAGCAGTCCACCGTAGTCTCGGGGACTACACCCAGTGGGTGCACTTTGCGTGCCCCCACCGGTTCTGATCCCACTCAACCAGACCGAGTGGAAGAGACAAACTACCAGTTTAGTTTATACATTCGGCAAAATACAAAGACTATAGTCGACTGCCAGCAGTCCACCGTAGTCTCGGGGACTACACCCAGTGGGTGCACTCAGTGCGCCCCCACTAGTCCAAAAATTCAATCGGCGCACCCAGTGGGTGTACAGATGCAAAGATTTTCGGAAAGAATCTTCAGGTAGCATATCCTAACAGAACAAGCGGCGACCAACTAACCTGAACGTTGCTCTGAAGAGCCGAGCTGGCATCATAGGCGGCTTGGCTGGCGTCCCGCACCGTCTTCATCTTCTCCATCATAATGCCCGCCTGGCGTATGGCTTCCCTAGCAGCATTCACCTCGTCCTCTGGGACATGATGGGTCACAAAAACTGAAGGCGGGTCGACAGGGGCCCGAGCAATCGACGAAGAAGGCAAGGCACTCGACAGTGGCTCGGCGAAGGTAACAGAACCCCGATTGACGTCTCCAGTGTCCTGAACGACTGGTTCCGCCCTCGGCGTCGACTGTAGCGCCTCACTTACAGGAGCTCGCCTATTCTTCCTCGTCAAAGGCCTCTCGGGCTCTTCAGCATCATCAGGGAGGTCAATAATGTTGGGAGCTGTGCAAAGTTCAATTGCCAAAATCACGTCACCCAATGATGCACATTGCAGTTGAATCGACCGAATAAAGATAGTATGGCAGAAATCATACCCGGGTTAGAAGTGACCGCATCCTCCATCACCTCATCATCATCCCTGTAAGCTGAGGTCCTGGAAGTAGCAGCACTGACAATTCCAAAGTTCGTCCAGTTAAAATAAGAAAAACAAACAACGCGGAGCGTTGAGTGAATACAAAGAGAGACACTCACGCGAAGGCGACGGGGATATCAATCTTGATCTTCGGCAACGCCTTCCGAGTCCTTGGCTCTGCAACTTTGGGGTGCTTTGGCGCCTTCTCAGTCGGGGTTGGTGAAGAGATCCGAGGACGCTTCAAAGACTGACCAGCCTGAGTAGTTGCCTTGTCGCGGGCACTCGGCCGTTCTTGGTCAAGATTGGATCGCCTCTCCCTGCGAGGGGGCGACTCGACTTCTTCTCCGTCACTTGAGTCGTCGCTTCCTCCATCCCCTTCACCATCGGAAGTCCACTCGCCACTGTCGCCGCCACTCGCCTCGCCTTCCAGAGCTTGCTCTTGCTCCCCGTTGGGCATTGAATACATTTCAATAATGGCCTGAAAGAAAGCAGGGAGAACAAAGTCAGTCGACGCAATATAGGCAGCTGTGCGAGTGAATTCAGATTACAAGCAAAAACTCAGAATCAGACCTGCTCTGGTGCATGAGACTGGTCGAATGGGGGAACTCTCCTGGCTCCCCTGGGATTGTCCTTGTTCCCGGTAATGCCCGACAGCCACTTCTCCAGTGTGTCGTCGTCGACCTCCTCCGGATGGATCCGAGTGGAGTCTTCAAGACCCGAATACATCCACATTGGATGGTCTCGAGCTTGAAGAGGCTGGATGCGCCGCTGAAGGAAGACCTCCAAGAGATCCATACCAGTGACCCTGTCACGAATAAGCTAGACCACTCGATCGACCAACACCTTCATGTGCGCCTTCTCCTCCGGGAGCACCTTCAAAGGGGAGGGTTTCTCCACTCGGTCCATGGTAAAGGGAGGGAGGCCAGTTGATTGCCCTAGCGTCGACTGGTCTTTACAGTAAAACCAGGTCGACTGCCATCTGCGAACTGAGTCAGGAAGAATCATGGCCGGAAAGGAGCTTTTCCCTCTCGTCTGGATGCCAAGACCCCCACACATCTGGATCACTTGGGTCCTCTCGTCACTCGGATTAGCCTTTTTCACTGTCTGGGAGCGACAAGTGAAAATATGCTTGAAAAGACCCTAGTGAGGCCGGCAACCCAGGAAATTCTCACACAAAGAAATGAAAGCGGCGAGATAAATGATTGAGTTGGGGGTAAAATGGTGGAGTTGTGCCCCAAAGAAGTTCAGAAACCCTCGAAAGAAAGGGTGAGGAGGCAAGGCAAATCCACGGTCGACGTGGGTGGCAAGAAGAACACGCTCACCCTCCCGAGGTTGCGGCTCAGATTCCTTCCCCGGAAGCCACGCCGAGTCATAGGGGATCAGCCCCCCTTCGGCCAGGCCATCGAGGTCTTCTTGGGTGATCCTCGAGTGGATCCAGTCGCCCTGAATCCAGCCCTTCGGCAGGCCGGTCGGCGAGGAAGATCTGCCCCGGCTGGTCGCCTTCCCCTTCGACCTCACCGTCGCCTTCTTTGCCCGCTCCAGAGCCGCCGTCTTCTCCTTCCCCATTGTCGCCGGCGAGACGCGTACGGAGCGGTGATGCTGGGGCGAGAACGAGCGCAGCGGAGGGGCGTGAAGAGGAGAAGAGGAAATGGGAACGCACTGTTCGGGAGACTCTGGTCCAACGCCTTATATGAGGCCGCTTCCGAGTGGCTGACGGGTAGGCCCAGGTGGCTCTGTCAAATCCCGTAACGATCGCGCGCGTGATACGTGGCGAAAAAGGCGGTGCGGGGATCGAGGCGGCTCCGCTCTACCCCTTCCGATTACTGCGGCCTCCCCCGTCCCGCGCGCTTCCCAAAATTCAGATCCCACGAAATCTGCGGGCAGCAAATAACTTGTCAGACCAAAGATCTCCTCCGCACCGTCACTCGGAGCCTTACAAGTAAAGAAACTCACTCGACGAAGAATTAAGAATGGATCAAGGTGACTGAAAAGGAAGTTGCTGTCATCACTCAGGTCCGTTGATCCGAAACAAGATATGCTCACGGCATGAAAAACGAGTCGGAGAAGTTCTCAACTCCTTCCCCACTCAAACCTCGATCCATTCGGGGGCTAATGATGAAGTTATGTACTTAGGGTAGGGTCATGGACCTGTCCTAACTGCCCTACCCAAGGACATCTCTAGAAGAAATCACCTTTCAATCGACTTGGAGGTGTTCCACTCGACAGACTCGAAGACACTCGACCAAGAAGCAATCACTCGACCAAGATCCAACCACTCGACGGCCAAGAGACCTAAAGTCACTCCGCACGCTAGCGGTCGGTCATTAAGTAGCTTTTATGGTCATCATAGCACTTTATTACTAGCATTACCAGTAACGCCCTGCCTTAATGTACATTGAACCCTTTGTAACGTGGGCTGGCCGGGGTCCCGGTGCACTCTATATAAGCCACCCCCTCCTCCGAGACAAGGGTTCGCACCTCTGTAATTCATACTCTCATAATCCAGTCGACCGCCTCCGGGCTCCGAGACGTAGGGCTATTACTTCCTCCGAGAAGGGCCTGAACTCGTAAACCTTGCGTTCTTACAACTTCTCCACAGCTAAGATCTTGCCTCTCCATACTTACCCCCTACACTACTGTCAGACTTAGAACCACGACATGCAGCGTGCGGCCGGGGGCGCCCCACCACAGACGGCGGCCGTCGCTATTGTTGCGCCCCTCTGACCAGCGGTGCATTGTTGACGAAGGCGAGCCACTCCGCCTGCCGGCGTTTGAAGTATGTCGCCCACGCCTTGTGGTTGCCGGCGTCGTACTCCAAGAGGGCGCGTTCCTCCTCTGACAAGGAGGCCCGCACACGCTCGATCTCGGTGTGGAAGTATCCGAGGTGTTCGACGTCGGGCAGAGGGAGGACTGGGACGCCCCCGGCGCTAAGCCTCCACCGCCCCCGCGCGCGCATGTCTGGGAGCGCCCGGTAGTTCGCCTCGTGGAGGAGGTGAGCTTCCCACTCGTGGAGAGAGCGGCGGTCGAAGCCGTTGGCCGCCGCGCGTCTCCGGGGAACCGTTCAGCCATCGGGGTGTTCGTGCACGCGGTGGCTAGACAGGGAGAGAGGGCGTCGACAGCGAGAGAAGGGGGGCCTGCGGGCGGGTGATTCCACCGGCAAGGGAGGGGCGGTTTTATAGCGGCCGGGGGGTGGCAACGCGTGTGTACACGTGGCGGGAGGGAGCGCGTTGCCACACCGCGCCGCCCGTGAGAAATCAATGGAAGGCTGACCGGCGATAGCCTTGGCATTGATTCCCCGCGGGAAACCGAGGCGATGAGGACGACGAGTTGCAAGGGTCGCTAACTCGGCGGGCCCGCCGTTCTTTCACGCAAAAACGATTGCCTCGGCGCCCCCGAACGGCCCCAACGCGTCGGGTTCGGCCTGAATCCGCCAACGTCAATTTCAGGCCTAAACGGTGAAAAATAAGCTTTTGGATACACGATTGGGCCTTTTTTGACACCGGCGTCAAAAAAAAACTCAAAAGATCTATTGGGGATGCGGGTGAAGATGCTCTAACATCAGTTCACTTTTACCGTACTACGGTTTGATGGCCTAGCTCGTAAAGATGCTACTGCGGCAGTTGTGGATGCCAATGCATTTTTTGCTTTACAGGATTCGGCATCCACGACCAAGTCGAGTTTGCCGAAAGGTTTTTTTTTACGAAGAGACTGCATGATGCAGCATTTCATTGATGAGCAATTCTAACATAACTTTTTTTTTACGAAAAGATTGCATGTGTTCTAAATTCAGTTTTTGTCCTAAATTACAATTCTGTCTGTTTCATGTGTGAAGGCGTCTATGTTTCTTTCTTTTGGTGTTTGGGGGAGGCGTTTTGATCCATTTGCTCCCACGTAAACAGTAACAAAATAATAGTAAATATTTTTTTTAAAAAAATCTGACTTCTCTATAGATGTTCTTGTTAGTGTCGCAAGTACCTTTGGCAATTTTCATGGAAAATGGAGTAGCAATGTTTCGGCGGTAAAAAAGACAATTTAGGATGACATTTGGAAGTAACATTTGGTGTTTAATTTGTTCTTTTTGCACAGGCCAAAATGATTAATCTTTTTGCCTAAAAATTTATAGTTAGCATTTGGATCTGACTGTGAACACATGGAATTATTGTTGGGACTTTTTTTACACTTCAAAATCAATTTTTGCGCGTAGGTGCACGTGCATCCAGGAGCTAAGCTGGATTTCCGTGTTTCTTCTTTCTAGTCTAATATCAGAGATAATTGTCAGGACCTGAGGATTGCATCGGATTCGACGTTTATTGGGATTTTTGGTTGGCCACGCACCACGCAAGAAGCAACATCTTCATCACCCAAACATGAGAGTAACTAGTGCTAAAACTTTTGCAGTTCACACGAGCTGACCAACACACCCGTATAAAGAACAACGCTAGAAGAGTCACAACCTCCATAATGCATACTCCATGATGTGTAGAAGGCTGCCGAAGCAAAGCACAAACTTTGAATCATCATAATAGTACTTAGAATAACCATAACAGAGGCTTCAAGCTTGATTTCAATATGGATTTTTAGTATGAGCTCAAATGGAATATCTAGTATGATTTCAACACAACATAGCAGTAATCTCTAGAACGATTTGAAACATCGGAAACATATATTTCTTCATCATATCTAGTTCACACTCTTCCTCCGTTTAGAGGTGGCCTCGCAGGTGGAGGCTGCTTGGGTGGCTTCCACTTCCACCGTCATGGGGTCTACAAACTTCTAGGCTGTAATCTCAGATCTCACTCTTTGGTCTCACCGTCTGGTCAAGACAGATCAAAAAATCCACGCCGGAGTGTGGCGGGATTTTTTCTCCTCTTGTCTCTTCTAAACAAACCATGTTGTTGACTACTTATATTGTTGAAATATATTCAGGTGGGGAGTCTCCCCCCCCCCCCCCTCCCTCCCCCGTTGACAGTTTTTTTTTAACTTCTAGGCGTCCTCGATGTGGCTCGAGGAGACGGCTTTGAAGCCTGTGTCATCGCAACTTTCATTTCTGCAAAGGCCATGCCCGACAACTGATTCAATCTAACGATGCGCGTGCTTCTTGACCCACTCCCAGAAGTCCCAGGCCGTCTTCCAGAACTTCCTCTCGGTGCGGCCCTCTTCGATCTCGCCAGGGAAAGGTCCACGTGGAGGGGTTGGCCGCCGCAACATGGCCGATGGGGGTGAGTCTGGTGGCAAGGGGAAGATGAGTGCTCGCCGGCAAACATGAAAAATGGATGAGGCGTGCTGCTGGTAAGCGAGGTGGCCCAGTTTATATACCCACGAATGGGTGCGCTTCAGCGGGAAACGGGGATAGTATTGGCGGGCGCGGGTGAAAAACAGCATTGCCATTGAAAGAAATGGAGGCCGCAAGCGTACGGGCGGCTGTGCATTGACATGACTAGACACGGGAGGAAGAAACCAAACAGAAACTTTTGTCCGGGGCACAGGCGGTTGTGTTTGGAGCAAGCGTTTAGACTGATTTTTTGAGCCCCAATCATGAAGCTAGCGATTATTATGGGGATTAGATCAATATGGCGGCTCTAATAGAGTTGCCATAAGTTAGACAAACGGCGAACGATTGCCAATCTTAGCTCGCCTACTATTCCGGCGTCTTTAAAGGTCCCTTTGTTCCATAGTACATTGTCATTCCAGCATTACGGTCTCTGTAACCACAAATGTAATTGTAATTCACCAACCAGGACAGCAACCTGCATCAAAGCCCAGGTCCTGGAGTGCTAGTAATGCTTATGATTCAAACAAAATGGAGTGGTCCTGCCCAAAACTACCCAACAACAGCCTCATTCAGAGCTATACCTGGTCCTGCAATCCCTGCATGATCCACAAACAGCTGTGGGTGACAACGGAACGATCCTCCAGCTCCATACCATCCCGTAGATGGATAGATTCCTTCATAGGTTTAGATGGATACAGAACCAACAGGGCTCCAATCATCTGCATCCAGAAAAGAGAATGGCCCCAGCAATTCAATTCAAGGAGGCAACAGACAAGTTGGTCTATGTCCTGGCTGGCTGACACCTCTACTTAGGCCCTGTTTGGTTCATAAGTCCTAGGACTTTTTTTAGTTCCAACTTATAAGTCTTAAGTCCCTAAAAAGTCCCTACCTGTTTGGCTAGTGGGACTTATAAGTCTCTATAAGACCATATTACAACTATAAGTTCCTATAAGTCCCTTCTTGAGAGTCTTTATTTCATAAATCCCAAATGTCCACTTTAAGTCCCTATAAGTCCCTCCTGTTTGATTTAGATGGAACTTATAGGGACTTTTTTAAGTCCCTAAACCAATAAGTCCCTGAAAACAAACACCCTCTTAGCATCTTGATCCTGAGTGTCCAGGAGCTAGATCACATTGGTAGGGGCAGAGATCTTTTTTTGCTTTTGCTTTTGCTTTTGCCTTCACCTTGCAGATAATAGATTCTGCCCAGCCTACAAAGACAGAGACTGAGTAAACCTTTGTAGTACAGTGACACAGTGACATGTTGAGATGTTCTTCCTGTTCCCAAGGTTACTTATTACTAGATCAAAGTAACACACATGAGGCTACCACGGTTCAATTAGAAACTACCGGTGCTTGGTTTTTGTACTGCCTGCCATTGCCCATTTGCCACACTCACTCAAGTCTAGACGAGAGAGGGGAAGAAACTAAAAACTTACAGGAGGTCGGAACAAAGAAAACAATAGCAAGAACTACAAGAACACATTTCTAACAAGGTCAATCAGATCGCCCTCCGTGACGGTGGCGGCGATCATGCGAAGCGCTTGCGGCCGTCGACGATGGCGAGGAGGCGCGCCACGCCCTTGGTCCACATGTCGTGCTCCCTCTGGCTCGCGCACTCGAACTCGATCACCCGGTGCTCCGCCGTGCGCAGGCCGAAGTAGCGCCGGTGCTCGCCGCCCTCCAGCAGGTGCCGCCCCGGCCACGCCGCCAGGTCCCTGCACACGTCCACCACCACGCCTGTGGGCGCAGCGCAACTCCGGCGTCAGTGGATGTCACCGGTGACCATGACAGGGAGACAAAACCACACGGCTACTACAAAGCTATAGCACGCCATGGCTGTATATGTACTGTGGGAGATTGCTTGTGCACTTACTCTTCTTCTTCTTGGTTATGGTCCCGGCGACATGCCTGCTCTTCATCTTCAGCATCACCTGCAAAATTTAATGGCCGAATGCACACATCAGTTAACAGAATTATTATACTTTAATAATATACAAGATCGAGAACAGTGCAAGAAGATGTACCACGCCCGTCCGGTTGATGTACACTGATACAACCTTCCAATGCAACGATCCTGCACATGATCAGCAACGTCAGTGAAGATTCAGAACAGCATCTGTCGCCGGAATGGACCGGCGATCATTCGACGGCCGGGGGAATGCAGTACCTTTGCGGGTGCGCTTGAGGAGCTCGGTGCCGCGGGCGAGCAGCTCTTGGCAGCAGATGCCGAGGAAGTTGTTCTCGTCCTGGTCGATCGCCGGCAGGTCGTCGCTGAAGCTGCTGCTGTTGCTGCTGCCCATCTCCTGCACCTTGTGATGATGCGGCTGCTGCTGCTGCAGCTGCCTCTGGGTGGCGCCGTGCTTCTGGCCGTGGCCGTGACCTCCCATTCCCATGGAGCCCTTCTCCACCGGGATCACCGCGGCGACGTTCCACGCCTCCTTCTGCACCCTCGCCCTCAGCGTCGCCGCGCCTCGTAGCGCTGCCGATCAAGAAACGGAAAAGCAGTCATGTCCATGTCCTCGCCGATGGCCATTGTGATCAAGAATTCGGCTGAAATGATGAGTTCACCAGTGGCGGCGGCGGCCGTGATGGTGACGATGTCGCCGGGGGTCCTGGCGTTGACAGCCGAGCCGACGGCGGCGGCGAGGTGCTCGCGCTCGGCGCCCATGGACTCTGCCGCCTCCACGCACTGCGCGGCGACCAGCGTGGCCGCGGACGCCATCGCCATGTCGGTGCGCGCGGCGCGGTCGTCTTTACCGCCGGACCCCGCGGTGGCGGCGGCCGCGGCGGCGACGGCAGCGGCCACGGCGGCCACCGTGACGGCGGCGTGGACCTGCGCGTTGTGCGCCCTGGTCTCCTCCTTCCTCTTCTCCTTCTTGTCCTTGAGCCACCGGCCCACCGTCTTGCTGCCGCCCCGCGGTGGCTGCGCCTTGGGCGTGCTCACTGCCCTGCAAAACTGCATCTTTTTCCCCCCAGAAAATACCATTAGCACCATCACCAATCAAATTCCATCTAATAACTAAATCTATAAACAAATCAAACAAAACATAAGATGATTAAAATGACTCGTATCAATCAGTGTCGTCAACACTTTTTGTCAGTGCCCAAAGGAGGTTGCTTAATTGGGGAACAGTGTCTGGTTGTTCCTAATTAAAAGCACACGCTGTAGTAGCAATGATTCTTGCACTGCCAAGGATACAAATCATTGTGCCTATCCGGGGCATAGGTCTAGCTGATGAATTGCCGAGGCGTGCCATAGGTTAATGCACACACCACTTGCACAGGACATAATCATGGAGGCACTCTGTGGGGAACAAACAAGACTGTGTATGACAGAAGCCAATACTGTAATTACATCATCAGATAAAAAATAATGCATCATTAGATTAGAAGAGAAAGCTGGGGACATGAGAGCACTTGATTAGGGATGAGAAAGGCAGCTTGCTAAAGGTCAAAGTGAAGATGGGGCAAAGACAAGGGCTGCATCCATAGGCCTGCAAGCTACAGTACTACAGTGTGTGCTGCTTTTTATCCAGAGAGAGAGAGAGAGAGTGAAGTTCAAAGCTCAGTGGGGCAGTGGACAGGCTGCGGTGTTTGCTTGTGGAAGGAGGAGACCAGAGTGGCAGAGAAAGGGCAGAAATGGCAGCCAGAATCAAAGCTTCTTTTGCACAGCAAGCAAGCAAGCGCCGAAGACCATCAAATCAAGAGAAGTGGAGCACCCCCCCCTCTTTCCTGGTCAGAGCTACAAGAGCACCGCACCCAGGACAGAAGGTCACACTCACACCAGCACCAGCAAGCTCATCTCTTCCTTTCTTCAGTTTGAAATAGTGGCCATGGTGATGGACACTGAGGGCCAAATTGCCAACCAGATTTGCCTTAAAGATATTGCCGAATCATTCTGTGGCATGTGCCTCTCGATTCTCATCTGCTTTTCCTCAACAACAAAAATTCTCATCTGCTTTGCCTCAACAAAAAAATTCTCATCTGCTGGACCATGACCAAAGCTTGACTTGACTAGATGGTACTTACACTACAGTGCACACTGAATTCATTCACTTCACTCACACTTGCTTTGTGTACTCATCAGTAAAGTGAAGAAAGAATCTTTGCTGAAGAAAGACAAGGGCATGGAAGGATTATTTATTATCAATAAATAGATGCTTTTATCCGAGAATTTAAAGCATCCATGCACTGGGTCAGGTGATGTGGCCCAATCACCAGGCTTTTTATTTGCCTGTGCAACAAAGCCCCTGATTCTTTCATTAACCTTACTCACTAATTGTCTGTTAAATGCCTACCTAATTAGAGCAGATGGCATGATCCAGTTGTTAGAGTAGATATAGTGTGTGACTAAAGTTTTGATTCTTGTTTAGCTATGATATGACGCTGCTTCATTGGGTGGAGATAAAGGCACACCGTATTAAATTCATCTACCGTATCCGTTTTGTGCAAGAAATGTCTGCCAAGCCTGCAACCAAAAGCAGTGTTTTTGTCCCAACTAGTCTGACAGGTTGTACTACTAGAAAACAAGAAGAAATTTACAGCTACCCTAAAAACTTGTAAACTTGTTGCTATCCAAGATTAAAATTATGCAACTCATAGTGTGTTCCACACCCAAGAAAGAAGAGACAAAAAACATATGCATTTCCAAGGGAGCCTAGAACTAGAACATAGCAGCAGCCAAGTAACCAGCTCATTCAAAATTCACAGAATGATTAAAAGGATTTTCTGCCCCTTTTCGTTTCAATGAGTTGCAGTCAACACAGGAGTACTTATAATAAGTAATAAAAAGGAGTAGATTATTTAGTACTAGCCTGGCCTTTAATATATAAAATTAATTAAAAAGGAAATTGGCAGTTCATCACTTCATCTGAAAGAAGAAAAATGCAGAGGGGGAGGATGAGATGGCACTATATACCCTGCTGTCGTCGACATCCGGCGAGACGGGCGGGCTGTCGGAGAAGGAGCCGCCGCCGTTGAGGGGGCCGCTGCTGTGGGAGAGGCGGCCGGAGGTCAGCGGCGACACCTCTTGCTGCAGAGGAAAATAAATGTTAATCAGCAGTACACGATCTCTACGCAAAAGACTGCTAGTAGTTAACTGCAGTAACAAATTGAGAGGGAAAGAAGGTTCTGGTCGAGATCGCTGATCAGCACGATTGGAAAAAAAGGTCGTTGTTTTCCTGCTGGAGAAACGGAACAAAAAGACTCTCATATTTTGGATGTTTCTTCTTGTCCTGACGTTATTCCAGGAGTACAGGGGAGCCATGGATCAGGTGGCATTCATCAATAAAGCATCTACTAATTGGTCGAATAAAAACAGGATGCCATGAACAGATGAAATCAGGCTGAAAAAAAGGATAAGAGATGATCCATTTTTTGGGGAGAAGGAGGAGAACTGAATCCCATCCCAATTAAAAAAAGACCGATTTCTTTTTGCCGTAAAGAAAGAAACGCACCGAGTGGGACATGATCCGGTCCATGATGAGCTGCGAGGTGGCCGCGGAGGCGAAGGAGAAGGAGCTGCCGGTGCCGGTGCCGGCGCTCGCGGCGTCGTCGAGCTCCCCGGCGATGTCCTCCGCGATGGCGCCGGCCGCCGGCGCGGCGGCGAACGCGCGGGAGACGTCGGCGGCGGACGCGCTCCAGGAGCGGGACAGGAACTCGAGCGGATCGCGCTGCGGCTCCGGCGGCAGCCGATCCCCGCCGCCCCTCGCGCTCGCCCTGCCGGGACCGTTCATCGCGGCGGCGGTTGCCGAGTGCGTGCGCGTGTGTGGGGCGCGCGGAAAGGTGGTGCGGGGGAGCGAGGAGGAGGTAATGCTGCGGCCTGAGGAGAGTGCCTGACTTTTTGGGGGAGTGGGCGGTTTTATACATGTGTGTGTGTGTGGGTGTGTCGACTGTCGAGAGGAAGAAGAGAGGCGTGTCTGTGCATAAAGTTGGTGTCTCATTGTTTGCAAGCCTATCTTTTCCAGTAGTTTTGGTCTTTTGGATGATCAGAGTGGAAATACATTAATACTCCATGCATGTTTCATATTTTTTAAAGTAAATATGATTGCCTTTTATTGAAATTAAGAGCGTCTACAGCCGGACCTCTCATACCCGTCTGAAACGTCTGGGTAGGACGTCCGGACGCTGACAGGTCAAAATAAACCGACCCAACCGGACCCCGACGAGGATGCACGACTCCTCGCACGGGTATACCGTCGGTCCCACATGACGGCAGAGACGGTCGCCGCTTTCGACAAAAGAACGCCAAGACGCTCCGGCTTGCTATTAAGCAGTCCGAGCGCGAGGCGGACGAGGCAGCGGCGGAGAAGGCTTGGGTCGCCAAGTTGAAGCCGGAGCAGGACAGGGTGGTCCGTCGGATGAAGGGACTCATCTTCCTCTCCGACTCTGACTCCAACGACGGCTTCGACGATCGCGATCGCGACAGCTGCACCTCCTCCTCGGACGACTAAGACCCTCAACCAGCCGCGGACACCTACAGCTGTGTCGGCGACCGAAAGGGCAAAGGCCCGGCAAGGAAGTGGTGAAGCTCCGCCGTCTCCGTCTTTAATTTCAAGTTCTTTGTAATCTAGTTTAAACTTGTCCGTCGTTTATGTGAATTATGTGAACTTTGGCGATCTTTTGGAGATCAGTTGGTGATCTTTATGTGCATTTCTATGTCCAATTCCATGTCTGTTCAATGATCTACATAGTTTAGTTCCATGTTGCATGCTTAGTATGGATATAGGATATCGGATATGAGATACACGGATGTGGACGACAGGATTTGAAAAGTGCTCGGTCAGTGCCCGCGGACGCGCCCGGGCCCGGGCACGGGCGCGTCCGCGGGCGTTTGAGGGTCTGGATTTGCCCATGAAAGTTGTAGATGCTCTAAGTCACTTCATTATAGTCTTGTACTCCCAGATGATTGTTACAAAAATTGGTTCAACATGGCATGCGGTAGGAATTTTCTTACCCCAGTTTCATGTTCAGTTGTCGATGATGCCCAGCGACAAACCTCTTTTTTAGGGAAACGGAGCGACAAACCTTCAAGGCAATGAGGTGGACAAAAAGTTAAGGACTCCCTTTAGGGCTTCTATGATTTAAAGGATTTTTATTGAAATTTTGGAGGATCAAAATCCTTAGAATTTATTTCTATGTTGGTCGTTTGATTAATAAGATTGAATCCAATACAAAATTTTCATAAGGATTTTTTTACTATTTCACATACGATTTCTACCTTCCACTCAAACCTTTTTGAAAAAATCATTATTTTTTTCTGTGATGCAACCGAACAACCCAAAATCATGTAGGATTAAGATGTGCATGACATTCCAATTCTATGTTTTTCCCTATTCATGCGTTTTAAGAATCCTGTGAATCAAAGAGGTGCCTCACTTTTTTTGTTGATAAAAGGATTTGAGGGCAGATGACGTTTTATTTTTGAAGTTGTGGGTATCAAGCATGTTCAACTCGCGCGCACCTTATTTATCTCCTTATTCGTAAATGTGAACATTCTCTCGGAAACCTAGCAGAAACTTGTCAAAAGGATATCGAGACAATCAATATGCAAACTCCATGTTGCCAACTCAATGTTGTACCACAATGCTTCATTGCCCTTTTTGCGACTGGTTGCATTTGCGACGCAATGTCAACAATACTACCACTTATGGTCTTCGTTAGTTGATGCCAAACTCCTTGGTGTCGAGGTTGTCTAATTTCACACTATCCTCCTCTGTGCCAACCGAGGACTTAACAAAATGTTAGGATAAATGGGTCGTGTGGACAGTATTTGACACCACTTGCCAAATGTGCATTGTAGCATTAGTCTTGTTGACACACCAAGTACCAGAAAAATGATGCTATTGAATGAACCATGGAGTTACTCACAAAGCCGAAATGCTACGGACTGAGGAGAGTGCTTGGGGTGTATAGATTTGTGTGTGCACTCGAGTGCCGAGAGGGAGAAGGGAGGAGCTAACATTTTGGGCATAAAGATTATCTTTTCAAGCAGCTTTGGATCACGAGGTTGGAAATTCACAAACACATCTATGTTTTCATGTGGTTCTTCTTACAATGGTGTTTTAGCATAGTTTAATATAAGATGATGCGAGGGAGGGACGATTGTGTTATAATCTTACTGACCAGGTTATTTTCACAACAACTCTTATTGGTGACATGTTTTCGCTTCAAATTTTGTTTCTTCCATCGGCCAAGTTCCTTCTTCACTCCTCTCTTCTCGTATCTGATGCTTTTCTATCTTCAGGGCTTCACTGAGCTTGTCTCTAAACCGCCACGACACCCATTAGCAATGGCCATCATTGTCAAGGTTAACTCCCAACCTCTCTTCCCTTTGCTCATTCTCCTTGATATTCCTGCATCATTGACAACTCTAGTCATATGATGATCTAGTGCCATGTTTTGAAGGTTTAAATTGTAGTTTTATGGCTTAATGATGGTCATGGTTTACATTTTTTGGTAAGTGGGGTCACCATTTGTTTTAAGAATGCATTCACTTCGTTGATTTATACACAATTATTTCAGAACATGTTTTGACATCATACGAAATATAATTTTTCTTACCATGTTTCTTGTTCTAGTTGTTGGTAACGCCAAACGAGAAATTTCCATTGCATAAATGGAAGTTAACGACCCGCTTTAACATCTTTTATATAAGAAAGGTCATGGATGGATCACATTCTGTGGTTGATCCCTACATGATTCAACATTCGGCCTTTTTCTTTATTATTTAAAAAAAGAGTTTGTGGTCATCTGTTCTCCGCCACCAAAAAAATACTATGTAATAAATGCATGATGACAAGTGGGATATTAACAAGTTTAAATAAAGATATTGATTAAGGAAGGAAATAATTCTCAATTGATGCACGATGATAAGTAAAGAAGTAACGAGGTTATTAATGATATTGAATTGATAAACTTCACATCCATGCAAAGAAATAAATAATGATTAAGTAATGACTGTTGATAACCATGAAGATAATAAGGGCAACTAAATATATTGGTTAGCCGATGGAGTAGCTGCTCTAGGGATGACAACCTCCCGGCGTGGTTCCTAGCGGCGGTGTCCTTGGGCTCGGCCATGGCTATAATTCTCCCTCGAGAAAATTGGTAAATGCATGAACAAGAGCGCATGGTAAACTTTAAATTTATCCTTTTGGCTACTTTCTATTTTAGTCCTCCAACTAGATCATATTTATGTATTATGTCATGCATCTCACACACGAGCCATTGGGCATGCCAAACTTGAAATCTATTATTTGGATTCCATGTTATTCACAAATAAGTTTTATTTTGACACAAACAATCAAACAAGCCCCTGTTATGTGAAATATGCAACTATACTTTGTTGAACCATTTTCTTCTGGTGATCACGTAGTCAAGTACCTAAAGTAAGTAGCCATACGGTGTACAGAGTTAATTTATTTTGTAGATCTCTCTCTACTTCTTCGATTCCACCCTTTTCTTTAATTAACCTCGGAATCTAATATGGTTTATGATGTGGATCGTAGTCGGCAGAGACGAGAACTTTGACACTGGCAGCGAGGTTGCACATTTTTTGGCTTGACGCCCATGCTCATAAAAGAAGTGGATCCACTCGAAATCTCCAGTTTTCCTTTTATTATTCGGTAGCAACACACAGTATCTAGCTGGTTACTGTTGAAGTTTGTCCACACCTACGTCTTATTTGTCCAATCATTCACAACACTATGCATGTTCTCACTAATCTTCGACTATGGAATCTTGCCGAAATGATGTCGAGAAGGTAGATAAGAAAACAACATGCCTCAATGTTGAAATATTATACTGTATTTATCAAGTTGCTATCACAAGTAAAGGCCTAGGCTCCACAATGCGTGGAATTTTATTCCTAAAGAGAAGTCTACTATTTTATCGCTGGAAGATGTACCAATAATGTCACAGTGCACGACCTGAAAGTACATTCTTCTTGTCTTTTCTGGATCAACGGTCCTCATCTGCTTTTGCTAGTTTCCCTTGGGGAAAATATCATGTGATACCAGTCCTTAGATGATACCATGATACCAACATGTAAAATTCAAATTTAAACATGTCAAAAAATTCTGAAAAAATCATGTATGTTCAAAATACATATGTTGACAACCCCTAAAAAATTCAGATCAAAATTCGAAATAGAGAAGGAGAAAGAAAAAAGACAAATCTATCATGAATAGTGTCAAAAGAAGACAAAAATTAGAATGCCACTATTCACATATGAATTTGTCTTTTTTGTTTCTCTTTGTGTATTTCGAATTTTGATCTGAATTTTTTAGGGGTTGTCGACATATGTGTTGTGTACATCCATGATTTTTTTCAAAAAAAATTGACATGTTTAAATTTGAGTTTTTCAAGTTGGTATCATGGTATCATGTAAGCAACGGTATCACCTGATACTTGCCTCCTCTTTTCAAGGGGCAAGTGTGTCCACAAATACTCCTTTCGTCCGGAATTACTTATCGCAGAAATGGATGATCCAAATGTAAAAATTCTACATACATTTATTTCTATTCATTTCGGCGACAAGTAATTCGGGATGAAAGAGTACATGAAAAGGTTGTCCATTCTGCCTTTTTGTGTGTGCAAAAATTGACGATTTGTGAACCCCCAACCCCCACCCCACTTTGGACATACGTTTGAAGTTTTTCTTTTTGAACCTTCTACGGTAATTTATATTAATCATAAAATATGTACAATGCAAAAAGACAGATACGGTGCAAATTTTAAAAAAATTAAAGGTTACATCTGAAGTTCGATGATTGTGCAACAACAACGTTGCTTTGGTCAGATTGACAATTCATAGCGGTTGTTGAGAACCTGAGATACAATGGCCTCATATTTGTGTGTTTTTCTAATTGTCATGGTGTGTTGATTTGCATCCTTTTAACTTTGATTGGGCTTCAAGGATTCTTCAACGCGGACCTCAAATCATCCGCAAATGTCCAAACCAAGTTGTCTGGATGTTGCAAGTCATCCAATGTTGTACCACATTTGTGTGCAGACATGCCTGGATGTTTGTTTTCCCGCAAACTGGAAGCAAATCAATGGACTTTGCAGGAGTCCGGACATCCGGCACATAGGACTCTAATACCCAGGCCCACCCGAAACTGAGGACTCCGACACCCCAGGCCCGCATCCTTTCGGCGGCGAAACCCTCTTTCTCCAAGTGTGCATTACTTTGAGCCATATGGAACTGTCGGAATGACGCCATTTTTAACAAACTGAATATTACAAATTTTTTTGCAGGTCATCTGCACAACAAGTTCCTGGATCCGTACGTGGTCGTTACTCAGCTGTTTGCAAGACAAGGAGCATATGGCTTATGGGTGCAACCGTTGGAAGACGGTTTGGATGGCGATCCAACAATAGGATAGCTGTATAGGCATCTAGTCTTTTTTTTGCCGGTTGTGGCGTTGTTCATCTTTTTCAACTCATTTTAAGTTCTTGTATCATACTGCATACTTGTTGGAGACTTCGTTTGATAATGTGGTTGCATGCATCGTTGTGATGAAGAGGCCAGGGGCAATCCTCTTTTTTAAAAAACTTTCTCCACCTTCTCCGCTAACACCACTAGTAAATTGGCCCTATTCAGTGACAAAAACTCTGGTGACGAAACAGGAAACCTCGCCTAAACTCATTTTATATGAGAGTCACCGACACTACCTGATTTTGCCCCGGCGTGGCTCTTTGCAGCAACTTTGGTGGCATTATGGACCAATTTTAGGCGATGTTTTTGACCGTCACTAGGCAAGTGCATTTTCTGGGACGGTTTTTAGTGTCACGAAAAATTTTCACTGTCACCAATAATCTTGAACGGTTTAGTGAATGAAATACAAATAGAAAAAAGTGAGTCCCTGAGATTTGAACCCACGAGCTTTCCCTTAGGTACATGTTATACTAAGAGGTTTACCGCTGGGATGTAAAAAAATAGGTTTATGCTACCCCTTGAGTACTGCGTTGGTTTTCCCTTAAAGAGGAAAGGGTGATGCAGCAAAGTAGCATAAGTATTTCCCTTAGTTTTTGAGAACCAAGGTATCAATCCAGTAGGAGGCTACGCGCGAGTCCCTCGCACCTACACAAAACAAATAAATCCTCGCAACCAACGCGATAAGGGGTTGTCAATCCCTACACGGTCACTTACGAGAGTGAGATCTGATAAATATGATAAGATAATATTTTTGGTATTTTTATGATAAAGATGCAAAGTAAAATAAAAGCAATGAAAATAACTAAGTATTGGAAGATTAATATCATGAAGATAGACTCGGGGGCCATAGGTTTCACTAGTGGCTTCTCTCAAGAGCATAAGTATTTTACGGTGGGTGAACAAATCACTGTTGAGCAATTGACAGAATTGAGCATAGTTATGAGAATATCTAGGTATGATCATGTATATAGGCATCACGTCCGAGACAAGTAGACTGACTCCTGCCTGCACCTACTACTATTACTCCACACATCGACCGCTATCCAGCATGCATCTAGAGTATTAAGTTCATAAGAACAGAGTAACGCCTTAAGCAAGATGACATGATGTAGAGGGATAAATTCATGCAATATGATAAAAAACATTTGTTATCCTCGATGGCAACAATACAATACGTGCCTTGCTTCCCCTGCTGTTACTGGGAAAGGACACCGCAAGATTGAACCCAAAGCTAAGCACTTCTCCCATTGCAAGAAAGATCAATCTAGTAGGCCAAACCAAACTGATAATTCGAAGAGACTTGCAAAGATAACCAATCATACATAAAAGAATTCAGAGAATATTCAAATATTTTTCATAGATAAACTTGATCATAAACCCACAATTCATCGGTCTCAACAAACACACCGCAAAAGAAGATTACATCGAATAGATCTCCACAAGAGAGGGGGAGAACTTTGTATTGAGATCCAAAAAGAGAGAAGCCATGTAGCTAATATGGACCCGTAGGTTTGAGGTAAACTACTCACACTTCATCGGAGAGGCTATGGTGTTGATGTAGAAGCCCTCTGTGATCGATGCCCCTCCAGCGGAGCTCCGGAACAGGCCCCAAGATGGGATCTCGTGGATACAGAAAGTTACGGCGGTGGAATTAGGGTTTTGGCTCCGTATCTGATCGTTTGGGGGTACGTAGGTATATATAGGAGGAAGAAGTACGTCGGTGGAGCAACAGGGGGCCCACGAGGGTGGAGGGCGCGCCTGGGGGGGGAGGCGCGCTCCCTACCTCGTGGCCTCCCCATTGGTTGCTTGACGTAGGGTCCAAGTCTCCTAGGTCTTGTTCGTTCCAAAAATCACGTTCCCGAAGGTTTCATTCCGTTTGGACTCCGTTTGATATTCCCTTTCTTCGAAACCCTAAAATAGGCAAAAACAACAATTCTGGGCTGGGCCTCCGGTTAATAGGTTAGTCCCAAAAATAATATAAAAGTGGATAATAAAGCCCAATAATGTCCAAAACAGTAGATAATATAGCATGGAGCAATAAAAAAATTATAGATACGTTGGAGACGTATCAAGCATCCCCAAGCTTAATTCCTGCTCGTCCTCGAGTAGGTAAATGATAAAAACAGAATTTTTGATGTGGAATGCTACTTGACATATTTTCAATGTAATTCTTCTTAATTGTGGTATGAATATTCAGATCCTAAAGATTCAAGACAAAAGTTCAATATTGACATAAAAATAATAATACTTCAAGCATACTAACTAAGCAATTATGTCTCTTCAAAATAACATGGCCAAAGAAAGTTATCCCTACAAAATCATATAGTCTGGCTATGCTCTATCTTCACCACACAAAGTATTTAAATCATGCACAACCCCGATGACAAGCCAAGCAATTGTTTCATACTTTTGGTGTTCTCAAACTTTTTCAATTTTCACGCAATACATGAGCGTGAGCCATGGACATAGCACTTTAGGTGGAATAGAATGGTGGTTGTGGAGAAGACAAAAAGGGAGAAGATAGTCTCACATCAACTAGGCGTATCAACGGGCTATGGAGATGCCCATCAATATATATCAATGTGAGTGAGTAGGGATTGCCATGCAACGGATGCACTAGAGCTATAAGTATATGAAAGCTCAAAAAGAAACTAAGTGGATGTGCATCCAACTTGCTTGCTCACGAAGACCTATGGCATTTTGAGGAAGCCCATCATTGGAATATGCAAGCCAAGTTCTATAATGAAAAATTCCCACTAGTATATGAAAGTGATAACAAAGGAGACTCTCTATCATGAAGATCATGGTGCTACTTTGAAGCACAAGTGTGGTAAAAAGATAGTAGCATTGTTCCTTCTCTCTTTTTCTCTCATATTTTTATTTGGGCCTTTTCTCTTTTTATGGCCTCTTTTTTTATTTTATTTTTATTTTTCATCCGGAGTCTCATGCTGACTTGTGGGGAATCATAGTCTCCATCGTCCTTTCCTCACTTGGGACAATGCTCTAATAATGATGATCATCACACTTTTATTTACTTACAACTCAAGAATTACAACTCGATACTTAGAACAAGATATGACTCTCTATGAATGCCTCCGGCGGTGTACCGAGATATGCAATGACTCATGAGTGACATGTATGAAAGAATTATGAACGGTGGCTTTGCCACAAATACAATGTCAACTACATGATCATGCGAAGCAATATGACAATGATGGAGTGTGTCATATTAAACGGAATGGTGGAAAGTTGCATGGCAATATATCTCGGAATGGCTATGGGAATGCCGTGATAGGTAGGTATGGTGGCTGTTTTGAGGAAGGTATATGGTGGGTGTATGATACTGGCGAAAGGTGCGCGGTATTAGAGAGGGTAGCAATGGTGGAAGGGTGAGAGTGCGTATGATCCATGGACTCAACATTAGTAATAAAGAACTCATATACTTATTGCAAAAATCTACAAGTTATCAAAGCAAAGTATTACGCGCATGCTCCTAGGGGGGATAGATTGGTACAAAAAGACCACCGCTCGTCCCCGACCGCCACTCATAAGGAAGACAATCAATAAATAAATCATGCTCCGACTTCATCACATAACGGTTCACCATATGTGCATGCTACGGGAATCACAAACTTTAACACAAGTATTTCTCAAATTCACAACTACTCAACTAGCATGACTCTAATATCACCATCTCCATATCTCAAAACAATTATCAAGTATCCAACTTCTCATAGTATTCAACACACTCATAAGAGAATTTTATTATTAATCTTGTATACCTAGCATATTAGGATTATTTAAGAAAATTACCATGCTATTTAAGACTCTCAAAATATTCTAAGTGAAGCATGAGAGATCAATAGTTTCTATAAAACAAATCCACCACCGTGCTCTAAAATATATAAGTGAAGCACTAGAGCAAAACTATATAACTCAAGAGATATAAGTGAAGCACATAGAGTATTCTAATAATTTCTGAATCATGTGTGTCTCTCTCAAAATGTGTGTACAGAAAGGATGATTGTGGTAAACTTAAAAAGTAAAGACTCAAATCATACAAGACGCTCCAAGCAAAACACATATCATATGGTGAATAAAAATATAGCTCCAAGTAAAGTTACCGATAGAAGTAGACGAAATAGGGGATGCCTTCCGGGGCATCCCCAAGCTTTCGCTTTTAGGTGTCCTTAGATTATCTTGGGGGTGCCATGGGCATCCCCAAGCTTAGGATATTGCCACTCCTTGTTCCATAATCCATCAAATCTTTACCCAAAACTTGAAAGCTTCACAACACAAAACTTAAAGTAGAAAATCTCGTGAGCTCCATTAGCGAAATAAAACCAAAGACCACTTCAAGGTACTGTAATGAACTCATTATTTATTTATATTGGTGTTAAACCTATTGTATTACAACTTCTCTATGGTTTATAAACTATTTTACTAGCCATAGATTCATCAAAATAAGCAAACAACACACGAAAAATAGAATCTGTCAAAAACAGAACAGTCTGTAGTAATCTATAGATAGCACAAGATCTGGAACCCCAAAAATTCTAAAATAAATTGATGCACGTGAGGAATTTATCTATTAATCATCTGAAAAAAGAATTAACTAAATATCACTTTCCAAATAAAAATGGCAGCAATTCTCGTGAGCGCTAAAGTTTCTGTTTTTTACAGCAAGATTAACAAGACTTTCCCCAAGTCTTCCCAACGGTTCTACTTGGCACAAACACTAATTAAACACAAAAAACACAACCAAAACAGAGGCTAGATAAATTATTTATTACTAAACAGGAGCAAAAAGCAAGGAATAAAAATAAAATTGGGTTGCCTCCCAACAAACGCTATCGTTTAACGCCCCTAGCTAGGCATAAAAAGCAAGGATAGATCTAGGTATTGCCATCTTTGGTAGGTAATTCTTCAATGAGGCATCTACCGTCCTTAGGAATTTCTTTCCTTTTATTGATTATCAAACTTTTAGGCACAAGATTGAAAAAATTATTGGCAGCAAATGGTTCCTTAATGATAGCAAAAAGATTAGGGTGAACACTTATAGATTTGAGATCCGCAGTTTCTTTGCTAGAGGATTCACCTCTATTTTTAGGAACATACATAAGCTTGGAAATTTTAGTTGGAGGACTTGGAGTATTCTTTACGGAAGAAAAAGCGGTTCCCAAGTTGGTAATGATACCCTCAAGTTTATCGATTCTAATGGAATCATGATTTATTCTTCCATTAACTATAGGTTCCTTCTCTTTAATATTTTTCAAAGTTACTCCTACTTTATATCCATATTGGGTAATTTGGTTGTGGATCTTTTTATCGAAATTTTCAATTAACTCAATGGTAGCAACTTTATTTTCAATAATTTCAAGTTTTTGCATTACATGCTCCAAAGTTAACATAGCTCCATTAACCAAAAGAGGTGGTGAGCGAAACAAATCTATCATAGAATTGTAAGAATCAAAAGTATGGCTACCCAAGAAGTTCCCTCCGGTAATGGTATCAAGGATATATCTGTGCCACGGAGTAACTCCTACATAAAAATTGCGAAGAAGAACGGAAGTAGATTGCTTCCTGGTAGATCTATTTTGAGCATTGCAAATTCTATACCAAGCGTCTTTTAGATTTTCTCCCTCCCTTTGCTTAAAATTTAGAACTTCATTCTCGGGAGACAACGGAGAAGATAGAGGACTTGCCATAACGACAAGAAAACAGGGCACGGGCAAAAATAGGCAAATAGAGAAAGAGAGGGAGGATAGAGAGGGAGGATAGAGAGAGAGGGCGAATAAAACGGCAAGGGTGAAGTGGGGGAGAGGAAAACGAAAGGCAAATGGAAAATAATGTAATGCGGGAGATAAGGGTTTGTGATGGGTACTTGGTATGTTGACTTTTGCGTAGACCTCCCCGGCAACGGCGCCAGAAATGGCTCGTTGACGGGAGATAAAATTTTAACTTGACTTCGCGTGAGCCTCCCCGGCAACGGCGCCAGAAATGGCTCGTTGACGGGAGATAAAATTTTAACTTGACTTCGCGTGAGCCTCCCCGGCAACGGCACCAGAAATCCTTCTTGCTACCTCTTGAGCACTGCGTTGGTTTTCCCTTGAAGAGGAAAGGGTGATGCAGCAAAGTAGCATAAGTATTTCCCTCAATTTTTGAGAACCAAGGTATCAATCCAATAGGAGGCTACGCGCGAGTCCCTCGCACCTACACAAAACAAATAAATCCTCGCAACCAACACGATAAGGGGTTGTCACTCCCTACACGATCACTTACGAGAGTGAGATCTGATAGATACGATAAGATAATATTTTTGGTATTTTTATGATAAAGATGCAAAGTAAAATAAAAGCAATGAAAATAACTAAGTATTGGAAGATTAATATGATGAAGATAGACCCGGGGGCCATAGGTTTCACTAGTGGCTTCTCTCAAGAGCATAAGTATTTTACGGTGGGTGAACAAATTACTGTTGAGAAATTGACAGAATTGAGCATAGTTATGAGAATATCTAGGTATGATCATGTATATAGGCATCACGTCCGAGACAAGTAGACTAACTCCTGCCTGCATCTAGTACTATTACTCCACACATCGACCGCTATCCAGCATGCATCTAGAGTATTAAGTTCATAAGAATAGAGTAACACCTTAAGCAAGATGACATGATGTAGAGGGATAAATTCATGCAATATGATAAAAAACATTTGTTATCCTCGATGGCAACAATACAATACGTGCCTTGCTTCCCCTACTGTTACTGGGAAAGGACACCGCAAGATTGAACCCAAAGCTAAACACTTCTCCCATTGCAAGAAAGATCAATCTAGTAGGCCAAACCAAACTGATAATTCGAAGAGACTTGCAAAGATAACCAATCATACATAAAAGAATTCAGAGAAGATTCAAATATTGTTCATAGATAAACTCTATCATAAACCCACAATTCATCGGTCTCAACAAACACACCGCAAAAGAAGATTACATCGAATAGATCTCCACAAGAGAGGGGGAGAACTTTGTATTGAGATCCAAAAAGAGATAAGAAGCCATCTAGTTAATAACTATGGACCCGTAGGTCTGGGGTAAACTACTCATACTTCATCGGAGAGGCTATGGTGTTGATGTAGAAGCCCTCCGTGATCGATGCCCCCTCCGGCGGAGCTCCGGAACAGGCCCCAAGATGGGATCTCATGGATACAGAAAGTTACGGCGGTGGAATTAGGGTTTTGGCTCCGTATCTGATCGTTTGGGGGTACGTAGGTATATATAGGAGGAAGAAGTACGTCCGTGGAGCAACAGGGGCCCACGATGGTGGAGGGCGCGCTTGGGAGGGGGGGTAGGCGCGCCCCCTACCTCGTGGCCTCCCTGTTGGTTGCTTGACGTAGGGTCCAAGTCTCCTGGGTCTTGTTCATTCCATAAATCATGTTCCCGAAGGTTTCATTCCGTTTGGACTCCATTTGATATTCCTTTTCTTCGAAACCCTAAAATAGGAAAAAAAACCAACAATTCTGGGCTGGGCCTCCGGTTAATAGGTTAGTCCCAAAAATAATACAAAAGTGGATAATAAAGCCCAATAATGTCCAAAACAATAGATAATATAGCATGGAGCAATCAAAAATTATAGATACATTGGAGACGTACCAGTTTACCGTTGGACTAGTATTTGATTGATGATAATACTTTGTAGCTCAATTCTTTTGTAGTATGTTCAATAGCACTACATGTACATTTCGTTGAATAAAAAACTTATGTCTATGTTGAAACTATTCTATTTAAAAAGCAGACACCACATGTCATGTTTTATTCAGAGAAAAGAAACAAAAAATATGTGCTACCCATGGAAAAATGTGGGATCGGCTAGTGGAGGGCTGGTTATTTGTCTAAAACAAGGGGAGTACAAAATATATATCTCTTTGTCTCATTTCGCATCCCCCGCGGCCCGAGCAGCCCACATCCACCCCCCTTCCCATCCTCCAATCCTGCAACCGTCGTCGGCGATGACGACACCATTGGAGATGCTCTGCACCAGTGATGCTATCTTACTAGAGAAGTGCAAGGAGATTTGATCTAGGTTTCCTAGCACCAAATCTCTTGCGCAATATGTGTTGCAATTGTTGATAGATGCAAGGATGGATGAGATCCGGCGGATAATTCCAGATCGAGTCGAGGGGGTGACTTGTATCGGGGTTTTCGCGTGGGTGATGCGTGAAGTAATGGAGTCACCGGATCCTCGACAGTGAGATCAGTGGTATTCACACCGGTCTCGACACGGCCTGCTAGATCCAGAGGTCAGACGAGAGCTCGCTGGTATTCCGAGGGCGATCTACGTGCAACCTCTCCCTGGTATGTCTCTCGACATAATTATGTCTGATAATGTGGAGGAGTTTCTGGGGACCATCGAAAGGCATGCGCCCGACGACGAGCAAATGGTGGAGGAGAATGAGGAGGACGAGGATTGGTTGTCAAAGCCTACTCCGGCCGTAGACGAGCAACTGGTGTAGGAGGATGAGTATGCAGAGGAGGATGGGTGGTCGTTCGTCGTAAAGCCTATAACGGAAGCATGCGGCGTTTTAGGGGTTCCCATGTACAAAGCGAAGCCGGAGGATAAGTCGTTAGTAGTTGTGTAATTGCAGTTGTCATCCACTGAAATATCTTCTTTTTACCGACGAATATTGCAATACTGTGGATCCGATATGTGGATGCTACCTTATGTACTAAAGTTTGTTTTGTTTATCGTTGATTGTTCTAATGTTGTGGATCCGAGACGTGGAAAGCTACCTCATGTACTGAAATTCATAATTTGCAAGCTAAAAAATAGCAAGAACACTTTGAAATTTCTCACACTTTCTTCACAAAAAGGTCATTGTGGGCACTAGGAAAAGGGAAAAATAACTTTTTACCCAAACCTGCATTTTTTTGGAATTATGACCTTTCTTTGTGGCTACTGCCTACTCCCTCTGTTCCTAAATATAAGTCCTTTTAGAGATTCCACTATCAATTACATACGAAGCAAAATGAGTGAAGCTATACTCTAAAATATGTCTATATACATCCGTATGTAGTTTGTAGTGGAATCTAATGTGCAAGCTAAAATTTATTTTCCACAATTTATAGGACCAAACTAGAGCACACTTGTATTTCAAATTTGAATTAGTTGATGTAAATCGCTAGAAATTCAATAAATCAATGAAATATAGCAAAAACACTCTTAAATTCATGAAAATTTGGAAGTTGGAATCTCATGTGGTCTACTTTAGGTGAAATTTGAAAGGGCACACTTTACAATCTTATTTGTGTCACTTGATAAGTGGAAAAACATGTTTACTTCCCTTCTTCACCTAACACTCTAAGTTGCGGCAAAAGAAGACGAGCTGGTGTATATCGTACTTGAAGTCCCTCGAACCGTTCATGAATGATCACTCAAACGAAATACCGAAAGCACGACCTCTCCACCATTTGCAAGCGTACAGTCTTCACGATCTGGCAGCGCTTTGCCGTCCAGAGCTAATCGTCGCTAGAGAATTAGATGGAGGATATTAGAACCACACCAGGCATCTAATTATGAGGATTAGAGAAGATCTAGACCTACCTCTAATTGGATCAACTAGAACTAGAGAACTAGATAAGGCTTCAATACTTGTGTGTTCAAAAGTGCCAAAACCTCTAGTATATATAGGTTGGAGGAGGGGCGCCACAAGGACGGATGGTTCCCACCTTATGCCAGCCATGAGGAGGGGGGAACCCCCTCCAATTCAGCCTCCCCTTCCTTCCCCAATAGGGAAGGGGGAAGCACCTCCTATTGGGCCCAAGTGGCCCAATATACTTTTCACCACTTGGCCTTTTAAGGCCAATTGATATTTAAATAAATATAAAAAGCCTCCTAACTACTATTAGAGACTTTTAATATTAATTTAACATCTCCGAAAACTATTTTCACCCATATATTATTTATCAGTATTACCTCGTAAACCGTGAAACCTTTTCGGTGACCCCGAAACGCTTCTGATTCCTTTTGGAACTATTTCGAATATTAATAAAACTATTTCATAAATATTCTCTCATAACTCTTATCCTACTAACAGTCAACATATCATGACTACCTTAAGCTTGTGATCCTATAGGTTTGGTAAAACAAAGACATGAATAGAACCCCTCTCGTTCAATGACTGGTAGTGGAACCGTGGACATCTATAACGATCCTTATGAGTACACGAATGATATTCGAGTGGACCTTTGGTTATCATGTGCTATTCTCTTTGCTTCGCGACACTTTATGAAACCCGAGGTGTGATATATCGGTATCCTTTTGAGTCATACACATGCTCATTATACCGGTCTCCTCGTTACTCCTACTTGTGAACTGCGTTGGGATTTCTCTGAAGAGGAGAGGATGAAGCAGTACAATAGAGTTAAGTATTTTCCTCAGTTAAGAACCAAGAGTTATCAATCCAGTAGGAGAACCAAGCAACAAATTGTTGGGAAACGCAGCATGCAATTTCAAAAAAATCCTACGCTCACGCAAGATCTATCTAGGATATGCATAGAAATGAGAAGAGAGAGTGTGTCCACGTACCCTCGTAGACTGAAAGCGGAAGCATTTGGCAATGCGGTTGATGTAGTCGAACTTCTTCTCGTTTCGACTGATCAAGCACCAAACGTACGACACCTCCGAGTTCTATACACATTCAGCTCGATGACGTCCCTCGAACTCTTGATCCAACAAAGTGTCGAGGGAGAGTTCCGTCAGCACGACGGCATGGTGACAGTGATTGTGAAGTGATCCGCGCAGGGCTTCGCCTAAGCACTATGCACACGCAAGATCATGGTGATGCATAGCAACGAGAGGGGAGAGTATTGTCTACGTACCCTCGTAGACCGTAAGCGGAAGCATTATGACAACGCGGTTGATGTAGTCGTACGTCTTCATGATGGACCGATCCTAGTACCGAAAGTACGGCACCTCCGCTATCTGCACACGTTTGGCTTGGTGACGTCCCACGAACTCACGATCCAGCAGAGTGTCGAGGGAGAGCTTCGTCAGCACAATGGCGTGATGACGGTGATGATGATGCTACCGGAACAGGGCTTCGCCTAAGCACCGCTGCGATATGACCGAGGTGCATCATGGTGGAGGGGAGCACCGCACACGGCTAAGAGATCAATGATCAACTTGTGTGTCTATGGGGTGCCCCCTCACCACGTATATAAAGGATGGAGGGAGGAGGAGGCCGGCCCTCATAGGGCGCGCCCAAAGTGTGGAGTCCTACTAGGACTCCCTAGTCCTAGTAGGATTCCACCTTCTACATGGAATAGGAAAAAGGGAAGGGAGAAGGAGAAGAAAGGAAGGGGGCACCCCCTTTCCCTAGTCCAATTCGGACCAGTCCATGGGGAAGGGGCGCAGCCACCCTTGAGGCCTTTCTCTCCTTTCCCGTATGGCCCATTAAGGCCCAATACGAATTCCCGTAACTCTCCGGTGCTCCGAAAAATACCCGAATCACTTGGAACCTTTCCAATGTCCGAATATATCCTTACAATATATCGATCTTTATGTCTCGACCATTTCGAGACTCCTCGTCATGTCCCCGATCTCATCCAGGACTCCAAACAAACTTCGGTCATCAAATCACATAACTCATAATACAAATCGTCACAGAACGTTAAGCGTGCGGACTGATACGTCCATTTTGCATCATGCTTTTATATTGATATATATTGCATTATGGGCTGTTATTACAAATTATGTCACAATACTTATGCCTATTCTCTCTTATTTTACAAGGTTTACATAAAGAGGGAGAATGCCGGCAGCTGGGATTCTGGGCTGGAAAAGGAGCAAATATTAGAGACCTATTCTGCACAGCTCCAAAAGTCCTGAAACTTCACGAAAGTTATTTTTAGAATATATAATTTTTTTTCAGAATATATAAAAAATACTGAGCGCAAGAAGTACCAGAGGGGGGCCACTCACCAGCCATGAGGGTGGGGGCGCGCCCTACCCCCTGGGCGCGCCCCCTGCCTCATGGGCCCCCTGGTGGCCCTCCGATGCCCATCTTCTACTATATGGAGTCTTTCGTTGAGGAAAAAATCATAAGCAAGCTTTCGGGACGAGACTCCGCCGCCACGAGGCGGAACCTTGGCGGAACCAATCTAGGGCTCCGACGGAGCTGTTCTGCCGGGGACACTTCCCTCCGGGAGGGGAAAATCATCGCCATCATCATCACCAACGCTCCTCTCATCGGGAGAGGGCCAATCTCCATCAACATCTTCACCAACACCATCTCCTCTCAAACCCTAGTTCATCTCTTGTATCCAATTCTTGTCTCTAAGTCTGGGATTGGTACCTGTAGGTTGCTAGTAGTGTTGATTACTCCTTGTAGTTGATGCTAGTTGGTTTATTTGGTGGAAGGTCATATGTTCAGATCCTATATGCATATTAATACCCCTCTGATTATGAACATGAATATGCTTTGTGAGTAGTTACGTTTGTTCCTGAGGACATGGGAGAAGTCTTGCTATTAGTAGTCATGTGAATTTGGTATTCGATCGATATTTTGATGAGATGTATGTTGTCTCTCCCCTAGTGGTGTTATGTGAACGTCGACTACATGACACTTCACCATTATTTGGGCCTAGAGGAAGGCATTGGGAAGTAATAAGTAGATGATGGATTGCTAGAGTGACAGAAGCTTAAACCCTAGTTTATGCATTGCTTCGTAAGGGGCTGATTTGGATCCATATGTTTCATGCTATGGTTAGGTTTACCTTAATACTTCTGTTGTAGTTACGGATGCTTTCAATGGGGGTTAATCATAGGTAGGATGCTTGTCCAAGTAAGGACAACACCCAAGCACCGGTCCACCCACATATAAAATTATCAAAGTACCGAATGCGAACCATATGAACGTGATGAAAACTAGCTTGACGATAATTCCCATGTGTCCTCGGGAGCGCTTTCTTCTATATAAGAGTTTGTCCAGGCTTGTCCTTTGCTACAAAAAGGATTGGGCCACCTTGCTGCACTTTATTTACTTTTGTTACTTGTTGCTCGTTACAAATTATCTTATCACAAAAACTATCTATTACCTATAATTTCAGTGCTTGCAGTGAATACCTTGCTGAAAACCGCTTATCATTTCCTTCTGCTCCTCATTGGGTTCGACACTCTTACTTATCGAAAGGACTACGATAGATCCCCTATACTTGTGGGTCATCAAGACTCTTTTTTGGCGCCGTTGCCGGGGAGTGAAGCGCCTTTGGTAGGTGGAATTTGGTAAGGAAAAATTTATATAGTGTGCTGAAATTTACTATCACTTGTTACTATGGAAAGTAATCCTTTGAGGGGCTTGTTCCGGGTATCTTCACATTGACCAGTAGAGCAAAGAGTTTCTCCTCAACCTACTGAACCTACTGAAAATGATAATGTCTAGTTTGAAATTCCTTCGGGTATGATAGAAAAACTGCTAGCTAATCCTTTTGCAGTAGATGGAACATTACATCCTGATGAGCACCTAATATATGTGGATGAAGTTTGTGGATTATTTAAGCTTGAAGGTATGCCGGATGATGTTATCAAGAAGAAGGTCTTACCTTTATCTTTGAAGGGAGATGCATTGACATGGTATAGGCTATGTGATGATATGGGATCATGGAACTACAAACGATTGAAATTGGAATTTCATCAAAAGTTTTATCGTATGCATCTTGTTCATCGTGATCGCAATTATATATATAATTTTTGGCCTCGCGAAGGAGAAAGCATCGCTCAAGCTTGGGGGAGGCTTAAATCAATGTTATATTCATGCCCCAATCATGAGCTCTCAAGAGAAATGATTATCCAAAAAATTTATGCTCGGCTTTCTGATAACAATCGCACCATGCTCGATACTTCTTGTGTTGGCTCTTTTATGATGAAGACTATTGAATTCAAATGGGATTTATTGGAAAGAATTAAACGTAACTCTGAAGATTGGGATCTCAACGAAGGTAAGGAGTCAGGTATGACACCTAAGTTTGATTGTGTTAAATCTTTTATGGATACCGATGTTTTTCATAAATTTAGCACTAAATATGGACTTGACTCTGAGATAGTAGCTTCTTTCTGTGAATCTTTTGCTGCTCATGTTGATCTCCCTAAGGAGAAGTGGTTTAAATATCATCCTCCCATAGAAGTAAAAGTAGTTGCACCTATTAAAGTTGAAGAAAAGACTATCACTTATAATGATCCTATTGTTCCTACTGCTTATGTTGAGAAACCACCTATTCCTGTTAGGATAAAAGATCATGCTAAAGCTTCAACTTTGGTTCGTAAAAGCAATATTAGAACCTATACACCTCCTGAGCAAGTTAAAGTTGAACCTAATATTGCTATTGTTAAGGATCTCTTGGATGATAATATTGATGGGCATGTTATTTATTTCTGTGACGAAACTGCTAGAATTGCTGAACCTTGTGCTAAAGATAAACATAGACCTATGGTAGGCATGCCTGTTATTTCTGTTAAAATAGGAGATCATTGTTATCATGTCTTGTGTGATATGGGTGCTAGTGCTAGTGCAATACCTATTGACTTATACAAAGAAATTATGCATGATATTGCACCTGCTGAGTTAGAAGATATTGATGTCATAATTAAACTTGCCAATAGAGATACTATTTCACCAATTTGGATTGTTAGAGATGTTGAAGTCTTGTGTGGGAAAACTAAGTATCCTGCTGATTTTCTTGTTCTTGGTTCCCCACAAGATAGCTTTTGTCCCATTATATTTGGTAGACCCTTCTTAAACATTGTTAATGCTAGGATAGACTGCGAAAAGGATGGCGTTACTATTGGTTTAGGTGATATGTCTCATGAGTTCAACTTTTCTAAATTTTGTAGACAACACCGTGAAGAGGAATTGCCTAGTGAAGATGAAATTATTGGTCTTGCTTCTATTGCCGTACCTCCTAGTGATCCTTTAGAACAATATTTGCTAGACCATAAAAATGATATGTTTATGAATGAAAGAAGGGAATAGATGAAGTGTTCTTTAAACAAGGACCTATTCTGAAACACAACTTGCTTGTTGAAATCTTAGGGGATCCTCCTCCACCCAAGGGCGATCCCGTGTTTGAGCTTAAACCATTGCCTGGTACTCTTAAATATGCTTATCTTGATGAAAAGAAGATATATCATGTTATTATTAGTGCCAACTGAGGGAGTCCTGGATTGGGGGGTGTTCGGGTAGCCGGACTATACCTTCGGCCGGACTCCTGGACTATGAAGATACAAGATTGAAGACTTCGTCCCGTGTCCGGATGGGACTTTCCTTGGCATGGAAGGCAAGCTTGGCGATGCGGATATTCAAGATCTCCTACCATTGTAACCGACTTTGTGTAACCCTAACCCTATCCGGTGTCTATATAAACCGGAGGGTTGTAGTCCATAGGCAATCAACTCCATACAACAATCATACCATAGGCTAGCTTCTAGGGTTTAGCCTCCTTGATCTCGTGGTAGATCTACTCTTGTACTACCCATATCATCAATATTAATCAAGCAGGAGTAGGGTATTACCTCCATTGAGAGGGCCCGAACCTGGGTAAAACAAAGTGTCCCCTGCCTCCTGTTACCATCCGGCCTAGACGCACAGTTCGGGACCCCCTACCCGAGATCCGCCGGTTTTGACACCGACATTGGTGCTTTCATTGAGAGTTCCTCTGTGCCGTCACAATCAGGAAGGATGCCTTCTCCCGTCTTTAAAGACGGCGCCGTTGCTAAGGGAGCCTTGGCTATCGGCCAAACCCTCCGGCTAGGTGGTTTTCTCATGACCGCCTGTTCGGCTGTTGCGCCGACGATGACCTCTCGGGTCATCAAAAGCAACCTACACGTCAGCTCGGAGCTCGTCGAGCAGCTAGATCCAATGGAGCTCTCTTCCGTAAACGAGCTCTTGGATCGCATCACCACCCTGGGGGTCGCTACGGATTATGACCAGGTCGGGCTTAAACCTGATCTAAGAGAAATTAACTCTCCCTGAGTCACCCACCACGTTGCCGTGGTAGAGGCGCAGTGCGGCGACCCTTCATCTATTTTAAGGACTAGCTACGTCCGAATTCCCGACTCCTCCAAGCTGGATATCCGCGGAGAGGAGGATGTAACTCAAGACCTGAGCTTAGGATCAGGCAACGGGCTAGATTCGTTGGACAACATCCAAGAATCCGAACTTCAGAGTTCGGAAACTCTTCGGCCTCCGAATCTTGGATTGGGTGAGGTTTCAAATTCAACGACACCCGCCCACCCGAACATAAGCGATCTCTCCCAAATCAGGTAGAAGCCCGAGGAAACAGTACATCATTACTGGGCCAGATTCCTCCTGGTTATGAACAGGATAAAGGATTGCCGCGAGGGAGACGCAATCTCAATTTTTTGCAGTAATTGCACGGACGAGGGAATCCTTAACGCCGTAAGTCGCCGTGATATTACACGCTTCGCTGACTTGGCGTCCATAGTACAAAAATACTGTGCGATGGAAAGCGCCTGGAAAACCGAAATACAATTTTGGGATAATCCGGCCTTGAATAGTAATCCCGTCCGAACTAAGAGGGTGCATCATCATAGGACACCCGGGATAAACACCAAAAAGCCAAAACCCTCTACAGGGACTGGAACCGTACTGGAAAGGTGGCTTGATGGACCTTGTAGAATTCACAGTACAGAGGACGCCACACCAACTCACAGCCTTAGAGCATGTTGGATACTCCGGCAGGTGGCCAAAATTGGCGAGGACCTCTTAATCCTGGAGGCCGCAGAAAGCCAGCCCGAGGACACCAGTACCGTTCTCACAGTCTTCGAGACCTTCGCATCAAACAATATGCGAAAAAGAACACTCCGCAGCCTCGCCGAAGTCTATCAAGTTGCAACAATAAATCCATGGAGCGACACTGCTATTACCTTCAACGCAAGTGATGAACCTAGATTCCGAACAACCCGAGCACCAGCCGCATTGGTCCTCAGTCCCATAGTGGACGACTTTCGCCTCAGCAAGGTGCTCATGGATGGAGGCAGCGGACTGAACCTCATCTATGAGGAAACCCTTCAGAAAATGGAAATAGACTGGAACCGCATCGAGCGAAGCAGCACAACCTTTAGAGGAATAATCCCCAGTCGGGAAGCGCGCTCCACAGGAAAAATCACACTAGATGTAGTGTTCGGCACGCCGGATAATTACAGGTCCGAAGAAGTCATGTTTCAGGTGGCCCCGTTTAAGAGCGGACATCACGCTTTACTAGGGCGGGAAGCATTCACAATCTTCCAAGCAATACCCCATTACGGGTACATGAAGCTTAAGATGCCCGGGCCGAATGGAATTATCACTCTAGCTAGTGATCCGGACATAGCACTCCGCGCCGAAAACAAGACAGCCGCATTAGCCCTTGAGGCGCTATCCGAAGCCTTAGCGGCCGAGGAACTGACTGCGCTGCGCTCCACGGTTAACAGGGATGATGTGATACTCGATAAGAGATCCAAATCCACATCCTTCAAGCCAGCCGATGAAATAGCCAAATTCCAGGTCCATCCAACGGACCCCAATAAAACAGCTTCAATCGGGGCACGACTGAACCCTGATGCAGACGCCGCACTGCGAGAGTTCCTACGAGAGAACTGGGACATCTTCGCCTGGCACCCTTCAGACATGCCAGGGATCCCACGCAGGCTGGCCGAACACAGCTTAAATATCCTAAAAGGATTTAAACCTGTCAAACAAGCCCTTCGGCATTTTTCCGAACCCAAGAGACAGGCTATGGGAGAGGAGCTAGCCAAGCTATTGGAGGCCGGATTCATCAGAGACATAAAACATCCGGACTGGCTAGCAAACCTAGTGATGGTACCAAAGAAGGACAAATCCTGGCGCCTGTGTGTCGATTTTAAAGACCTTAACAAGGCTTGCCCAAAGGATCCCTTCCCCCTCCCCCGCATTGATCTAATTATCGATGCCACCGCAAGACACGAGTCGTTGTGTTTTCTCGACGCATACTCCGGTTACCATCAAATCAAGATGGCAGAATCAGACCAAGCTGCAACAGCATTCATCACACCATACGGCCCATTCTGCTTCAACACAATGCCCTTCGGGCTGAAAACGCCGGCGCAACATACCAGCGCATGATCCAGACATGTCTGGCAAATCAGATCGGCAAAACAGTGGAGGCGTATGTGGATGATGTGGTCGTCAAATCAAGACATGTCGAATCCCTAGTAGACGACTTGAGGCTTACATTCGATAACCTGACATCAAGCTCAACCCGGAAAAATGTGTCTTCGGCGTTCCAGCTGGAAAGCTCTTGGGCTTCATTGTATCTGGTAGAGGAATTGAAGCAAATCCAGCCAAGATCCGAGCTTTGTCACAATTGGATATCCCAAAGGACCTCAAACAAATACAAAAATTAACCGGATGCGTGGCGGCTTTAAGCCGCTTCATCTCTCGCTTGGGAGAAAAGGCACTACCCCTCTATCGCCTCCTTCGGTGCACCGAACACTTTGAGTGGACAGAGGCTGCCACGGCCGGACTTGAGGAAAGAAAAGCCATATTGGCAACAAACCCAGTCCTGGCCGCGCCGAACACCAGCGAACCAATGTTATTGTACATTGCAGCAACACATCAAGTTGTCAGTGCAGTGCTCGTTGTCGAGCGGGAAACGGATGGACACAAATTCCCCCTTCAAAGGCCGGTCTACTACGTATCCACTGTCCTCACTCCATGCAAATCACGGTACCCGCATTATCAAAAGATTGCATACGCGGTATTCATGGCATCCCGGAAGCTACAACACTACTTTCAAGAGTGTTCCATAACAGTAGCCTCGGAAGTACCACTCAACAATATTATCAACAACCGCAACGCAACGGGCCGGATTGCAAAATGGGCCATTGAGCTCCTCCCGTTTGATATAACCTATAAGCCACGGCGAGCTATTAAATCGCAAGTTTTGGCCGACTTCGTCGCAGAATGGACGGAGGCCGAGCTCCCTAAAGAGTACGACACATATTCAAACTGGATTATGCATTTCGACGGCTCCAAAATGTTGGCCGGACTGGGGGCTGGCGTCGTCCTGACGTCCCCCACAGGAGACACAGTCCAATATGTGCTCCAGATCATGTACATGGATTCCAATAATGCAGCCGAATATGAGGCCCTCCTACACGGTCTTCGGATAGCAGTATCCATGGGTATCCAGCGCCTAGAGGTATGTGGGGATTCAAACCTCGCGATATCCCAAATAAATGGAGACTTCGACGCCAAGGACCCAAAAATGGCAGCTTACCGCAACGCCGTCCTAAAAATGTCAGCTCGGTTCGAAGGGCTGGAGTTTCACCATATAGCCCGAGAAAACAATCAAGCAGCGGACGTCCTAGCACGCATCGGAGCAAAACGCGATGCAGTCCCCCCCAACATCTTTTTGGAAAGATTGTTCAAACCATCCGTAGCATGGGAGGGGGAACCCACAAATAACAGCCCGGACCCAGCCGCACCACTCGACGCCGAACAATCTGACACAATTGGAGGCTCTGCCAATGAAATTACACCTTCAGCCCACGTAATAATGGCGGTCATCGCCCCGTGGACAGAACCATTTCTAGCCTACCTTACTAGGCAGGGACTCCCGGAGGACCAAAACGAGGCCCGCCGCATAGTGCGGCGATCTAAAGCCTATAGAGTCCATGAGGGAGAGCTTTATAAGAAAAGCACTACCGGAGTCCTTCAAAGGTGCATCTCCGAAGAGGAAGGGCGGAACCTTCTGGCTGAAATTCATGCCGAACTCGGTGGTCACCACGCTGCTGCTCGGTCCCTTGTTAGCAAGGCTTTCCGTATAGGCTTTTATTGGCCGACGGCCCGGGCAGACGCTCAGGACTTAGTCCAACGATGCGCTGGTTGCCAACTTTTTGCCAACCAAAGCCATATGCCACCCACCGCACTCCAAACTATACCCATCACCTGGCCTTTCGCGGTCTGGGGGCTTGACATGGTCGGACCCCTTAAAGGTGGGACCGATAGGAAAAAATACTTACTGGTCATGGTGGATAGGTTCACCAAATGGATAGAAGCCAAGCCTGTTAAAACGGCCGAATCCGGACCTGTGATAGACTTCATATCCGGGGTTGTACACCGTTATGGCGTCCCCCACAACATCATAACCGATAACGGTACAAACTTTACCGCCGACGAGGTAAAACTCTGGTGCAAAAACATGGGCATCAAGCTTGATTATGCTTCCGTCTATCACCCACAAACCAACGGCCAGGTCGAACGTGCAAATGGTCTTATCATGAGCGGCATTAAACCCAGACTGGTGCGGTCCCTCAAGGAATCTAACACGCACTGGGTAGAGGAGCTTGACTCCGTGCTATGGGGGCTGCGGACCACGCCAAATCGCACCACCGGATACACACCGTTTTTATGGTGTACGGCGCAGAGGCAGTTCTGCCCTGCGACATAATTCATGACTCACCTAGAGTGCGCATGTTCGAAGAAAGAGAAGCCGAGCTCGATCGGCAGGACAACTTGGACGCCCTAGAGGAGGAGCGTGACGTGGCAAAAGCCCGTTCCGCATTTTATCAACAGCAGGCCCGAAGATATCAAAGCAGAGAAGTATGGGCCAAAAATTACAATGTTGGCGAACTAGTTCTACGCCTGCCGGATAAGAAAAAGGACAAACTCAAGCCCAAGTGGGAAGGTCCATTCATAATCGACCAAGTCCTGACTGGCGGGGCGTACCGCCTGCGAGATGCGTCGGATAACCGACTCGAGCCGAACCCGTGGAACGCCACCCGTCTCCGAAGATTCTACGCTTAGCGCCGGACTCTGTGTTCGTCTCCTTCCTCTGTCCATTTTTTTGCATTTTTCTGTCTTACATTTCTCTCCTTCCCCTCTTTTCTTTTATAGCCCTTAAAGGCTCATCTAGTGACGCGCCACTCGCGCTCATTAAACCTGGGGGCTTCTTTAATAGAAGCTTATTTATACGGGCTTCATGCCCAACACATGCGTCAAACTTCCGCATGTACCTTTTTCTTCACCATTATATGCATCGATATGACTTAAGTTTTCGCCAAGCTGGGTTGCCTGGCTCCTGTGCTTACCCCTACGTTCCCGATTGTTCGGCTAGGCGGTAAAGGGAGCACCTCTGCGATTGTTACTGCCGGGTCAGCCGGATGTGTACCTCAGACTGGGTGAAGCCGAAAGCTAGCGTTCTTAAGGGAATATTCGGTCGGTGAGATAAAAGATGATATTTTTTACTCATTTTATGCGCCCCCAGATGCTTTTTTTCTGCATCTTTTTACGCAGTCCGGACATGCACTTTAGGGCATGCCTCCCAGCGAAAGGAACCCCTAACGGAACTATTCTCTCTGGAAGATGTTTCTTACTAACCATGTAATATAACATAACTAGTTGGGCACTTGTTTGATAAAGCACTAATGACCCCTACGCCTGGTCTCCACGCATACCACGGTTCTTATATAACCGCTATGGTATTCGGACACTCCGGACCGTCAGGTCCCGAGGTTGAAGCGAAAAGGTCGTCAACGACAAACGATCTACAATCCGGCTAGAAGGCATTACATATGTCAATTCAAAATTACATAGTCATTCTGACTGATTGTATTCCTCTTCTATACCATCTAACAGGCTGTCTAATTTATAGTCCCGCTGGGAATACTTCGCGGCCAACTCTACTTGGCCGTATACTAAGCTCACAGGGATCTCCTTCCCATCAGGCCCCACTGGTCCGACCTCGGCCATGTGGTTTCGGTCAGACTTCGTAAAACGGGTCTTCACCATGGCCCAGGCTTCCCTAGCGCCTTGTCGGCAGGCCGATATCTTCCACAACCGGAAGTGCCGCCGAGCTCCCTTCAGCTTCTCTGCAAGCTCTCCAAGGCCCTCGGGCATGGAGTGGGCAGGCCATAAGGCTTGGGAAACACCTCACATCGCCTGCCGAATTCGCTCGTGCAGTTGCATGAGTTCGGGAAGAAGGTCACCCGTAGAACCGGGCATCTCCTCTGCAGGACGACCCGTGAGCATACCTACAGACATTACTCTGTTAGTCGACTTCCTCGCCGAACTCTTTTTTCAAAGTTCGTTCAAGCACTTACTAAAAATGCCGCGTCGAAGCCGCTGATTCTCCTTCGTGGAGTCCGACAGCTGGCCACGAACATCTTTAAGTTCGACGTCCAGCTTGGTGTTGGCATCCTGAAGATCATTCTTCTCTCGCCTCACCCTTGTCAACATACTCTCACCGGCCTTTAGCTGGTGTAAGAGTTGTTGTTTGTCCGGATCGAGTCCGGCGCCATCTGCAATATGATTTGTCAGATTTACACCAACACCGCACAATACTAATCTTTTGAAGTGTATCTTACCTGAGGGGGTCTCTTTGGACTCCCCTGCTGCGGCTAGTGCGGCTTCTAGTTGAGCCTTGCACTTTTCCAGCTCCTGGGACAGTACAGTATTCTTCTGTGTAAGAACCTGCATATTAAATGATCCTTAAATCAGTTGCTCTAACTGTTTCAAGTCTCGGGGGCTACTGGTATATATATATATATTTGACCAAAATTGTCTTACTCGTATGTCTTTTACATACTGCTCCGTGGCTCTGGCTAAACCATTTTGAGCGGCACGGAGGTACGCATCTCCCGAATTAAAGGCATCTAAAGCCTCTTGGGAGAAACAAGCGTCGCGTAGAACTGTCCGGCGACGCCTATGGTTCATGGCACTCTCCACTTCAGAATTTGTGGCAGACAGCCCGTCCGCATCCTCTGTCGGAGGAGCGTCCGGTGCGCGCCTTGTGCTTGCCTCCGCTTCCTGGCCAGACGTTGGAGCCTGGCTGGTGGAAGCGCGATTGGCAACCTCTCCGGATGTAGTCCGGCGAGGTCTCTTCGTTCTAAAGATAGCACGAACGTTAATGTGCCCTGATAGAATAACACCAGGGAAACAGAGGGTGCACTATACCTTTGCGCCGGCATCTCAGTCCGGACTTCATTCCTTTTTGCCCCACGGGGCCCTGCGGCCCCTCGTTGGCTAGCCGCCGCAGGTTCGGCCTCCTGCCTCGGAAAATTCCCCTGCAAAACACGGTTGTCGTCAGAAACACCGGAATACGCGAGAGTGCAATCTCTCTCAAGGGAATGAGACTCCGGTTTCTGTCACCTGGGAGGCCGGAATTAACCCTGGGTAATCAGCCATGATGGCTACCAAGGTATTGTCCTTGCTTAGCTGATGGAATACCCCGTCGATAAGCTCCACCGATATGTCCGGATCCTCTTCGGAGTCCGGATTGAGGGACCGTTCTGGGTCCTCGGGCTATGGAGGGTGGCTGCTTATGTCCTTTACCTCCTGTTGCAGTTCCTGCATTGAAGTCGTTAGTCTACCTATCTAACCATGGGAGTATAAAACAAACGAGCAAGTGCAATTGTTCACTTACCCAACTTGGAGGATCGTACATACTGAATCCGGCCTGTGGATTGACGCGGAGGAATTCCTCCTTTTCTCCCTTATACAAAGAGGATAAGATCTTTACTAAGGCGGCGGCTGAGTCCGGCCCCTTACGACCGTGACGTGTGGCGTCATCCTCCCCGTTGAAATCCCACATGGGGTGGCCTCTATATTGAAGCGGCTGCACCCCCAGCATAATGCATGCAGCCATGACTCCAATCATGGTTAGTCCGGAGTGAGCCAACAGTCTTATCCGGCCCATCAGGTAAAGGACGTCTCTGTCACTTTCTCTCTGAGAGCTCCGCGGATGCCAGCTCAAGCGTTTCTTCAATGGAGCACTGTTGAACTCAGGGAGACCGATCCGGATAGGGTCCGGAAGCGGGACGTCATCTATGTAAAACCATTCCGAAGGCCAGTCCTCGGACGCCTTCTTTGGGGTTCCAGCGATGCGCCATACTTCGGCTCCGCCCACTTGATATATAGACCCCTTTTCAGAACGGGGCACCAGGCAGAATAGCCTCTTCCACAGCGCGAAATGAGCCTCAACGCCTAAAAATAGCTCGCAAAGGGCGACGAAACCCGCAATGTGCAATACGGAGGCGGGCGTGAGATTGTGCAGCTGGAGGCCGTAGAACTCCAGAAGCCCGCGGAGAAATGGGTGAAATGGAAATCCCAGTCCCCTTATTAGATAGGGGATGAGGCACACCCGCTCTCCTTTAGAAGGATTGGGGGTGCTCTCCGCTTGTTTTCCGCCATTATAAGTGGCGAGACCGGCTCGGATCGGGACCATGTATGCCTGAGGGAGGAATCCCTTGGCCTGAAGTGATGCTAACTTGCTATGCAGGATGGTGCAACTCTCCCAGTCCCCGGGTTTGGGACCGGAGGGGCGAGGGGAGGAGCTGCAACGGCTGGTCATGTTGGAATGGACCTTTGCTGGAAGCGCTCTGATATAACTCGCGGAGAGGAGAAGATATGGTTTGGACCTAGATCCCCATCCCGTTAAATAGGCGGTTCGTTTATACGGCTAGGGGTGTGGATGTAAAAACGCCTCGGCTTTTCGCATTTGTTTGAACACGTGGAAGACGACCATTATTGGGCATGGAAGCCGAGGAGGACTACATTACGAGAATCGGACATTATTCCTACAGGTACACAAGATTTGGAGAAGAACCCACCTTGCAATGCCGAACAATCTGCGCGCCGGACTCATCGTCATTGAAGCCTGGTTCGGGGGCTACTGAGGGAGTCCTGGATTAGGGGGTGTTCGGGTAGCCGGACTATACCTTCGGCCGGACTCCTGGACTATGAAGATACAAGATTGAAGACTTCGTCCCGTGTCCGGATGGGACTTTCCTTGGCGTGGAAGGCAAGCTTGGCAATGCGGATATTCAAGATCTCCTACCATTGTAACCAACTTTGTGTAACCCTAACCCTATCCGGTGTCTATATAAACCGGAGGGTTGTAGTCCATAGGCAATCAACTCCATACAACAATCATACCATAGGCTAGCTTCTAGGGTTTAGCCTCCTTGATCTGGTGGTAGATCTACTCTTGTACTACCCATATCATCAATATTAATCAAGCAGGAGTAGGGTATTACCTCCATCGAGAGGGCCCGAACCTGGGTAAAACAAAGTGTCCCCTGCCTCCTGTTACCATCCGGCCTAGACGCACAGTTCGGGACCCCCTACCCGAGATCCGCCGGTTTTGACACCGACACTAACCTTTCAGAGAAGGAGGAAGAAAAGCTATTGAAAACTCTGACGAAGCACCGTGCTGCTATTGGATATACTCTTGATGATCTTAAGGGCATTAGTCCCAATCTATGTTAACACAAAATAAATTTGGAGAAAGTTGCCAAACCAATTATTGATCACCAACGACGGCTGAATCCTAAGATGAAAGAAGTGGTAAGAAAATAAATACTAAAGCTCCTTGAGGCAGATATAATTTACCCCGTTGCTGATAGTGAGTGGGTAAGTCCTATCCATTGTGTTCCTAAGAAGGGAGGTATTACTGTCGTTCCTAATGATAACGATGAATTGATTCTGCAAAGAATTATTATAGGTTATAGGATGGTAATTGATTTCCGTAAATTAAATAAGGCTACTAAAAAAGATCATTACCCCTTACCTTTCATTGATCAAATGCTAGAAAGATTGTCCAAACATACATATTTTTTCTTTCTAGACGGTTATTCTGGTTTCTCTCAAACACCTGTGTCAGCTGATGATCAATCAAAGACCACTTTTACTTGCCCTTTCGGTACTTTTGTTTGTAGACATAGGCCTTTTGGTTTATGTAATGCACCTGCTACCTTTCAAAGATGCATGATGGCTATATTCTCTGACTTTTGTGAAAAGATTTGTGAGGTTTTCATGGACGATTTCTCTGTTTATGGATCCTCTTTTGATGATTGCTTAAGCAACCTTGATCGAGTTTTGCAGAGATGTGAAGAAACTAACCTTGTCTTGAATTGGGAGAAGTGCCACTTGATGGTTAATGAAGGTATTGTCTTGGGGCATAAAATTTCTGAAAGGGGCATAGAAGTTGATAAAGCTAAAGTTGATGCTATTGAAAAGATGCAGTGTCCCAAGGACATCAAAGGTATAAGAAGTTTCCTTGGTCATGCCGGCTTTTATAGGAGGTTCATTAAGGACTTCTAAAAAATTTCACGGCCTCTGACTAATTTATTACAAAAAGATATACCATTCGTCTTTGATGATGATTGTGTAGAAGCATTTGAAATACTTAAGAAAGCATTGATCTATGCACCTATTGTTCAACCACCTGATTGGAATTTACCTTTTGAAATTATGTGTGATGCTAGTGATTATGCTGTAGGTGTTGTTCTAGGGCAAAGAGTTGATAAGAAATTAAATGTTATTCAATATGCTAGTAAAACTCTAGACAATGCCCAGAGAAATTATGCTACTACTAAAAAAGAATTCTTAGCAGTTGTATTTGCTTGTGATAAGTTCAGACCCTATATTGTTGATTCTAAAGTAACTATTCACACTGATCATGCTGCTATTAAATATCTTATGGAAAAGAAAGATGCTAAACCTAGACTTATTAGATGGGTTCTCTTGCTACAAGAATTTGATTTGCATATTATTGATAGAAAGGGAGCTGAGAACCCCGTTGCAGATAACTTGTCTAGGTTAGAAAATGTTCTTGATGACCCACTACCTATTGATGATAGCTTTCCTGATGAACAATTAAAAGTCATAAACGCTTCTCATACTGCTCCATGGTATGCTGATTATGCTAATTACATTGTTGCTAAATTTATACCACCTAGTTTCACATACCAGCAAAAGAAAAAGTTTTTCTATGTTTTAAGACATTACTTTTGGGATGACCCACATCTCTATAAAGAAGGAGTAGATGGTGTTATTAGACGTTGTGTATCTGAGCATGAACAGGAACGTATCCTATGCAAGTGTCACTCCGAAGCTTATGGAGGACACCACGCTGGAGATAGAACTGCACATAAGGTATTGCAATCCGGTTTTTATTGGCCTACTCTCTTCAAGGATGCCCGTAAGTTTGTCTTATCTTGTGATGAATGTCAAAGAATTTGTAATATTAGTAGACATCAAGAAATGCCTATGAATTATTCACTTGTTATTGAACCATTTGATGTTTGGGCCTTTGATTATATGGGGCCTTTTCCTGCCTCTAATGGATATACACATATTTTAGTTGCTGTTGATTACGTTACTAAGTGGGTAGAAGCTATTCCAACTAGTAGTGCTGATCATAACACCTCTATTAAGATGCTTAAAGAAGTTATTTTTCCGAGGTTTGGGGTCCCTAGGTATTTAATGACTGATGGTGGTTCACATTTTATTCATGGTGCTTTCCGTAAAATGCTTGCTAAGTAGGATGTTAATCATAGAATTGCATCTCCTTATCACCCACAGTCTAGTGGTCAAGTAGAATTGAGTAATAGAGAACTCAAATTAATTTAAAAAAAGACTATTAATAGATCTAGAAAGAATTGGTCCAAGAAACTTGATGATGCATTATGGGCCTATAGAACTGCAGATAAAAATCCTATGGGTATGTCTCCGTATAAAATGGTTTATGGAAAAGCATGTCACTTACCTCTCGAACTAGAACATAAGGCTTATTGGGCTATTAAAGAGCTCAATTATGATTTCAAACTTTCCGGTGAGAAAAGGTTATTTGACATTAGCTCACTTGATGAATGGAGAACCCAAGCCTATGAGAATGCCAAGTTGTTTAAAGAAAAAGTTAAAAGATGGCACGACAAAAGGATACAAAAGCGTGAGTTTAATCTAGGTGATTATGTATTGCTATACAACTCTCGTTTAAGATTTTTTGCAGGAAAACTTCTCTCTAAATGGGAAGGTCGTTATGTTATCGAGGAGGTCTATCGTTCCGGTGCCATAAAAATCAACAAATTCGAAGGCACAAATCCGAAGGTGGTGAACGGTCAAAGAATCAAACATTATATCTCAGGTAATCCTATAAATGTTGAAACCAATGTTATTGAAACCGTAACCCCGGAGGAATACATAAGGGACACTTTCTGGAATAGGTATGTGGTACGGTAAGTAAACCGACTCCAAAACAGTTCTAGTGGCAATTTTCTCTGTTTTGGAATATTTAGAAAAATAGAAAAATAAGAAGCAGTCCGGGAAGGACACGAGGGCTCCACGAGGGTGGAGGGCGCGCCCCCTACCTCGTGGGCACCTCGTGTGCTCTCCGGACTCCGTTTTCTTGCACGTTACGTATTTTGGTCGGTAAAAATTCATTATATAATCCCCCGAAGGTTTTGACTCCTGTATCACGCAATTGTCCTCTAGATCATCATGACGTCTCCATGTGCCCCCAAGGACAAGTTTTTCGAGAAGGTCAGCAACCCCTACCTCACGGAAGTGCTGCAACACCCTCAAACCATTGAGATGCATGAGGGGCGATGTTGAGGGACCAAGGAGGACCAGAAGCATGGAGACAAGACTCAAGGCAATGGAGCAACAAGTTTTCAAGTGCTAGGATATGGTGGAACGTGGACTCAACGCCAACCATATGATGATCGCGGAGTTCTCCAACAACCACAAGCTGGATGCCAAGAACATTGGGGAGACCATCTTCAAGCTTCACGAGAAGATCGAGCACCTCCAAGCGCAAATCTATGACCTGCAAAACCAAAACTGTGAGTATTAATATAGATTCAAGAGGATGAGTTTGGCTGCAGATTTGAGGAACCCGGAGACTCGTTCATCCTTCTATGATGGTGAGCATATGCCTTGAAAGATGGACGACAAGCCTACTTCATCATCACCACCATCTTCTTCACCAACAAAGGAGACATAATCATATGGGTATGGGCACTCCCCTTGGCAACTGCCAAGCTTGGGGGAGGTGCCCCGGTATCGTATCACCATCACACTCCTATATTTACCGTTTTTCTTAGTTCGATCCGTTTAGTAATATCTTGATCTAGTAGAATAAAGCTTTAGTATGATCTAGTTTTGAGTTTTGCTTTATGATCCCTTTATGTAATCGAGTCCGTGAGCTATATAATAAAGATTAGTGTTGAGTCAAGCGTTTGATTATTTTGCCATGATCTTGAGTGAATAAAAGAAAAGAGAAAGAATAAAAGAAATAAAAGAGATCATATGGATCTTATGGAGAGTAATGAGCTCACATATAAAGAGTATGATGATTAAAAGTTGTTGAGAGTTGACAAACATAGTTTTGGTCATCGTTGCAATTAATAGGAAGTAATAAAGAAAGAGAGGTCTTCACATATAAATACACTATCTTGGACATCTTTTATGATTGTGAGCACTCATTAAAATATGACATGCTAAAGAGTTGATGTTGGATAAGGAAGACAACGTAATGGGTTATGTTTTCTTACATCTGAGATAAATTATATTGTCATGGATCATCCAACATGATTGAGCTTGCCTTTCCCCTTCATGCTAGCCAAATTATTTGCACCAAGTAGAGATACTACTTGTGGTTCCAAATACCCTTAAACCCAGTTTTGCCATGAGAGTCCACCATATCTACCTATGGATTGACTAAGATCCTTCAAGTAAGTTGTGATTGGTGCAAGCAATTAAAATTGCTCTCTAAATATGTATGACTTATTAGTGTGGAGGAAATAAGCTTTATATGATCTTGTGATGTGGAAGAAATAAAAGCGACAGACTGCATAATAAAGGTCCATTTCACAAGTGGCAATATAAAGTGATGTTCTTTCGCATTAAGATTTTGTGCATCCAACCATAAAAGTGCATGACAACCTCTGCTTCCCTCTGCGAAGGGCCTATCTTTTACTTTTATCTCCTACCTTACATAAGAGTCATGGTGATCTTCACCTTTCCTTTTTACATTTTATCTTTTGGCAAGCACAATATGTTGGAAAGATCCTGGTATATATGGCTAATTGGATGTGAGTTTTCATCAACTATTATTGTTGACATTACCCTTGAGGTAAAACAATGGGAGGCAAAACTATAAGCCCCTATCTTTCTCCGTGTCCGATTAAAACTCCATACCCATAAGTATTGCATGACTGTTAGCAATTGTGAAAGACTATATGATAGTTGAGTATGTGGACTTGCTAAAAAGCTCTTATATTGACTCTTTCCTATGTTATGATAAATTGCAATTGCTTCTATGACTGAGATTATAGTTTGTTAGTTTTCAATGAAGTTTATGATTCATACATGAAATTGTGACTGAATTGTTACTCTAGCATAAGAGATCATATGACAATAACTATATAAGCTAATGTTCTAAGAATGATCATGATGCCCTCATGTCCGTATTTTATTTTTATCGACACCTCTATCTCTAAACATGTGGACATATTTTTCGATTTCAGCTTTCGCTTGAGGACAAGAGATGTCTAAGCTTGGGGGAGTTGATACGTCCATTTTGCATCATGCTTTTATATCGATATTTATTGCATTATGGGTTGTTATTACACATTATGTCACAATACTTATGCCTATTCTCTCTTATTTTACAAGGTTTACATAAAGAGGGAGAATGCCGACAGCTGGGATTCTGGGCTGGAAAAGGAGCAAATATTAGAGACCTATTCTGCATAGCTCCAAAAGTCCTGAAACTTCACGGAAGTTATTTTCAGAATATATAAAAAATACTGAGTGCAAGAAGTACAAGAGGGGGGCCACTCACCAGCCACGAGGGTGGGGGCGCGCCCTACCCCCTGGGCGCGCCCCCTGCCTCGTGGGCCCCTAGTGGCCCTCCGATGCCCATCTTCTGCTATATGGAGTCTTTCGTTGAGGTAAAAATCATAAGAAAGCTTTCGGGACAAGACTCCGCTGCCATGAGGCGGAACCTTGGCGGAACCAATCTAGGGCTCCGACGGAGCTGTTCTGCCAGGGACACATCCCTCCGGGAGGGGGAAATCATCGCCATCGTCATCACCAACGCTCCTCTCATTGGGAGGGGGCCAATCTCCATCAACATCTTCACTAGCACCATCTCCTCTCAAACCCTAGTTCATCTCTTATATCCAACTCTTGTTTCTAAGTCTGGGATTGGTACCTGTAGGTTGCTAGTAGTGTTGATTACTCCTTGTAGTTTATGCTAGTTGGTTTATTTGGTGGAAGATCATATGTTCAGATCCTATATGCATATTAATACCCCTCTGATTATGAACATGAATATGCTTTGTGAGTAGTTACGTTTGTTCCTGAGGACATGGGAGAAGTCTTGCTATTAGTAGTCATGTGAATTTGGTATTCGTTCGATATTTTGATGAGATGTATGTTGTCTCTCCTCTAGTGGTGTTATGTGAACGTCGACTACATGACACTTCACCATTATTTGGGCCTAGAGGAAGGCATTGGGAAGTAATAAGTAGATGATGGATTGCTAGAGTGACAGAAGCTTAAACCCTAGTTTATGTGTTGCTTCGTAAGGGGCTGATTTGGATCCATATGTTTCATGCTATGGTTAGGTTTACCTTAATACTTCTGTTGTAGTTGCAGATGCTTGCAATGGGGGTTAATCATAAGTGGGATGCTTGTCCAAGTAAGGACAGCACCCAAGCAGTGGTCCACCCACATATCAAATTATCAAAGTACCGAACGTGAATCATATGAACGTGATGAAAACTAGCTTGACGATAATTCCCATGTGTCCTCGGGAGCGCTTTCTTCTATATAAGAGTTTGTCCAGGCTTGTCCTTTGCTACAAAAAGGATTGGGCCACCTTGCTGCACTTTATTTACTTTTGTTACTTGTTGCTCGTTACAAATTATCTAATCACAAAACTATCTATTACCTATAATTTAAGTGCTTGTAGAGAATACCTTGCTGAAAACCGCTTATCATTTTCTTCTGCTCCTCGTTGGGTTCGACACTCTTACTTATCGAAAGGACTATGATAGATCCCTTATACTTGTGGGTCTTGGCGGACCCTACGGGTTCGAGAACTATGTAGACATGACCAAGACACATCTCCAGTCAATAACCAATAGTGGAACGTGGATGCTTGCGGGAGTCCTGGACTAGGGGGTCTCCGGACAGCCGGACTATATCCTTTGGCCGGACTGTTGGTGTGATAGCCTGGCTTATTAGGGATGATAGACTACTCATATCAATAAGGAATTTCTTCTTTTCCGGGAGCCCATTCGGACAGAACTCCAAAGTTAAGCGTGCTCAGCTTGGAGTAGTGTCAGGATGGGTGACCGGCCGAGAAGTTGCTCCCGGGTGCGCACGAGTGAGGACAAAGTGCGCAGAAAAGACTAGTATTGTTCTGTGGGGCCAGTCTAGATCCCGCCAAGAGTGACGACCACCGGCGGGTATGTCCGGGGTGTTACAAGTTGGTATCAGAGCCGACCCTCGCGGTTACACGGATGGTTGCGGACAGGTGCGTGGTCATGTTGTTCATGACGTTCGTGACCCGTCGTGGCACCCGGCATGTCACATGTACCGGACTGGAAGCACCGATGTTTGTGCCAAGAGGGAACGTTCCTGTGGCCTGACGAGGACGTCGGTTCCTCTGAGTGGGGGTGTATGTGATAGTCTGGCTTATTAGGGATGATAGACTACTCATATCAATAAGGAATTCCTTCTTTTCAGGGAGCCCATTCGGACAGAACTCCAAAGTTAAGCGTGCTCAGCTTGGAGTAGTGTCAGGATGGTTGACCGACTGGGAAGTTGCTCCCGGGTGTGCACGAGTGAGGACAAAGTGCGCAGAAAAGACTAGTATTGATCTGTGGGGCCAGTCTAGATCCCGCCAGGAGTGACGACCACCGGCGGGTATGTCTGGGGCGTTACAGTTGGACTATGAAGATACTAGTTTGAAGACTTCGTCCCGTGTCCGGATGGGACTCTACTTGGCATGGAAGGCAAGCAAGGCAATACAGATATGTATATCTCCCCCTTTGTAACTGACCTTGTGTAACTCTAGCCCCCTCCGGTGCCTAAATAAACCGGAAGATTTTAGTCCGTGGGACAACATACAATCATACCATAGGCTAGCTTCTAGGGTTTAGCCTCTTTGATCTCGTGGTAGATCAACTCTTGTAATACTCATATCATCAAGAACAATCAAGTAGGACATAGGGTATTACCTCCATCAAGAGGGCCCAACCCTGGGTAAACATCGTGTCCCCTACCTCCTATTACCATCCGCCTTAGACGCACAGTTCGGGACCCCCTACCCGAGATACGCCGGTTTTTACACCGACATTGGTGCTTTCATTGAGAGTTCCACTGTGTCGTCACCGTAAGGCTTGATGGCTCCTTCGATCATCTCTAGCAATGCGGTCCAGGGTGAGGCTTTCCTCCCCGGACAGATCTTCATATTCGGCGGCTTCGCACTGCGGGCCAATTCGTTTGGCCATCTGGAGCAGATCGAAAGCTACGCCCCTGGCCATCAGGTCAGATTTGGAAACTTGAACTACACAGCCGACATCCGCGGAGACTTGATCTTCGACGGATTCATGCCCATGACGGATGCGCCACATAGTCGCAACGAGCATGACATAACTCTGTCGTCAGACAGTGTTTGGGAGATTGCATTTGCAACTACTCCGGCCGTTAGCCCAGAGCAAATCGTGCCATCCGAGAGCGGAGGGATAGACCCCGCCATGAAGGCCGCACTCTCAGTGGCGATAGAGCCAAATACTGACTTCACCCCTTACGAGAACCGTGTCACTGAACCACTGGATTCATCTCCAGCCACGGACTCCGAGCCGCTCACATCCGTGCCCGTCGAATCCGACTGGGCGCCGATTATGGAGTTCACCTCCGCGGATATCTTTCAGCACTCACCTTTTGGAGATGTGCTAAATTCATTAAGGTCTCTCTCCCTGTCAGGAGAACCTTAGCAGAACTATGTCCGGCTAGAATGGGATGTGGACGACGAAGAAATTCGCTGTCCACCCACCACCCACTTAGTAGCCACTGTCGACAACTTAACCGACATGCTCGACTTCGACTCCGAAGAATTCGACGGTATGGACGACGAAGCCGGAGACGAACAGGAACCACCGCCCTCAGGGCACTGGACCCCACCTCATCATATGATATATACATGGTGGACACCCCCAAAGAAGGCAATGGCGACGAGACAGCGGAGGATGACCCCTCCAAGAAGCAACCCAAGCGCCGACGTCAGCGGCGCCGCTCTAAGTCCCGCCACAGCAAGAGAAGTGATACCGGCACAGGAGATAATAACACTCTGGATAGCGCCAAAGACAACAACAATCCCCTCCAGCACGATGTAGAGCTAGAGGACGAATAAGCTAGCCCTCCAGAGCAGACAGCAGATGGAGAACTGGAGGAGGATAATTACACGCCTCCCTCCGAAGACGAGGCGATCCTCGGCGACGACGAGTTTATCGTGCCTGAGGACCCTGTCGAGCAAGAGCGCTTCAAGCGCTGGCTTATGGCCATGACAAGTAGCCTTAAGAAAAAACAACAATAGCTTCAAGCTGATCAAGACCTGCTAGCAGACAGGTGGACCGAAGTCCTTGCGGCCGAGGAACATGAACTCGAGCGCCCGTCCAAGAGTTACCCAAAATGCAGGTTGCTATCTCACCTTGAGGAGGAAGCATTGAATCCTCATTCACCAGCGTACGATGCGGTTGACCGGCCACTACGCGGCAGAACCAGAGAGGCGTTTCAGCTTAAAGTTCAGACCGCACCCCGTCGCCACTCAGTCAAAAATATTAAGGCCCGGGGCAACACAGAGGACCTGTGCGACATCTTGGACAATAAGGCAAAAATCGCAAGGTCAATATATGGGACACGGGCACGTGCGCCCACACGAGACGACGATCGACACGTCGGATACACCAAGAGTAAATCCGGCCGGGCTGAATACAGCAGACAAGACTCCTACGAACTATGTCGGGATATAGCCCGGCACAGAGGTGCCGCACACCCCTTATGCTTCAGTGATGAAGTTATGAATCATGAATTCCCGGAGGGTTTCAAACCCGTAAATATCGAATCATACGATGGCACAACAGATCCTGCTGTATGGATTGAGGATTTCCTCCTTCATATCCACATGGCTCGCGGTGATGATCTACATGCCATCAAGTACCTCCCACTAAAACTCAAAGGATCAGCTCGGCATTGGCTGAATAGCTTGCTAGCATATTCTGTCGGCAGTTGGGAGGATCTGGAAGATGCATTTCTTGACAACTTCCAGGGCTCTTATGTGCGGCCACCGGATGCTGATGACTTGAGCCACATAACCCAGCCGCCAGGGGAATCGGCCAGACAATTCTGGACATGGTTCCCGACTACGAAAAATCAAATTGTAGACTGTCCGGATGCAGAGGCCCTAGCGGCATTGAAGCATAACATCCGAGACGAATGGCTTGCCCGCCACCTCGGCCAGGAGAAGCCGAAATCTATGGCAGCCCTCACAACACTCATGGCCCGCTTTAGCACGGGCGAGGACAGCTGGCTGGCTCGCAGCAACAACACATCAAAGAATCCGGATACCTCGGATACCAAAGATGTTAACGGTAAGCAGCGTCGTAATAGACCAAAGTGCCGCAATAACGGCGATAACACCGAAGATACGGCAGTCAATGCTGGATTCAGAGGCTCTAGATCCGGTCAGCGGAAAAAGCCATTCAAAAGAAATACTCCGGCTCCGTCCAGTCTGGATCGCATACTGGATCGCTCGTGTCAAATCCACGGCACCCCCCGACAAGCCAGCCAATCACACCAACATGGAATGCTGGGTGTTCAAGCAGGCCGGCAAGTTAAATGCTGAAAACAAGGACAAGGGGCTGCATAGCGATGATGAGGAGGAACCCCGGCCGCCGAACACAGGAGGACAGAAGGGGTTTCCCCCACAACTGAAGACGGTGAACATGATATACGCAACCCACATTCCCAAGAGGGAGCGGAAGCGTGCACTAAGGGACGTCTATTCGATGGAGCCCGTCGCCCCAAAGTTCAACCCATGGTCTTCTTGCCTGATCACCTTCGATCGCAGGGATCGCCCCACTAGCATCCGTCATGGCGGATCCGCCGCACTGGTCCTAGACCCCATCATTGACGGATTTCACCTCACTCGAGTCCTTATGGACGGCGGCAGCAGCCTGAACCTGCTTTATCAGGATACAGTGCGAAAAATGGGTATCGATCCCTCGGGGATCAAACCCAGCAAAACCACCTTTAAAGGCGTCATCCCAGGTGTAGAGGCCCATTGCACATGCTCAATCACACTGGAAGTGGTCTTCGGATCACCGGATAACTTCCGAAGTGAAGAGTTAATCTTCGACATCGTCCCTTTTCACAGTGGCTATCATGCACTGCTCTGACGGACAGCATTTGCAAAATTCAATGCAGTGCCGCATTACGCATACCTCAAGCTCAAGATGCCAGGACCTCGCGGGGTCATAAAAGTAAATGGAAACACAGAACGCTTGCTCCGTACAGAAGAGCACACTTCGGCCCTTCTAGCAGAGGCACAAAGCAGCCTGTTCAGGCAGACCACTTATTCGGCGTCACGGCCCCCGGACACCTTCAAGCGAGTTCGGAACAAGATGCAACAGGATCGCCTGGCACGATCAGAGCTCGCCTAGCAATTCGGCCCCCGTCCCAGTCCTAGTGAAGCGACAAAATCCGTGCCGCGCGTACATAACTACGCATTAAAAATACCATGGACATAGGCGGGGGCACGATCAGGACACGCCCCGCATTGTGGCTTAACCACACTAGGGGCTGTGTACCTTCGACATTCCTTTTCTCTTTCAGGGCCTAACCCTCTGGAAGCCCTTTCCGACAGTACGATTGCCGGACACATTTCGGAAGCAACAACCAAGGCGGCAAGAAGCTAAGATGAACACGGGAACCGCCAGGTGGTCTCTAGTAATAATTGATATACCCACTTTTCACTATTTTATGTGTAGCTTGCCCTGGGATAGGAAATTTCGAATTGTCCTCCTTTATGCTTATTGCACTACTTGTACCAAGTACGCTTCGACGTGTCATTCAAATAACAATGCATATCATTATTCTATCATTGCATTATTTAAGCTTTCCTCTTTCTCTTATATATGTCCATTTACGACAATCCGCACCCGCACGTCAGTTCTCCAGGGGTCCTTGTTTACTCCATAATACGGCGCAAGAAGTCCGAACACTTTCGACAGTGCGGCACCCCGAACTTATAGCATTATATGCATCAGCTCCGAATCATGTCTTTGGTCAAATGTTGGGTTGCCCGGCTCCCATGCTTTGGTACCTTACGTTCCGCTATATCGGCTAAGGTAGCGGTGGGAGAACTACTGTGATTCTGTCCTGGTTCTTCCGGACGAGCACCTCAGTAGAGAAAGCCAAAAACTGACTGTCATGATAAGGCGAGAGACTGGTCGCTGTTCGAGAGGTCTCAAGTCCTTAAAGATCTTTTTCGCTTCGGTCAAGGAGTCGGCCTTGTCCGGCTTAGGCGTGTATAGTGCCCCAAATTTGGCCCTCCGAATACCAGGGGCTTCGCTAAATATTTAAAATCATAGACTTCTATGGCTAAGTGAGAGTGATAAAGCATTATAGTTCGATTGCCTGGTTCGTTGCGCTGAACACCTCCCTTGAAGGACCCAAAATTGGAGTAAAGAGTGTTCAGATTTATCCCGAACACCCCAGTACTAGTTACATGGGGGTAGAAGCCGACGACTGGCCAACTCTCAGGTTTTATAAATGGCCGCACAGAAGGTAATATTTTAAATTAAGAAAGTGTCGCATGGCACAAACAAACTCGTTTAATATTATAGGATCACATGGGCATGTTCATTCAAAAATTACATCTTTGGCACACTCATCTGCCACTAAGCGGGAACCCTTCAGGACACTCTCATAATAATTCTCGGGGTAGCGATGCTCCTTGCCCTCCGGCGGCCCCTCCTTCACCAGCTTCACGGTGTCCAGCTTCGCCCAGTGCACCTTTGCCTGGGCAAAAGCCCTGCGTGCACCCTCGATGCAGACAGACCGCTTGATGACTTCAAGCCGTGGGCAGCCTTCCACTAGCCGCCTCACCAGGCCGAAGTAGCTGCCGGACAGGGGCTCGCCAGGCCACATCCAGACTATAAGGCCCCTCATGGCCTGTTCGGCCACCTTATGAAGCTCGACCAACTGCTTCAGCTGGTCGCTCAAGGGCACGGGGTGTTCGGTCCTAGTATACTGAGACCAGAACAACTTCTCCGTTGAGCTCCCCTCCTCAGCTTGGTAAAACTCCGCGGCATCTAGTACACTGCAGGGAAGATCTGCAAACGCTCCTGGAGAACTCCGAACTCGGGTAAGAAAAAGGAAAGTCTCCTTCACATGCTTGCTTTGCATATTGAATGCCTTACCCGTTGCTATCTTCTTCACCGTGCCAATATCCTGAAGGGCCTTGTGGGCTTTGACCTTGGTGCTCCGGACGCTTTCAAGCGCCTGCGCGAGGTCGTACTCTCGCGTCTTGGAGTCAAGCTCCAAGGACTCGTGCTTTTTGGCAAGAGCCTCGAGCTCTTGTTGCACCTCGCCTACTCGGGCTTCTTGTTTCTCCCATTCAATGTGTTCTTTGGACGCTTTGTGTTCGGCCTCGGACAACGCCTTCCTCAGGGTATCCACCTTGGTCGTGGCCCCTGACAAATTCATGATGATCCTATTACTTCACACTCGAACTTATTTTTAACTATATAGACAGGGGTATATCTTACCTTTGCTCTCTTCGAGCTACCTCTTGGTAAGGCCGAGCTCGTCCTCGGACCTCTTCAGGGCCTGCTTCAGCGCAGAGACCTCCGCAGTACGTGCGGCAGCGGCCAGCAGTGAAGCCTGCACATACACATAAACATACTCTAATTAGACTCATGAGTTATCATTTGATCCTCTATTCGGTTTTTCTTCGCGAACGCCGAACAGAGCATCAGGGGATACTATCTATGCGGTAATATTTTCTTATATTTTGATTGCTTACCTCAAAGCCTGTTAGGAGGCTGGCGCAAGCTTCGGTCAGTCCGTTTTTGGCGGACCGAACCTTCTCGACCACCGCACTCATGATAGTGCGGTGCTCTTCTTTGATGGAAGCGATGTGAAGCGCTTCCAGCAGGTTGTCCGGTGCCTCTGGTTGGACAGAGGACACCGGCACGGATGGTTGGCCCCCCTTGACGGGGGACCGCCTGCCGGAGTCCGGAACCATCGAAGGTTCTGGTGTAGTGTCCGGCCGGGGCCCGAACTCGAAACCTGTAGGAGCCTCGCTCCCTTGGTACCCAGGGTCCGAGAAGTCGCTGTCAGGCGCCCCCAGGACCACCTCCCCTTGGCTTAGTGCCTTTTGAGACAACACCTCGGCGTTGTCCGTAGGGCGAGGGGTGGAAGTAGTCGGAGGAGAACCGCTGTTCATATCCGACGAATCCAAAGAGCCGCTCGACGAAGGTACGTCGAGATGAGCTCGGGCCGGACTGCATAATCATGTTCGGCATGAGGGCAGGCAGTACAATAAAACATACCATGAAGTACTACGGTGTCCGGACACTTACGATTTCGCCAGGGGCTTGACCCTGGGTAGCCACTCGTCGCCGCAGTCGGCGGCCATCGTGGCGCAGTTCGGAGGGAGGGCCCTTCCCTTCTTGGACCCTTCGGCCTCCCCGGATGGGTCGGCCTTCCTTTCCTTGTCTCCCCGGCTGGGGGGAGAACTTTTCTCCTCCTCCTCGTTTCCATGGGAGGAGTGCGTGTCGGAGTCATCGTCCGATGACTCCGATATAACGTTGCGCCGGAGACCCTTTCGGGTCCCCGCCGCCTTCTTCTTGGTCTTCTTTTCCGGCACCTCGTAGGGTGCCGGAGTTTGCATCTTCGTCAGAAGAGCGTCTGCAGGATCTTCGGGCAGCGGGGCTGGGCTACCAAGCTACTCCGTCATCTCTATCCAGTCATGTTAATGACATGGAAGTTTAGATCCTGCACACAACTAAACCGGGGCAAATAAATACCCTGGGAGATATAAAAACCTACCGGATTGGCGTGGCGCTTTGCGTTGAGTCCGCGGTCCTCGGTGAGGGAGGGAAGCATCTTGGCACTCTTGAACAGCACCCTCCAGACGTCCTCGTGCATCGTGTCATAGAGCTCTCGTAGTGTCTGGTGCTTGGCCGAGTCGAACCCCCACAAATTGAATGCCCGTCTTTGGCACGGAAGGATCCGGCGGAAGAGCATAACCTGGACCACATTGACAAGCATGATTTTTTTTCTCGTCATGTTCTGGATGCAGGTCTGGAGTCCGGTCAGCTCTACCGAAGAACCCTAGGACAGGCCCATCTTTTTCCAGGAGGTGAGCCGCGTGGGGATTCCGGATCGAAATTTGGGGGCCGCCACCCAGTTGGAGTCGCGCGGCTCGGTGATGTAGAACCACCCCGATTGCCACCCCTTTATGGTATTGTAAGTGCATCTAGTGCCACCCCTAGTTGGTTTTGGAGTATTGACGACAAACCTAGTTGAGGGACTAATGTGTTTGTGAGAATTGCAGGATAACACAGGTAGAAGTCCCTCATTGATTTGGTTTTCCTACCAGAGATGACCCCTAAAAATGTATGAAGACATTGATGTCAAAGGTGGTTTATGAAGATATTCACATTGAAGACTATGACAAGAGAAGACATCGCATGAAGCCTATGGAGCTCGAAGACTTAGGTCTTTCGTAGTTCCTTTTCTTCTTTGTTGAGTCATAGGAACCACCATACTGTTAAGTGGGGTCCAAGAGAACCAGTCAGAATGACTGAAGTGATTCTTAACCAAAACCTATGTCTTTGAGTGAAGACTATGAGAGCGAATCTTGTCTAGAGTCGGACAAGTCAGCTTTGCTTGTAGCCCAGGTAAAGTTGCCGTGTGTGTTTGAAATCTGACCGTTGGAACACGTGTTAGTTCCTTAGTGACCCAGGGTCATTTCGGACAAATCAGGTCGGGTTGCCTAGTGGCTATAAATAGCCCACCCCCTACAACCATAAACGGTTGGCTGCTCAGAGTTAGAGTACGGCTTTTGTCGTTTGAGAGCAACCCACCTCGAAGCCTTTGAGAGAGAATTCCTTGCGAGGATAAAGCCCTAACCACCCAGAGCCAAAGAGTGTTAGGCATCACTTAAGTCTTCTTGTCTGTGTGATCTGAAGACTTATTACACTTGAGGACTGTGAATCCTCCAGCCGGTTAGGCGTCGCGTTCTGAGCATCCAAGAGACATTGTGGATCGCTGGTGAACGAAGTCTGTGAAGGTTTAGGAGTCCACCTTGAAGACTTACCAGAGTGATTGGGCGAGGTCTGTGTGACCTTAGCTCAAGGGGAATACGGTGAGGACTGGGTGTCCTGAGCTGCGTGTTCAGGACTGGGTGTCCGGGACTGTGTGTCCTCAGGTTTAAATACCTAGCCGCCCTAACCAGACGTACAGTTGTCATAGCAACTGGAACTGGTCCAACAAATCATTGTCTTCAATGAGTCACTGGTTTCATCCTTCCCTTCCCTTCACTTACTGTTGGTCTTGGTGAAGTCATTGTATGATTGCACTATCTTTTGTCTTCACTGAGTGACTGCGTGTTCTGTTTGACTTCATAATATCTTCCTACCTGATCCTTACTACCTAGCTGCTATTGGTCATTGTGCTTTCACTTCATTGAATACTTGACTATGGTTTGCCTAGTGTAGTCTACCTTCCGCTGCATGGTAATAGGTTTATTTCTATCGTTTGTCTTCGAAACTTCCACGTTTTGAAGACTTTCATAAAAATCGCCTATTCACCCCCCTCTAGTCGACATAACGCACTTTCAATTGGTATCAGAGCAAGGTACTCCCTTGTTCTGTGTGATTCGGTTTAACCACCTGGAGTTTTAGCTATGTTGACTGCAGGGATAATTAAAGTTTCCGCTGCGTGCCCCGTCTTCGATGGAACTGAATATCCCTACTGGAAGAATAAGATGCGCATGCATCTTGAAGCCATTGACGTCGACCTATGGTATGTCGTCAAGAACAGCGTTCCCAAAGCTGGAGAAGGTGTCACTGCTGCTGACGTCAAGAAGTTCGTTCAACTGGACTCTACTGCCAAGAATATCATCTGTGGTCATCTGACCAAAGGACAGTATGGCCGCGTGAGTGCGTTGGAAACGTCTAAGCTAGTCTGGGACTGGCTCTCCAAGGTCAACGAAGGCGTCTCAACCCAGAGAGATCAGAGAATCAGTGTCCTTCGCAACCTCTTCAACCGCTTCAAGCGAAATGACAATGAGAATGTCCAGCTCACGTTTGATCGACTCACTGACATCACAAATGAGTTTCAAGCCCTCGGCGCTATTGAGATCACCAAGCATGAAGTCGTCAAGACACTACTGAGATCACTTGACAGTTCGTTTGACACCCTAGCCCTGATGATTCAAGAACGTCCTGATTTCAAGACACTCGATCCGTCTGACATACTTGAGAGGCTCAACACACATGAGTTTTAGCTTTCTGAGAAAAGAGATATCTACGGTCCAAACTATGGGAGAACTCGTGCCTTGAAGGCAAAAGCTGTCTCCTCATCTGAAGAAGAATCTGACAGCAGTTCTGATGATCCTGAAGACATTGGAAAGGAACTTGCTATGCTTGTGAAGAAGTTCCAAAAATTTACCAAGAAGAAAGGTTTCAGAAAGTCTTCACGATCAAGCTCAAGGAATGATGAAGCTTCTGCTCATGACTACAAGAAAAAAACATGTCACAAGTGCAAGAAACCTGGCCACTTCTGTTGGGGAACGTTGCAGAAAACAAAAATTTTCCTACTCGTTTCACCAAGATCCATCTAGGAGTTCATATAGCAACGAGACATCGTATGCATCTACATACCTTTGTAGATCACGCGCGGAAGCATTCAAAGAACGGGGATGAGGAAGGCGTACTCGACGTGATCCAAATCACCGATGACCAAGTGCCGAACGGACGGCACCTCCGCGTTCAACACACGTACGGGACGGGAGACGTCTCCTCCTTCTTGATCCAGCAAGGGGGGAGGAGAGGTTGATGAAGATCCAGCAGCACGACGGCGTGGTGGTGGATGCAGGGCGTCACAGTAGCAGGGCTTCGCCTATACTACGAAGGAGAGACGTAACGGGGAGAGAGGGAGGCGCCAGGGGCTGGGGTATGAAGTCCCTCCTCTCCCCCACTATATATAGGAGGGCCAAGGGGGGGTGGTGCGCAGCCTAGGAGATCCAATCTCCTAGGTGCGGCTGCCAAGGGGAGGTTTCCCTCCCCCCCCAAGGCACCTAGGGGTGCCTTCCACTAGTGGGACTCCTCCCCCATGGAAACCCTAGGCGCATGGGCCTAGTGGGGCTGATGCCCTTGGCCCATATAGGCCAAGGCGCACCCCCTACAGCCCATGTGCCCCCCCGGGACAGGTGGCCCCACCCGGTGGGCCCCCGGGACCCCTCCGGTGGTCCCGGTACAATACCGATAACCCCGAAACTTGTCCCGATGGCCGAAACAGCACTTCCTATATATAATTCTTTACCTCCGGACCATTCCGGAACTCCTCATGACGTCCGGGATCTCATCCGGGACTCCGAAAAACATTCGGGTTACTGCATATACATATCTTCACAACCCTAGCGTCACCGAACCTTAAGTGTGTAGACCCTACGGGTTCGGGAGACAAGCAGACATGACCGAGACGACTCTCCGGTCAATAACCAATAGCGGGATCTGGATACCCATGTTGGCTCCCACATGCTCCACGATGATCTCATCGGATGAACCACGATGTTGAGGATTCAATCAACCCCGTATGCAATTCCCTTTGTCAATCGATATGTTACTTGGCCGAGATTCGATCGTCGGTATCCCAATACCTCGTTCAATCTCGTTACCGGCAAGTCACTTTACTCGTACCGTAATGCATGATCCCGTGACCAGACACTTGGTCACTTTGAGCTCATTATGATGATGCATTACCGAGTGGGCCCGGTGATACCTCTCCGTCATACGGAGTGACAAATCCCAGTCTTGATCCATGTCAACCCAACAGACACTTTCGGAGATACCCGTAGTCTACCTTTATAGTCACCCAGTTACGTTGTGACGTTTGGTATACCCAAAGCACTCCTACGGTATCCGGGAGTTACACGATCTCATGGTCTAAGGAAAAGATACTTTGACATTGGAAAACTCTAGCAAACGAACTATACGATCTTGTGCTACGTTTAGGATTGGGTCTCGTCCATCACATCATTCTCCTAATGATGTGATCTCGTTATCAATGACATCCAATGTCCATAGTCAGGAAACCATGACTATCTGCTGATCAACGAGCTAGTCAACTAGAGGCTTACTAGGGACATGTTGGTGTCTGTTATTCACACATGTATTACGATTTCCGGATAATACAATTATAGCATGAATAAAGACAATTATCATGAACAAGGAAATATAATAATAAAGCTTTTATTATTGCCTCTAGGGCATATTTCCAACAACTTCATCTCTGAGTGTTCGCAGTGGGACAATGAGAACAAAAAGAAGAAGTAGAAGAGCAAGGAATATGACTCTGACGACAAGAAGAAGAAGAAATACTCAAAGTCTTCTTCCAAGTCTTCCTCAAAGTCTTCATCACACAAGAAGAGCTCATCTGGCAAGGCACGTGTGTTTGTTGGCAAGGAAATGGATTCATAGGAGGAGTCCGCTTCTGAGGAGGCGGAGGTGGAGTCTGAGGAGGAGTCCGATTCTGGCGTTGCAAGTCTGGCTACAGCATACGTTGCCAAGTCCATCTTCAACACTGAAGACAATGACTTCATCACCGACACCGATGCAAATGACAAGGACTACTCCGCTCCTACCTACTGCTTCATGGCACGCAGTGCCAAGGTAAACACACGCACTACTCACTATCAAACATCTAGTGAAGATGACTCTGATTGTGGTTCAAAACCCAGCTACAAAACACTTGCTAAAATTGCAACTGAACAACAGAAAGCTATGGAACATATTCAAAAACTGTTAGACAAAAGCGATGATCTGTTAGATGCTGAAATGACTCGATCTGAGTCCTTAATTGAAGACATAAAAAATCTTCACGTTAAGTATCAGGAACTTGAAAGTCGTCATGAAACGCTCTCAACAACTCATGAAAAGCTTTCCTATGATTATCTTCAAAGGAAGCAAGATCTTGAGAAATTGAGAGCGGCTCATGAAGATCTTCAAAAGGAAAACGAGTCACTTCGCGCCGAACAGATCAGTTCCGCTCAGGAAGGATTTGAACCACCATGTCTTAAATGCATTGAGCGTGATAATGCTACTTCTGTTGCTGAATGTTCTACTACTGCTACTGTTGCAACATCTTCAACTGTTGATGTGGGAACTAACCCCTCTGCTGAGGATACCTCTGCTATTGCTGATGAGAATGCTAGGTTGAAGACATTGCTTGAAACAGGGATGTACAAAAGTCTTAAAGGGCATCAGACACTATGTGATGTCCTCAAAAGGCAGATCCTGAACCGAAACCCGAGGAAAGAGGGTGTTGGGTTCATAAGGAAAATGAATGCTGATGGATCTTACTGGAAACCTGAGCAGTACCCCAAAACCACATGGGTTGCTGCAAAGGAACCTTCAGCAGATCCATCCAATCTATCTGGCTTCACTTGTGCTAACCCCATTGTCATTGATGAATCCTTTGATGCAAACTATAAACTGTTTAAGAATCAGAATGGTGAAGTGTTTGCCAGGTATATTGGTACTAACTGCAGGAATGGGCCGCCTATGAAGAAGATCTGGGTGCCGAAAAAGTGTTTGGAAAATCTTCCTGTGAATGTCATCATGACACCACAGGTGAAGAAGACAAACCCTAGACCACAGGCTTCATACGGTCCAAAGGCTTCATACAGACAGAGGGCCCACCGAGTCGCACTAACGCAAATGTTTTGCAGGGAAACCATACTCAGGCCTATGAATATGAGCGCGGTTCATCGAACCGCCATGTTCATAAGACCAAGAACTATTCTGCTTATTCTTATGAGTACTATTGTCCGCCTGCAAGACTTTTTGCTAGGACTCCAAAGCCAAAGTTCTCAGACGCTGCACTTAGACTTATTGCTTCTAAGCCACCCTTGAAGATGTGGGTGGCTAAGAAAGCTTAACTCTCTTTTGCAGGGAAAGTTCTCCAGCAGAAAACCAAAATCGTCTGACGCTATTGCTGGGGACCTTAAACATCTTGTAGGGCGCAAGATCAAATGCCCGAATGGTCTTACTATGTACTTCGTTCCTGAATCGCTTGCTACTCTCCCTATCAGTCCTAATCTCGATCTAAGCTTTCATAACCCACTGGTTCGTCAAATGTTTTTGCTTCACAATTCTCTTCGTGAAGCCTATCCCCCTAACTGCACTGTAGGGTACGACACCAGCTGCTTCAGAATGGATTATTGATAGTGGATGTACCAATCACATGACTGGCAAAAGAAGCCTTCTTATGGACTCAACCTTACGTCCATCCGACAAGAGTCGCATCACATTTGCTGACACTGGTAAGAGTAAGGTATTGGGTCTAGGTAGAGTTGCAATCTCAAAGGATCAACACATGGATAAAGTCATGCTTGTTGAATCCCTTGGCTTCAACTTAATGTCTGTCTCAATGCTTTGCGATTTAAATATGATTGTGATGTTTGGAAAATATCATTGCCTTGTTCTAATGGAATCCGACAAGTCTCTAGTGTTTGAAGGGTATCGGAAAGATGACTTGTACGTGGTAGATTTCTCAGCAGGACCACAGCTTGCCGTATGTCTTCTAGCTAAAGCTTTAGAATGCTGGCTCTGGCATCGGAGGCTAGGGCATGCTGGCATGAGGAACCTCCACGCCCTTGCAAAGAAGAAGCATGTCATAGACATCGAGGGCGTCAAGTTCAAGAAAGATCACTTATGCGGTGCCTGTGAAGCAGGAAAGATGATGAGGGCCAAACATCCCTCAAAGACAATCATGACAACAACTCGACCCTTCGAACTGCTCCACATGGATCTTTTCGGTCCCACTCATTACTCAACTCTTACTACTACTGCTTGTCTCTATGGCTTTGTCATTGTTGATGATTATTCTAGATATACTTGGGTGCACATAATCCTCTACAAGATTGAAGTGTAGGATGTCTTCAGACGCTTCGCAAATCGAGCAATGAACAACTATGGCGCAAAGATAAAGCACATCAGAAGTGACAATGGCACTGAATTCAAGAACACTGGCCTTGATACATATCTTGATACTTTGGGCATCACACATGAATTCTCAGCTCCGTACACGCCACAGCAGAATGGTGTCGTCGAACGCAAGAACAGAACACTCATTGAGATGGCCCGAACGATGCTAGATGAATACAAGACTCCAAGAAAATTCTAGCCTGAAGCTATTGGTACTGCATGCCATACAATCAATCGTGTTTATCTTCACAAGCTTCTGAACAAGACATCTTATGAGCTCCTTACTGGCAAGAAGCCAAATGTCAGTTACTTCAGAGTATTTGGAGCCAGGTGCTGGATCAAGGATCCACATCACACTTCAAAATTTGCACCAAAAGCACATGAGGGTTTTATGCTTGGATATGGCAAGGATTCGCACTCCTACAGAGTCTTCAATCTCTTTCATTATAAAGTGGCTGAAACAGTGGATGTGCGGTTTGATGAGACTAATGGTTCACAAAGAGAGCACCTGCCAAATGTGCTAGATGAAGTTCCATCCAGTGAATCAATCAAAAGAACTGGAGAAATCATACCCTCTGAAGCTCAACCTGAAGAGGAACTTATCATCTCCGCACCTGATCAACCTGAAGAAAATGCTCAGCCTGAAGACAATCCCTCTAACAATGACAATGATCAACAAGAACAAAATCTTCGCCCTGTACATCCTCGTGTTGCCAATGAAGTGTAGATTGAGAGAATAATTGATAGCATCAATGCACCCGGTCCGCTCACTCGTTCAAGGGCAACACAACTAGCAAATTTCTGTGGGCACTTCGCATTCGTTTCAATAACAGAACCCAAGAAAGTTGAAGAAGCCTTCATGGAACCTGAATGGATTCAAGCTATGCAAGAAGAGCTTCAACAGTTTGAGCTGAATAATGTATGGGAACTGGTTAAGCGTCCTGATCCTCGGAAGCACAATATAATAGGCACCAAATGGATATACCGCAACAAGCAAGATGAGCATGGTCAAGTTGTCAGAAACAAAGCTCGTCTTGTTGCTCAAGGATATACTCAAGTGGAAGGGATTGACTTCGATGAAACATTTGCTCCTGTGGCTCGACTTGAAGCCATACGCATACTGCTGGCCTATGCAAATCATCATAACATACTTCTATATCAAATGGATGTGAAGAGCGCCTTTCTCAATGGAAAGATTGAAGAAGAAGTGTATGTTGCACAACCGCCTGGCTTTGAAGATCCAAAACATCCTGACATGGTATACAAGCTCAACAAGGCACTGTATGGCCTCAAACAAGCCCCTCGGGCTCGGTATGACACACTCAAATACTTCCTGAAGAGCAAAGGCTTCATACCTGGTTCCCTCGACCCCACTCTCTTCACGAAGACATATGATGGTGAACTGTTTGTGTGCCAAATATATGTGGATGACATTATCTTCGGCTGCACCAATCAGAAGTACAGTGAAGAGTTTGGATATATGATGCAAGAGCAATATCAGATGTCCATGATGGGAGAGCTGAAGTTCTTCCTCGGTCTTCAAATACAACAACAACGCAATGGCATCTTCATATCTCAAGAGAAGTATCTCAAAGATTGCCTGAAGAAGTTTGGTATGCAAGACTGCAAAGGCTTCACAACACCAATGCCAGCCAAACATCATCTGGGTCCCGACGACAATGGTAAAGAGTTCGATCAAAAGGTATACCGCTCCATGATTGGTTCTTTACTTTATCTATGTGCATCTAGGCCAAATATTATGCTTAGTGTTTGCATGTGTGCTTGATTCCAAGCGGCACCAAAGGAGTCGCATCACTTAGCTGTGAAGCGAATTCTTTCTTCGATATTTGGCTCACACCCCAACTCTAGGATTATGGTATCCAAAGGGCTCAGAGTTTGATCTGGTTGGATTCTCGGATGCTGATTATGCTGGCGACAAGGTGGATCGCAAGTCTACATCAGGCACATGTCATTTTCTGGGACGATCACTTGTATGTTGGTCTTCAAAGAAGCAGAACTGTGTATCTCTCTCCACTGCTGAATCTGAATACATTGCTGCTGGATCTTGCTGCGCTCAGCTTCTGTGGATGAAGCAAACACTCAAGGACTATGGCATTCATCTGAAGCAAGTTCCACTCTACTGCGATAACGAAAGCGCCATCAAGATTGCCAACAACCCAGTTCAGCACTCGAAGACAAAGCACATTGAAATTCGTCATCACTTTCTCAGAGATCATGTTGTGAAGGAAGATATTGATATCATACACGTCAACACTGAAGAGCAATTGGCAGATATCTTCACCAAGCCCTTGGATGAGAAGAGATTTTGCAAGTTACGGCGTGAGCTAAATATCTTGGAATCCTCAAATGTCCTGTGATCAGGCACACATCCTAACACTTATGCATATTGTTGACTTAGATGTGCAACACACGAAGTAAAGTATATCTTCAATCAATGAAGACATACACTCTAAGTGTGAATACATTAATGTGGAATTTGACTTCAGAGCGCCACGATAATTGTGCGCCGTGTCTGGGTCTAATACTTCCTATACGGTGGGTAACGCCACCACCAAAGGTTCTGTTTGAAGTGTTTCACTCATGGCGTTACATTTTCTATGTCTTCAAATTTGGTTTGGCTTCAATTTCAACATGTCTTCATCATTACCTTCACTATATTGATTATATACACACTAGTGTTTTGTCCTCTACAGCATTCACTTATAGCTATGTCTTCTTGTTGAATCTTTTGAACTAAGTGAATGTGATCGGACCCTAACCTCTCTATGCTTTCTATCTCAAACTCTATCTCTCCGAATCATATGCATTCTATTGAAACTGTCAAATGCCTTCTCTGCGTCCTTGTCAGCAGAAGATACAGAGACAAACATTAAGTTCGTTTTCAATGCTCATTCCTTCACCTGAAACCCGGAGAAGTGGGAACGACCATCCGACAATCCAGGCGTGCGTGGGACGTGGAACAACCCCCGATATGCTGCATGATGGCCACGTGTTCCTCAGATGTGAATCGCCAGGGGCACCTGTGTAATAACACTGAGCCGCCCCTGTCCCTATAAATATACACCTCACCACAGTCATTATCTCTTCTTCCACTCTCGCACGAACCCTAGCGCCACCGCTAGCCCTCGACAACGCCGGTGACGAAGCGCTTCGCTGCCGCAACCTCTCCGACACCGTCTTCACGCCGACCGCGGACATCCCGTCGCCGTAGGTGTCCTCCGTCGCCAAGTTAGGGCACGGACGATCGAACTGCTCGGCCTCCTCTTCCACTCCGTCTAGCAGTTCCTTGTGTGGTAAATAAAACTTCCTTTTTACGGCCCCTTTGATCCTACAGATTCGTCACTTTCTACCACAAGTAGTTTCTGTTCACACATGTTGGATCCACTTCTTACTGCATCTCATATTATGCCTAGTATGTTCACTTATGCTTCAGAAAGAAGTTAGATTCCTCACTTGTACTGATCTCTGGATTCGTACAAATCTGGAACCAACTCCTTATCTATGAGTGAATGTCTTCGCACGATGAGGTCAATGTCTTCTAAACTGATTTATCTTCAAAATCTTCTGAGAATGCAGATGACCTCTTCCCCTTCCCTCGCACCTTAATGATGTCACAGGTACATGTCCGTGGGAGAATCCCTTGGTTCTCATAGTCTGCATTCATTTGCAGAATTCTTACAGCATCATATAAATTCTCCCGAAGCCAGTTCCTGTTTGTCCAGCAAGCGAAAGCCTTTGAAGTCTTTGAACGTATTGAAGCCTTTCAGTTTAAAGTTCATGGCTTCAGAGAAATCTGCAAGGAAGGGAGGCAGACAGCGTCGTGGGGGAACATCAAGAGATTTGCCTGATGACCTCTAAGAGCTTTACAAGACAGATCCTAAAGAGGATTATAATCAGCGCAAGACCCGAATCCAGTGGATTCGAAGATATTGGGCAGAACAGTGGTACAAATACAGATTCGTGACCAAGGAATATGCTGAGAAGAGTGCTATCAAAAGTCCTTGGGGTGATATTCTCTTCCGAGGCCTTCCACCCAAGAACAGAGCTGAAGCTATTGCTCAGGGTTTCTATCCCTGTATGGTCCGTGGACCTCAGCCTGAAGATGCCGACCCATCATCATTGCTATGGTGTCGTGACGATAATCTCTTCAAGCGCAACTTCCAGCACGCAAAGGCATCGGCCAAGGAAAACAAGAAGTCATTGGGACTAGACTTCAACCCTGGTCCTTCTGCTCCCCGGGCTGACGGCACACGCGATGCAGAACCCAATGTCATCGGTCCTTTCTACAACCTTGAAGGTCTCATCACCCATATCGTGGTTCAAGGGACAGCCATGAATGAGCCTGCAGATGACGCTAAATCAGATGAAGCGCCTGCAGCGCCGAAGCCAAAGAAATTGAAGCAGCCAAAAGCTTCAAAGCCTGCCTCTGCACCAAAAATCTCACGGGCGAAGCCACTGGCTACTGCACCTCCTGAAGACAGTGTGCAGTCTGAAGATTTGTCACGCATCTCCAAGCCCCAGAAGGTCAAGATGCCTCTGCCACACACCGGCCAAGAACTGACAGCTGCTGCTATTCTGCGCAACGATGCCATTGATCTGTCCAGTGATGAAGATCTTGCAGATGACGCTCTCAACTGATCAAGAGCAAAGAAGAGGCAGAAATCTTCAACAATTTACCTCTCTTTGACGTGGCAATCATCCATGACTTCATCGATGAGTGGTTTGAAACGCCCAACCTCAGCTTTGAAGACCTGCAACTTCCCATTGGTCTCAGTGTCGCCTTCCATGGCGCCATTGCTTCAGAGCTAGCTCTAGCTCAGCGCATTGTCGAACTGAAGCAGAAGATTGACTTTGAGAAAGCTCAGTTGAAGAAGCATATGGCCAAGCTCAGCGTGCAAGAGGTCAAGAACTTCAAGCTCATGCTGCACGAGCTTAAAGAAGCCTTTCTCAAGAAGCGTGAAGAAGCTCAAGGTTCTCGTGAGTGCATGAAGAGCCTGGCTGAAAAATGTGTGCAAGCCTACAATGAGGCTGAGAAGCGCAAGGCCCTTGGGCGTCCTGGAATCGACCCTAGGATGGCTGCAAAGAAGAAGAAGAAGCCCGCTATGGCCGAACCCGACGCACCAAGGCAGGAAGCAGATCCCATTGTCTTCCCAACTAGCATGACTGGCTCGAAGCCAAAGGCCCGGTCAACCGCTTCAGAGCTGAAGAAGACGAGGACTGTTGAGGCTGAAGCCAGAAAGAGGAAACATCCTGAAGCCTCTGCTACTGCTCCCTCCAAGAAGAAGCGGAAGACCAAGAAGGAACGGGCTGCTCCCACAGAGCCCTTGATTGTTGAACCCATCTCCATGGTTCGCCCTGACGCTGAACATCAAGAGCGCCAACTGACTGTCCATGAGCCTGCTTTCACAGAGGCTCATGAAGCTGAAGACTTTCCAGCAGCTGATCCCATCGCTGCTGAAGACATTGGTCACCATGACCATGTTGAAGATGATGCAGTACTTCCTCAGCTCGAGCACCAACAGGTATCATCGCCTATGTTATCGCACAGCGAACTCATCAGCATTGGTCGTCCTATGACGCCAATTGCTCAGGATGCATCATGGGTTGATCACCCGCAAGCACAAGAGGAAGATGACTTTGAGGCCCAGCCAACTCCAACTCCACAGGCGTCGCCAGCGTTACGCAGGCTTCGCAAAGGACCAAGGCCTCCAGTCTCTGAGTTTGAAGCTAAAGCTGCTGAAGACATTCCGGCTGCATCAGCCGATGAAGAAGAAACCCTAAGTGCTGCTACACCCCCATCTCACCAAGAAGCTATTCTCGAGGAGAACGTGACTGTGACCGACCCTCCAGCTCATCAAGTGGAGGTTGAGAATCGTGAGGCTGCCACCACCAACACCAATGAAGCCACTGACGCTGTCATGGCTGAAGCCAATGTGGAGCCTACACCAACAAAAGCACCAGAAGTCAGCGAAGCCAATGATACTACTGCTTCTGTTCCTGCACCTGCTGCTGGTCCTCAGTTTGACTATCATGTTGAGCACAGGCCTCAGGTACAGAAGCCAATCCCAAGATTGCCCAGGTTTCCAGGACCTGCATCAGCACCTGGATCCTTCAATGTCAATGGCTTCAAAGCAGACAACACTTTCTTCAATATCTCCAAGAAGCCCTACTCAAGGGAAAGAATATCTTCTGATCGGTTCTAGAGCTATCCGCAGCGAAGCTATTACTCCTGCATTCTGTACAATCAAGGTCACATCTTCCCACATAAGCTTCTTGACATCGAAGCAATAGCAGGTTTGCCCTATCTGGAAGAAGCTCGGGATTGCTTCAAAGAGGTTGGATTGCTGCCATTTGTCACCGACCAAGAGCACTGGAATGAAGAGTTGCTGCTCCAATTCTATGCCACACTTCACATCCGTGGGTACAACAGAGATCCGAAGACTTGGGTCCTGGAGTGGATGACAGGAATGTTCATCACGAAGCCAAAGCCTTTGATATCATTGAGCTCACTGGTCTGCCCACTCCTGGTGATCTCTACGAACCTGGCGGTCAGCTTCACAGTGAAGCTATGGAGAGCATCTTTCAGAAGCCTGAACCAAACATGAGTCAGATGTTCAGTATGATGAAGTCATTGCCACAAGATGCTGCATATCCTAAGGAGTTCCTTGTTGAAGACCTTGAGTATCTGCCAAGGACTATTTATCACATCATAAGGCGAACTCTCTGGCCCATCAAAGGACATTCTCCACATGCCGAGCTGGAAGGTGCAATGAAGACTTTGGTCTTCTATATTCTTCATGGCAAATGCTTCAATGCACAGGACTTCTTCATCCGCCAACTTACTACATCAGGCTCTGATCTTTTTGGCTTGAAGTTCTACGCTACATGGATAATGCGGCTGATCAAACTCCACTCCGCTATCTCATATCAGCCATCTGCTCGCAATCATCGGATCTTTCTGCCTGATGTGGATATGTCTGTTGAAGCCATTTATCCCGAGCCTGCCAAGGAGCCTCTTAGTCTTCAGAATGCGGAGCATCAAAGTTTTTCTAAGAACATTGAAGGAGTTGAAGCAGTCACCTGTGTTTATCCGTTGGCTGGAACTACACGTGCACCACATCCTGCCCTTACTGAAGCCACCGATAGCACAATTGCCCAACGACCCAAGAAGCGCACTCGTGTTCTCCATGACCGAGAGCTTCTGGTGGCTCTTCATCAGAAACAGGATAGGCATCATGACTGGCTGAAGTGCAAAATGCAAAGCCTCTTGGTGGATATCAACCGCATTCGCAATCTTGCCACCAAGAATGCCTTTGTTACCCATGAAACCTCTCGACGCACCTGGAAAGGGCTGACGCTAATGTGCTCTGAAGATGATCTTCAAGAGGATGGCTTCTCTGAACGCTTCAAGTTTGACTCCACACCTCCTCGAAGGGCAGTGCTGCGACGAACCCCATCCCTTGAAGACTCTGAGTTCTCTTCCTCTGCTGCAACTATGAATGCCAGAGTGATCGAGGACGAAGACGATGCTACTTCACCGCCACCTCCTTCAGCACGCTTCGACACTGCTCCAAGTTCTTCTGCACCGCCGAACACCACCGACGACCCTACTGCTTCACCTACTCTTCATGGGAACGAGTAGATGCTCTATGTCTTCAAACCTTTTTGGTCCTTACTGACAAAAGGGGGAGAAGCATATGAGTTTGATAGTCTTCAAGCGGGTCCACATGGGCGGTTGCTTTATATTTTGCCTCGTGTTTACAACTCTCATTTTGATACATTTGGTTCTTTGAGTTGTAACACCTAAACTCGATGGTCGTCTGCTACTTATTTGCTACTTCATGATGCGACGATAAATTCCGCACTTAGATCATCTTGCAGACGTCCATTTTCCATTATGCATGTCATTATCTTCACATACCTTCTCATGCATAATGAATTGTCATCATAAGTTGAAGAGGATCTCCACGAGTACAACCTGCCATGTGCATTTGCATTCCAAAAGCAAATTACTTATATGCACATCTTCAGGGGAGCCCTTGCAACTTATGAAGACAATTCCTTATCCTTTACAATTTCACATATTATATTCCCCGTTGAAAACTTCAACTAGTTTGTCATCAATCACCAAAAAGGGGGAGATTGTAAGTGCATCTAGTGCCACCCCTAGTTGGTTTTGGAGTATTGACGACAAACCTAGTTGAGGGACTAATGTGTTTGTGAGAATTACAGGATAACACAGGTAGAAGTCCCTCATTGATTCGGTTTTCCTACCAGAGATGACCCCTAAAAATGTATGAAGACATTGATGTCAAAGGTGGTTTATGAAGATATTCACATTGAAGACTATGACAAGAGAAGACATCACATGAAGCCTATGGAGCTCGAAGACTTAGGTCTTTCATAGTTCTTTTTCTTCTTTGTTGAGTCATCGGAACCACCGTGCTGTTAGGTGGGGTCCAAGAGAACCAGCCAGAATGACTGAAGTGATGCTTAACCAAAACCTATGTCTTCGAGTGAAGACTATGAGAGCGAATCTTGTCCAGAGTCGGACAAGTCAGCTTTGCTTGTAGCCCAAGTAAAGTTGCCGTGTGTGTTTGAAATCTGACCGTTGGAACACGTGTTAGTTCCTTAGTGACCCAGGGTCATTTCGGACAAATCAGGTCGGGTTGCCTAGTGGCTATAAATATCCCACCCCCTACAACCATAAACGGTTGGCTGCTCAGAGTTAGAGTACGGCTTTTGTCGTTTGAGAGCAACCCACCTCGAAGCCTTTGAGAGAGAATTCCTTGCGAGGATAAAGCCCTAACCACCCAGAGCCAAAGAGTGTTAGGCATCACTTAAGTCTTCTTGTCTGTGTGATCTGAAGACTTATTACACTTGAGGACTGTTGTTGGGGATATTACTACTGGGCGTAAACCGGCCTATCTAGGCTGGGTTAACTTCATCAGTAGTTAAGTATGTTAAAACCCATGAAGTAAGATGAGGGCTTAAAGTCCATGATCGGTTTAAGGCCTGTAGCCATAAACTGGCGTTGGTATGTAACTTGTATTGTAAGTTAGGAATAAGTAGAGACCAAACCGGATACATCTATGAGCCGGTATTGGGACTCTGTGAACCGACGGGCGTCATCCGTGTATATTAGGGGACGACCCGGCGGCGGTTCAAGGACAACAGACAACAACTCGAGACTTAGGCGAAGCTTGTTTGCTCCCTAGTCACCGAAACCCCATCAATTCCATCACAACTAGACGTAGGCTTTTACCTTCATCGAAGGGGCCGAACTAGTATAAACTCTCTTGCGTCCCTGTGTCTGCTTTAACCCCTTCAAGCTAACCCATCACGATGGCTCCACGACTAAGTCCTTTCACAAGGACATCTGCCGTGACAAAACCATGACAGTTGGCGCCCACCATGGGGCAATCGCATGATGGTTTCAAGTTCTTGGAGGGCCGCTTTGAAGGACTCGAGGGCTATGTTGTGGGTCGGATGACTAAGAGTCGTCGCGGCAAGCTCTACATCGATGATGCAGGCTGGGGCCCTGAGGCCGGCTCAGTTGAGTACGGGTACTGGGTCCTCTTTGGTGGCATACACGTTTTCATCGGCAAGATCGGTGAACCGGGCCCTGAGCCGGACATCTGCACCGACCTCGTCGAAACGGCTCAGCGTGCGCGATCCGCCCGAGTTAAACCGGCCGTGAAGCGTGCCTTCGTGGGAGTCATCCATGGAGGAAGTTATGAGGATGGAGCGGAATCTCGTGGCGAGACCGTCGTTTATTCCGGCGACGAGTCATCAACCGGAGAAACCAAATCTCTGTATCAGCTACAAGATGGCCGGATTGGGGGCTGTTCCGATGGCGACAGTATTCCGGACCCCTCTGATCTACCCAACCAAGTTGGAATATTCATGGCCGGTACACAAGCAGCGCTTCATTCTTCGACCGCCGCGCCAATAACCTCCGGTTCAGCAGCGGCGACAGCTGCCGGGGCAGGAAGCTCTACACGCCCGCCGGCTCAAGTTCTATCAGATCTATTTGATGCATTGGCTGTGCTTATGGCAGAAGCTAACCCGGCGGATCAGGAAGTCCACAACGCAGAGATTGCAAAGGTGAAGGAACAGATCACCCAGGCCAAGGCGGGCTTGGCAGCTGAGAACGCCAGGATGACCACAGAGCAGGCCGCTTTAGACGCACAAGCCTACAGGCTCATGTTGGACCAGAACGCGTCGCATGAAGTCATGAAGAGGAAGTACCGATCCCGTTTGCCTTCGGTTTTCGAGGCCAGAGACCTTTTCAACACCCCAGGAGTAGGAACCAGTAATCCGCTGGAGGGAAACCGGGCGGAAGCTCCTGGGACCGGCGCGCCGGTTCAGCCCCGCCCGATGGATCTGCCTCATCAAAACACCGTTATACCTCAGGCTATTTCAACACCTCCGGGTCACTACTCCAACCCAATGGACAATCTCGTTGCCGCTGCTGCACGGCTGGAGGCCATTCCAATTTAAGGTGACTCGCCGCAGGCGGTAGAGACGCGACGGGTCAAGGAGCTTCTTAGGACAGCTATGGTCCAATAGGAAGCATACTCGTACAGCCGTGACCGGATCCACTTGACCCCTCGTCCAAGCCAGAGCTATAGCAGGCGTATGGATGAACCGACAGTGTCAAGTAATGAACGACGTGGAGCACCCCGCGGCAACAACCCGGCGGGTGGTGCTGATAACGCTCAGGAAGTGGTAGACCGGGCCCGAGCGCACAGGGAGGCCGAGTTAGCCGCACAGTATCAGGCTCGGCAGCTTACGCCGGTTCGTCCAACTATCTCGGTCGAACCCGGTGCTACTTCTAGTTCTTTGGGGGTGCCTTGCCTTGTCCCCGCTTTACGGAATGTGCGCCTGCCCAAGGATTTCAAGGGCCCGCGCAAGGTACCAAACTACACGGCGGATCAACCCCAGAGACATGGGTGGAGAGCTATGAGATGGCCATGGAAATGCTTGATGTGGATGATGCGGCATGTGCGAAGTACTTCACCATGATGCTTGAAGGAACGGCCCGCACTTGGTTAAAAAGCTTACCAGCCAATTCTATCAGTTCGTGGGCCCAATTACGAGCCCGGTTTATCAATAACTTCAAGGATACATGTAAGCAGCCTATGTCGATAGTGGACTTAGCTGCCTGCGTCCAGGAGGAAGGAGAATCAACGACTCATTGGGTGCACCGGGTCTCACAAGTGTTGCATTCATCAGACCGCATCAACGATGACACTGCAGTCCTAACCCTAGAAGGCAACTGCCGGTTTGGGCCCCTAAAGCTGAAGTTAGGACGGATGAAGCGCCATTGCACTGACATGGGGACCCTCATGGCTGCCTTGGTAAAGTATGCTGATTCTGATAGTACCAAGGATCCCGAGTTTGATGATGACAAGACAGGGAAGGGAAAGAAAAACAACAACTCCAAGGGTCAGCAGCATCACTCGGCAGGTTATGGTAGCGGAGGCAAGCGTAAAGCGGATGGTAACATGGACTTCGTGGCTAATACCAACACGCAGGACAAGGGTCAGCGGTGCAAGGGTAAACCGCCGAATCGCAGTGGAGCGCCTAACCCTAACCCGGACCGTTTAAGTTATCTATTGAACCAGGCCTGTCCAAAGCATGGGACGAAGGAGGTGCCAGCAAACCATCTTTGGAAGGATTGCTTTATTATGCAGGAGTTCAAGAATTCTAATGCCTTCCGGTATGATCACGGCTCCGGCGGTGGCTCAGGATCCGGGCCGTGTTACGGTGGAGGAAATTCCGGTTCAGGATTTAATGGTAATCCGGGCGGACATAACAATCAAAATAATCAAAACAACCAGGGTGGTTACAACCAGCAGCAGCAACAGCCAGGTTACCAGAGCAACCCAAAGCAGTTGAATAGTGGGCAGTACCATGTTTTCACCACTAGCTTGGAAAAGCAAGACCGGAAGGTTCAGAGGCGGGCAGTCAACTCTGTTGAACCGGCCGTGCCCCGTTATTTACGCTGGTCTGGACAGCCAATCATATGGAGCAGAGAGGATCACCCTCCCCAGGTTGATAATCCGGGTCAGTTGGCTCTGGTGGTGGCGCCTCAGGTGGGAGGTTACAAGTTCACCAAGGTGCTCATGGACGGAGGGAGCAGCATTAATATCTTGTACTATGAGACCTTCCGTCGTATGGGACTAACAGATAAAAATCTCTAACCGTCCAATACGGTGTTCCACGGTGTGGTACCTGGCAAGTCAGCATATCCTGTTGGTAAGATAGCTCTGGAAGTGGCCTTTGGAGATGATCATGATTCCAGGTCGGAAACATTGACGTTTGAAGTGGTGAAAATCCAAAGTCCATATCACGCCCTGTTTTGGCGACCGACCTATGCCAAGTTTATGGCACGGCCCTGTTATGTGTATTTGCAGCTCAAGATGCCGGGTCACAAGGGGACAATAACGGTTCACGGAAGCCGTAAAATCACTTTGGAGTGCGAGGAAGGAGATGCGGCCTACGCAGAGTCGGTTTGTGCCACCGAGGAGCTGAAGTATTATAAGGACAACGTTGATCCAGCGGACATGACTCCATTAAACAAGCCAACTACATAGCATGATCCGGCCCTGAAGTTCAAATCGGCAGCAGAAACTAAGCTTGTTGACTTCGTACCTGGCGATTCGTCCAAGCAGTTTAGCATCAGTGCCAACTTGGATCCAAAATAGGAAAGCGCGCTCATCGAGTTCATCTGTGAGAATTGGGACATTTTTGCATGGAAGCCCTCTGACATGCCAGGTGTACCGAGGCAACTCGCTGAGCACACCCTTAATGTGGATCCTAAATACAAACCGGTGAAACAGTTCCTCCGCCGGTTTAACGAAGAAAGACGCAAGGCGATTGGAGAAGAGGTAGCCAGGCTCTCAGCAGCTGGCTTTATTATTGAAGTTTTCCACCCTGAGTGGCTTGCCAATCCGGTGCTGGTCCTTAAGAAAAACGGCACCTGGCGCATGTGTGTGGATTACCCAGATCTTAATAAGGCTTGTCCAGCAGATCCTTTTGCCCTCCCCCGTATTGATCAAATTATTGATGCTACGGCAGGTTGTGAGCGCTTGAGTTTTTTGGATGCATATTCTGGCTATCATCAGATCAAAATGGCAGTTAAGGACCAGGAGAAGACGACATTCATAACTCCCTTTGGAGCCTTCTGTTATGTGTCTATGCCCTTTGGGCTCAAGAGTGCCCAGGCAACTTATCAACGGTGTGTACAAAATTGTCTTCACAAGCAGATTGGCCGTAATGTACATGCTTACGTGGATGATATCGTGGTTAAGTCAAGGGAGAAGGAGACTCTGGTTGATGACTTGAAGGAAACCTTTGATAACCTGAGGACATACAAGATGATGCTTAATCCGGCCAAGTGTGTCTTTGGTGTACCGGCAGGCAAGTTATTGGGTTTTCTGGTGTCCAACGGGGGAATTGAGGCTAATCCGGAGAAGATCACAGCCATCACCTCCCTGGCTAAACCGAAGTGTATCAATGATGTTCAACGCCTAGCAGGCCGGATTGTCGCGTTAAGCCGGTTTATCAGCCGCCTTGGTGAGAAGGCAATCCCTTTGTATCAGATGTTGAAGAAGACGGATCAATTCGTCTGGAGTTCTACTGCTGATGAAGCATTTGAGGACTTAAAGCGGCAATTGGCCAATCCGCCTATGCTCGCCGCTCCCATTGACAAGGAGCCGTTACTGCTATATGTTGCTGCTAATGCTCGTGCGGTCAGTGTGGCTATTGTGGTGGAGCGAAAGGAGGCAGGTAAGGAGCATCCGGTCCAACGTCTGGCCTATTATATTAGCGAGGTACTCATTGAGTCCAAGCAAAGGTATCCGCATTGGCAGAAGCTGGTATACGGAGTTTTTATGGCAAGCCGGAAGCTTAAGCAATACTTCCAAGGGCACCCCATTACGGTGGTCAGTTTTTCTCCTTTGGGGGATATCATCCAGAACCGGGAAGCGACTGGCCGGATTGCCAAGTGGGCTATAGAGCTTGGGCCGCATGGATTGAAGTATGTGCCTCGGACGGCGGTTAAGTCTCAAGCACTTGTTGATTTCATCAATGATTGGACGGAGCTGCAAGAACCTGAAGAAAAGCCAGATCACACATATTGGACCATCCATTTTGACGGATCCAGGCAATTGGAAGGCTCGGGGGCTGGAGTCGTATTAACTTCCCCATGAGGTGATAAGTTTTGTTACGTTCTCCGCTTAATGTTCCCTTGTACTAACAATGCAGCTGAGTATGAAGCCTTGCTCCATGGTCTCCGGATGGCTAAGGAGATGAATCTAAGTCGAGTTAAGTGCTTCGGTGACTCGGACCTCGTGGCTCAACAAGTATCTGGCACTTGGGATTCCAAGGACCCACTCATGGCAGCATATCGTCGTGAGGTGGATATTGTTGCAGGTCACTTTAAAGGCTATCAGGTGGACCACGTGGACCGACGGAAGAATGAAGCGGCGGACGCTTTAAGCCGGCTGGGCTCTCAGCGCAAACAGGTCCCGCCCATTGTTTTTCTGGATGTGCTGCACAACCCGTCGGTCAAGCTCCCTGGTGAAGCGGATTTGGCTATTCCTCCTGGTGGCGGTTGACAAGTTTACAAAGTGGGTGGAGGCAGAACCCGTTAGCAAGTGTGATGCGGCCACGGCGGTTCAGTTCATCAAAAAAGTGATTTTCCGGTTTGGCTTTCCACACGGTATCATCACAGATAATGGTACCAATTTGTCCAAGGGTGCCATGAAGGAGTTCTGCGAACGGGAGCACATCCGGCTTGACGTTTCATCAGTGGCACACCCACAGTCCAATGGTCAAGCAGAAAGGGCTAATCAAGAGATCTTGAGAGGCATCAAGCCCCGGCTTATGGTTCCTCTGCAGAGAAGACCGGGTTGTTGGGTAGAAGAGTTACCATCTGTGTTATGGAGCATCAATACTACACCCAACAGATCAACAGGATACACGCCGTTCTTCATGGTCTACGGAGCGGAGGCGGTTCTCCCAAGTGATATCCGTCATGACTCACCTCGTGTGGCGGCTTATGTTGAAGCGAACAACGAGACAGCACGGCAAGACGCTTTGGACCTGTTGGATGAAGAACGTGACATAGCAGCCGCCCGCTCGGCGATTTACCAACAGGATCTTCGTCGGTATCACAGTCGCCGAGTCAGAACCAGAACCTTTCAGGAAGCAGATTTGGTGCTTCGGCTCATCCAAGATCAGACTGATATGCATAAGCTATCCCCACCTTGGGAGGGACCTTTCGTGGTCAGCAAGAATTTGCACAACGGGTCATACTATCTAATCGATATTCGAGAGCATAAAGACTCACGTACATCAGAGGAGGAGACCAACAGACCGTGGAACATAGCTCATCTTCGGCCTTACTATACCTGAGCCATTGGCTCTACTTATGTACATATTACGATGATGTATATATTATGATTAAATATAATAAACCGGAACCTCAGCTAAAGCGGGGTATCTATTCTTTTACATCATGTGTGGTTACACGGAGTTGTTCTAAAGCGGCCTCCGGTTTACCCCTTGAGTTAGCTTTTCAAAGCATCATATCACTTGGGGGCTTGGTCGTATCCGAACCAATGCAACACCTTTTGATAGGCGAAAGCCACCAGATCACTTGGGGACATGGTCAAGTCTGAACCAGTCACGCCTCTTGATCGTCCTAAGGCCACAGAATCACTTGGGGGCTTGGTCGAACCCGAACCATTGCCACGCCTCTTGATCGGCATAAATGCCACGGTTTCATTTGGGGACCTGGCTGACTTGAACCATAGCTACAGCTATCGGGAGCTTGGTCGTGTCCGACCATGGTAACGCCATCTGATCGGCTCAAATAAGCCTCCTTTTGCAAACGGTTTTATCATTGCCTTTGCTTCACAGTTTTCTTTGATAGATATTTCTTTCTTTTTGTTGCGTTTTTTTAAACCGACAAAGTTTTAAACCGGTTCACACTGTCAATTGACGGAACACGGTCCATTTTTAATCCGGAGACTATTTGCCTGGTTTGATTTTTTATTAACATCCTATTACGGAGTAACACGGTGTTTTATTATAACCCGACATGGTTTACATGGTAAACCGACATTAGATGTATACAGGAGCTGCTATCTCCTCCAACAGTGTGGGTTTATAAACCTCCGCTCCAAGATTGGCCAAGCCAACTTCATGCCCAATGATGGCAGGTATTATGTATCCCAAAGATTTGATCATATTTCAGATATTTTGATTTCACATATGCAGACATCATACTCCGCCTGACGGTACAACCGCGGTGGCGCTTTAAGATTTTTTGTATTGTAGAAAATACTTTGGAAAGTTCATCACCCAAAGGAAGAACAAGTTGCAGTAATTATGCACAAAGGCATATCAAAATCAAGAGTATCGGCTAGCCTATTACAAGGCAACACGGTGCCCAAAATAAGGTCATTGTTTTTTCGCAAAGGAGAAGCAGTTTAAATCGGCTTCCGGTTCAAGCTTGGTCACCAGCCTGGCCTGATGGTTGTGGGTCATCCTGCGCCGCTTCAACTTCTCTACCCAGCGGCTGGAAATCAACAGTTGTCCAGTCAATTCCCATTAATGCTTGAAAGACAACTTCATCATGGATCAGCAACGACGGTTCAATATCGGGAGCGTAAGTATGCTTACGGATTGGAGGGATAAGGTTTTCCGCTTCAGGAATTGGTGCAGCTACTCGCTTATTTTGGTTGTCATATTGGGCTTGATAATCAGACAAGTCTGCTTCTTCAATCAATTGACAAGCTAGCGGACGCACCTCCTGGTTTATTGCTCGCAGATCCGCTTCACTAAATTAAGACCCATCTTCCTTCAAGCTGGGATAGCCCTGAGCCGCTTCAACAGGATCAAAATCCGGCACCCAATCTTTTGCCCAGATTAAGGCATTGATCGCACTGGTTCGAGCAGCAGATTTCTTCAGCTCTTCAACCCGGGCAGGAAGCATTGACAGTCTCTTCAGAGTGTCCTGAATCAAAGTGGGCGCCGGATTGTTGTGGGATGCAGCAGAGATGATCCGCTGTGCACCAGTGTACAGTTGTTCGGTCAATGTGTAGGCGGCTTTCAATTTCATCCGCACATCTGACCCCAAGTGACCAATGCGTGTCCCTGAAATATTACAAAGGGTTAACAAACCGGCAGCTCTATAAGACGGCCGAATCAATCCAGAAATCAAACCAGCTTACCAAAGATAGCAGCGGTCATGGCATGCACTTGCCGCTTTATACTGGTCAGTTCTTCCACCACCGGTTTCAGTGCGACCTCGGCATCTTCTGCTTGTTTGGTTAAAGCGGATTTTTCAGTGGCCCAATCCGCCCGCTTCTTATTGAAGCCCTCTTTAAGCTGTTCCATGGCGCTTAAAGCGCTGGTTAATTCCTCTTTTGCTTTGGAGGTTTCAGCTTGTTGGGACTTCAGATTTTCTTGGAGATCGGCGACTTGGTTTTCTTTTGTCTTCAGCTCAGCCTGCATACAGACAGTTATATGATTCAGCAAGCAGTGCAAGAATTGAAGCACCAACCACGTAACAAGTTATGCACTTAGCGCTTGGGGGCTAATGCTTATTTGATCTTCACATTTCACTTGATTATGAAGTCCCAAGATCAATACAAGTATTCAACTTGGCACTTGGGGGCTAATGGCTATTTGCTCGAATAAATTCTAATCTCAATTACTTAAAGTCCCGGTTTAACTACACTAAGTTGAACCGGCCCTTGGGGGCTACATCAGCGAATTCCGAAGTATGGAGATTTATATTAGCAAGTCCCGGTTTGAATGAAGCTTCTAAACCGGCCCTTGGGGGCTAGGAGAATTAACAAGATTGAAATGTCCAAGCAGGGAAAAGCACATGGAAGTTACCTCAAATTTCTCTTTCAACATATTCACCAGACCAGCTTCATAATCACGGCTGGTATACAGCCGGTTCAGATAGCCAGAATGAAGATCTTGAGCATTCAGAGCAGCATAGGTTGCCAAGTCAACATTCCACTTGCCTTTGCCCATAGCAGCAAATTCTTCTTTGGCGGTATGCTTGGATAAAGCAACAGGGTTGCTGGGCTCTGTACGGCCAATACCAGTAATTACAACTTCATCATCCTTAGCATCACCGGTTTGCACTGGCGCAGTCGGTTTGTCAGCAGGCTGGGATGGACTGGTGGATCTCCCAAACCGGATGGGGCTTGTGGGCTGGTCGACAGGACTTGAGGTATCAATAGGCCTTTCTTCAGCAATGAAATCGTCATCTTGCGGTGGTGGATCATTGGGTATATCTTCAGGAATAGCCGCTTCAAGATCTGGTGTTTTACCCGGTTCAGGGACGGCGTCCTCCTCGGCCGCTTTATCCAGGCGAGCCTTCTTGCTCGGCCTAGGCTTAGCCCTGAAAGGAATAACAAAGTCAAATACAGCATATGTTCCAAGGTGATGTACTGGAAATATTATGATAAGTATAGCTTACCCAAGCACCGTTTTGAGCGGTGGCAGCTGAGTAGCTGATGACTCTCCAGAGGATGAGTGGGAAGTAACCTGATAATCGGAGTCAGATGGATTAAGAGGTTGATGAAAACAGCCCGCTTTAGGACAAGCACTGACAAGCAAATTAGAGACCTCTGAACGGCGTTTCCGAACCGGACTTTTCGGTAAACCGGCGTAGGTAACTACCTGGCTGCTGTGCCGGGTTGTGCAGAGAGCTTCGTGCTGTTGGGTCTTCATAAGAAATTTGGGATCCAAGTAAGCAAGAGGATGAGAAAATTAAACTTCCGGTTTGCCTGACGGATTTTTAGTGAAGGCAAAGGGTTTGAATCAGAAGAGAGAGTAATTACCTCTGCAGCATCAGCATGGCTGGCTTCGGCATCATCCTGACAAATGTCATCATCAATAAGGCGCATGAAAAATAAGCCAAGTGAGTCAAGCTCTACCTCAAGGTCCGGATTACCCACATCATCATCAGGGGCCGGATCAGAAGATGCAGTGGTTTTCTTCTTATGAGCAGGCCGCTTCACGACTTTAGTCTTTGGCCGGGTTGGTCGTTCCGGTTTGTCTGTTTTTTCTGGCTTCTCCTGTGGAAGTTTCTTGCTCCAAAACGGATCATTACCCTGTTTAAACAGACATTGATATTAAACAAGGACCAGATATATCAATAACAGGTTCAGTAAAAAGAAAAATCAAACTCTTACAGCTGGCGGTTTGTTGGTGGCACAGAAGGGAAGCAGGCCGGTTCGAGCACAGACGTGTTCCGGTTCATTCAGCATTTTATTCACAGCCTCTGTGATTTCTTCGTCGGTGATCTAGATGTTAGCATGTCGCAGTGGGTCATCAACACTGCCAGTATACTCGCACATCAAATCGGAGCGTTGACTAAGGGGCAGTATGCTCCACGATATCCAACAGCGAGCGAGATCAACCCCTGTTAAACCGTTGGCCATGAAGGCTCTGAGCTTGGACAGTTGAGGAGCGTATTTGCTTCTCTCCTTGGCAGTCAACCTTTGCAGAAAGGGGTGTGTATTGCTAAGCCGCTCCGGACGAAAGCCAGGCAAAGGATTTTCACCAGCAGGGGAGGTGTCTTTGCAATAGAACCATGTTTGATTCCACTCTTTGGGATGACTGTGCAGTTTGGCGTGAGGGTATGTGACCTCTTTCCTTTTCTGAATCGCCACACCACCCAATTCCGTATTGGAACCGTCAGTAAACTCAGTGCGGCGGTTTAGGTGGAAGCAGTCTCTGAACAACTCAACTGTGGGCTCCTCTTGAAAGAACACCTCACAGAGCACTTGGAAGTGACACATGTTTGTAACAGAGTTGGGGCCAGTGTCTTGTGGGCGGAGTTGAAAATCGGCCAAAACATCCCGGTAAAATTTAGAACCGGGCGGCTTAAAGCCCCGGGCTAAGTGATCTACGAAAATGACAACCTCTCCTTCTTGAGGTGTGGGAGGGCATTCTTTGCCAGGGACCCTCCAATGGATGGCGTTTTTGCTGCCTAAAGCGCCAATCAGGACTAAATTGTTCAGTTGAGTCTCTGTGACGCGAGAAGGAACCCAGTTGCACTCATATACTTGCTTGGCCATGATGAAATCTACAAGATAGGTGATTCCGGTTCAAGAATGCATTGATTAAAGTACACTGGTATGTACAATGTTAAACCGGAGACAGCTCTATCTAAACCGGAATTTTATGAAGCAACAGCATCTGGCGGTTCAACAAGGGGACTAATGGTATATACCGGTTTGTTAATTTTTTTTCTACACCAAGTTAAACCGCCGGATCTAAGCATTGAAACAGTTGATATTGCGGATGGGTAAGTGTACAGAAACAGATTTCACAAGATTTCTCTACAGCGACGGATCTGAAGCAAGTTCAGAAAAGAAGGAAAATATTCAAGGTTCAAAAAAGAGCAGTACCGAATCAATGGGCAGAGATACAGGTAGATCTATGGTCTTGAGGCATGTAAGTGAAGGCGGATGCTAAAAACTACCGCTACACAGAGCAAAGGTTCATAGGTTCATCTAAGATCTATCATATGAGTACGAAGCAGACGATGAACACTGAAGAACTTGGAAACACTAGAACGGATCTACGGAGGAAAAGGTGAAGAACTCACCGGAGCCGAGGAAGAAACAGAGGGTCGCCGCGATGCTCTGGTACAATCAGGGTGATGCAGCGGCCAAGGTTGGAGCAGAGGTCGTCGACGGCGGCGGAGCTCCGAAGCTGGACGACGCGGGGAAGACGAAGCAGAAGGGCACGAAGGGGAAAAAGAAATGACCCTTCGGTCCTATTTATAAGGCAAGGGACATGTGTCAGGCGCGAAAATCAAGGGACCGTGGGTTTGGAAACGAAGCTGTCGCCTCAATTGTCATAGACCTATTAAACAAAAAAGGTATCATGGATAAGTTTCTTTATAACAGGTGACGTCACGCCGGTTTACAACGACCAGAGAAGATGACATAACGGCGGTTCAACAAACTACAAGAAGATGTTGAAGATGAAGTTTTTTGCCTAAAGGATTGACATGAACCTGTTCAAACCAATCTGGGGCCTAATGTTGGGGATATTACTACTGGGCGTAAACCGGCCTATCTGGGCCGGGTTAACTTCATCAGTAGTTAAGTATGTTAAAGCCCATGAAGGTAGATGAGGGCTTAAAGCCCATTATCGGTTTAAGGCCTGTAGCCGTAAACCCGCGTTGGTATGTAACTTGTATTGTAAGTTAGGAATAAGTAGAGACCAAACCGGATACATCTATGAGCCGGTATTGGGACTCTGTGAACCGACGGGCGTCACCCGTGTATATAAGGGGACGACCCGGCGGCGGTTCAAGGACAACAGACAACATCTCGAGACTTAGGCGAAGCTTGTTTGCTCCCTATTCACCGAAACCCCATCAATTCCATCACAACTAGACGTAGGCTTTTACCTTCATTGAAGGGGCCGAACCAGTATAAACTCTCTTGCATCCCTGTGTCTGCTTTAACCCCTTCAAGCTAACCCGTCGCGATGGCTCCACGACTAAGTCCTTTCACGAGGACATCTGCCGTGACAAAACCACGACAACTGTGAATCCTCCAGCCGGTTAGGCGTCGCGTTCTGAGCATCCAAGAGACATTGTGGATCGCCGGTGAACGAAGTCTGTGAAGGTTTGGGAGTCCACCTTGAAGACTTACCAGAGTGATTGGATGAGGTCTGTGTGACCTTAGCTCAAGGGGAATACGGTGAGGACTGGGTGTCCTAAGCTGCGTGTTCAGGACTGGGTGTCCGGGACTGTGTGTCCTCAGGTTTAAATACCTAGCCGCCCTAACCAGACGTACAGTTGTCACAGCAACTGGAACTGGTCCAACAAATCATTGTCTTCAACGAGTCACTGGTTTCATCCTTCCCTTCCCTTCACTTACTGTTGGTCCTGGTGAAGTCATTGTATGATTGCACTATCTTTTGTCTTCACTGAGTGACTGCGTGTTCTGTTTGGCTTCATAATATCTTCCTACCTGATCCTTACTACCTAGCTGCTATTGGTCATTGTGCTTTCACTTCATTGAATACTTGACTATGGTTTGCCTAGTGTAGTCTACCTTCCGCTGCATGGTAATAGGTTTATTTCTATCATTTGTCTTCGAAACTTCCATGTTTTGAAGACTTCCATAAAAATCGCCTATTCACCCCCCCCCCTCTAGTCGACATAACGCACTTTCAGGTATCCACATGGGTGCCCTCGAGCCAGGTGACATTAGGCATCTTGCCCACCATGGCGCCTCCGCACTCTGCTTGCTGGCCTCCCACCACCTTCGGTTTGACATTGAAGGTTTTTAGCCAGAGGCCGAAGTGGGGCCTGATGCGGAGGAAGGCCTCGCGACGATAAATGCCGAGATGTTGAGGATGAAATTGGGGGCCAGATCATGAAAATCCAGCCCGTAGTAGAACATGAGCCCGCGGACAAACGGGTGGAGAGGGAATCCCAGTCCGCGGACGAAATGGGTAAGAAAAACTACCCTCTCATGGGGTTCAGGCGTTGGGATGATCTACCCCACATTCAGCAGCTGGTGCGCGATATCCGCAACCAGGTATCCGGCTTCCCGTAACTCTTTGATGTTCTCCTCTGTGACGGAGGAGACCATCCACTTGCCTCCTGCTCCAGACATGCTTGGAGTGGTTCGAGAAGAAGAACGCGAGCTTGGGCGCTAGAGCTCGAGTGTGCGGGAATGGGTAAGTGAGGAGGAAGAAGGCGTGGGTGAAAAAATTCAATCTTTTTCCCTTTTATAAGGGCGGAAGAGGCGATGTGCCTCCCCACTTTCCTAGCAAAACCGCTTATTCCCCAGACGCCATAATTGATGGCGTGGTTGGGTTACCCACATCCGTATTGATGAGAATCCCGTGATAAGGGGAAGACGATCTCTGCTTTGACAACACATGTCAAGAAAACCACCTCGCGATATGTGCGGAGCTGGTTAAGAAAAGCGGTTCGAATAAAAACCGGGCCATGGCATGATGTCATGCTGTCAAAATGTGTCAACAGATTAGATTCGTGGGAATATTATTCTCTCTATGGTGGTATGTGGAACTTATTTTGCAGAGTCGGACACTGTCCTTATATTCAAAATCTTCAATGGTGTATTCGGAGGAGGAACCCGCCTTGCAATGCCGAAGACAACACTGCATGCCGGACTCATCGTCATTGAAGCCTGGTTCAGGGGCTACTGAGGGAGTCCTAGACTAGGGGTCTCCAGACAGCCGGACTATATCCTTTGGCCGGACTGTTGGACTATGAAGATACAAGTTTGAAGATTCCGTCCCGTGTCCGGATGGGACTCTACTTGGCGTGGAAGGCAAGCTAGGCAATACGGATATGTATATCTCCCCCTTTGTAACCGACCTTGTGTAACCCTAGCCCCCTCTGGTGCCTATATAAACCAGAGGGTTTTAGTCCGTTGGACAACATACAATCATACCATAGGCTAGCTTCTAGGGTTTAGCCTCTTTGATCTTGTGGTAGATCAACTCTTGTAATACTCATATCATCAAGAACAATCAAGCAGGACGTAGGGTATTACCTCCATCAAGAGGGCCCGAACCTGGGTAAACATCGTGTCCCCTGCCTCCTGTTACCATCCACCTTAGACGCACAGTTCGGGACCCCCTACCCGAGATTCGCCGGTTTTGACACCGACAATGCTCATATTGGCTCCTACATATTCTACGAAGATCTTTATCGGTCAAACCGCATAACAACATACGTTGTTCCCTTTGTCATCGGTATGTTACTTGTCCGAGATTCGATCATCGGTATCCTCATACCTAGTTCAATCTCGTTACCGGCAAGTCTCTTTACTCGTTCCGTAATGCATCATCCCGCAACTAATTCAATGGTCACAATGCTTGCAAGGCTTAGAGTGATGTGCATTACCGAGAGGGCCCAGAGATACCTCTTAGATCCACAGAGTGACAAATCCTAATCTCGATCTATGCCAATTCAACAAACACCATCGGAGACACCTGTAGAGCATATTTATAATCACCCAGTTAAGTTGTGATGTTTGATAGCACACAAGGCGTTTCTTTGGTATTCAGGAGTTGCATAATCTCATAGTCAGAGGAACATGTATAAGTCATGAAGAAATCAGTAGCAATAAAACTGAACGATCATTATGCTAAGCTAATAGATGGGTCTTGTCCATCGCATCATTCTCTAATGATGTGATCCCGTTCATCAAATGACAACACATGTCCATGGCTAGGAAACTTAACCATCTTTGATTAACGAGCTAGTCAAGTAGAGGCATACTAGGGACACTCTGATTGTCTATGTATTCACACATGTACTAAGTTTCCAGTTAATACAATTCTAGCATGAATAAAAAACATTTATCATGATATAAGGAAATATAAATAACAACTTTATTATTGCCTCTAGGGCATATTTCCTTCACGTCCTTTATATGAATCTTTACCTCTCGACCATTTTGAGACTCCTCGTCATGTCCGTGAACTCATCGGGGACTCCGAACAACATTTGGTCACCAAATCACATAACTCATATAATACAAAATCGTCATCGAACGCTAAGCGTGCGGACCCTACGGGTTCAAGAACTATGTAGACATGACTGAGACACCTCTCTGGTCAATAACCAACATCGGAACCTGGATGCTCATATTGGTTCCCACATATTCTACGAAGATCTTTATCGGTCGTACCGTAATGACAACATACTTTATTCCCTTTGTCATCGGTATGTTACTTGCGTGAGATTCGATAGTTTGTATCTTCATACCTAGTTCAATCTCGTTACCGGCAAGTCTCTTTACTCGTTCCATAATACATCATCCCATAACTAACTCATTAGTCACATTGCTTGCAAGGCTTATCACGATGTGTATTAACGAGAGGGCCCAGGGATTTGACAGTTCAATCTCCTAATGATGTGATCCTGTTCATCAAATGACAAAACATGTCTATGGTTAGGAAACTTAACCATCTTTGATTAACGAGCTTGTTAAGTCATATCTCTCTCAATGTAGTTTTGGTGATTGATGACAACATGCTTGCGGACTAATCGTGTGCGTTGAGCATTTCAGAGATTCATCCTTTGGCACGAGACGATTTCTTTCCCCTCGGAGTGTTATTCAAGACAGTGTAACTCTTTCGTCTCTTGTTTGGTGGACTAGTTTCGCAAGAGTCACCGTACTATCAAGAGGGGGTCCACTTTGGTAAGGCTTCGGTGGAATCAACACGTACACATCCTTTCCTAACCCTCTGAGCCGTTCCGCTTAAATGGAGTGCTCTTTTCCCCTGTCAGTGTGCGGTTTTGGGTCCAAGCAGTAGTACCGCGGTACCCAACGGTAGTACCGCTTGTGGGTCTCAGCCGCAGTACCACTGCGGTACCGGGCTCCTTCCGCGTCGACTCAAGGGGGTCGCCTCTCGTGTCGGGTTGTGCGGTACTTGCGCCGGTAGTAGAAGCGGTAGTACCGCTCTACCACCGCGGCAGTACCGCAGTGAGCTCAGCTCCGGTACTGTAGGGTAGTACCGCATGGCGGAGCGGTAGTACCGCTGGGTCCAGTGGTAGTACCGCTGCCCCCTGCGGTAGTACCGCCCTCTGCGGGGCTGTTTTGGAGGTAACGGTTGGATGGGATCCCCTTCTGTAAAAGGGGGTCCTCTTCTTCTTCATTGACTTACCTCTTCCCCCAAGAGCTCCATTAATGCTCCAAGCTCCATTTTCGCCCGATATCTCTCCCTAGCCAATCAAACTTGTTGATTTGCTCAGGATTGGTTGAGAAGGCCCCGATCTACACTTCCACCATGAGAAATTTGATTCCCCCACCCATCCCTAGCGGATCTTGTTACTCTTGGGTGTTTGAGCACCCTAGACGGTTGAGGTCACCATGGAGCCATAGTCCATTGTGGTGAAGCTTCGTGGTGTTGTTGGGAGCCTCCGATTAAGTTGTGGAGATTGCCCCAACCTTGTTTGTAAAGGTCCGATCGCCGCCTCCAAGGGCACCAATAGTGGAATCACGACATCTTGCATTGTGTGAGGGCGTGAGGAGAATACGGTGGCCCTAGTGACTTCTTGGGGAGCATTGTGCCTCCACACCGCTCCAACGGAGACGTACTTCCCCTCAAAAGGAAGGAACTTCGGTAACACATACTCGTCTTCACCGGCTCCACTCTTGTTTATCTCGCACCTTTACTTGTGCAAGCTTTTTAGTGTTACTTCCCGTGCTTTCTTGTGTGCTTGTTGTTGTTGCATCATATAGGTTGCTCACCTAGTTGCACATCTAGACAACCTACTTTGATGCAAACTTTAATTTGGTAAAGAAAAGCTAAAAATTGTTAGTTGCCTATTCACCCCCATCTAGTCAACCATATCGATCCTTTCAATTGGTATCAGAGCAACGTCTCTTCACTAAGGACTTTGCCATCTGAAGAGTATGGTTGACACCGTAGACGGGGTGGAGGAGCACTCCGGTGTGAATCCGATCTCGTCTACGGGCGATGGGGGAACCTCAGTCTCTCGTGAGGAATTCAATGTAGCCTTGGAGACATTGAAAACCTCCATGACGACCGAGATTGAAAGCATGTTTACTAAATTCATTGAAGGGCTTAAACTATCCACCGCACTGTTGAAAGTGGGTGATCCCACTGACAAGGTGACGGATGCTAACTCCGACAAGGGGGAAGCTAGTAGTGAAAAGGCTCCTTCTAGTGGTAAAAATGGCACCGGCATCTTTGCCCATGTGGAACCACCACTTGTTTATGGTGGACCATTTCCTTCCACTCATTTGAATCATGCCGGTCCTCCTCCTAAGATTGTGAAAAATGAGTACTTTGATTCTTGGGTTTATTGCTTTAAGCGTCATTTAAATCATGTGAATACTAATCTTTGGAGAATCATTGAAGAAGGTTTCTATCTGCATGACCCAAGCAACTTCACTCCTCGAGAAGCCACGGGTAATCAATTCAATGAGAATGCTCTCTTCATCATCCAAGATGCAATTCCACCTGAAGATCTACCTCATCTTCGGCCCTTCGCCTTGGCCAAAGATGCATGGCTTTGTGTTGTCTCTCTCTACTGGGGAAGCGCAAGCATTCAATGCTCCAACTATGAAGTAGTGCAAGATGAAGCCGATGAGTTTGCAATGAAAGAAAATGAAGAACCTCGTGAGCTTTATCGGAGAGTAACCAAACTCGCGGTCTCACTCCGAGATCATGGGAGCAAGGACACGGATGACAATTGGATCAAGCGCAAATTCCTCAAGGCAATGATGCCTTACCACAAGGCCATGTCCTCCATCATTCGTCAAAGGCCGGACTTCCACACTTTGACCTCAAGTGAAGTGTTGGATGAGTTTGTTGCTATGAACATCTTGGACAAGACCGCCGATAATGCGGTGCTTCGCTCTCAAAGGCAAAGAAGCCCAACCTTGCATTGAAGGCCAAGGTTTTTGTTGAAGAAGAATAAGAAGAGGAAGAAGAGGAAAGGAACCCCGAAGATACAAAGTATGCCTATCATGAACACATGGCACTTGCTTCAAGGCAATTTTGGAGCAAGAAGAACTCAAGACCAAACTTCAACAAGAACAACTCAAGTGGCACGAAGGGCAAGCAACGTGTGAGGACTTGCTACAATTGTGGCAATGTGAGCCATTTTGTTGCGGAGTGCCCGTATGAGAAGAGGGAAGACAATGGTGGCAAGCTCATCCGAAAGGACAAAGCCAGGTCTTTCCCCAACAAGAGCAAATTCACCAAGAAGTCACCTCACAAGGCGTTGGTGGTTCAAGAAGAGTACCATGAGGATGATGATGATGATGAAGATGGTGAGTCGGTTGCCATGGCCTCCGTTGCCATTGCAAAAACTCCACGAGTGTCTCTCTTCGACTCACCCAATGAGAACATCACCGCCAAGTGCCTCATGGCTAAAGCCACCAACAAGGTAACCCCCAACATCAAAACTACCATCATTAATAATCCTTCCTTGACGGATTGCATTGATGAATATGAGGGATCTAATGTGGAGGAAAATGAGTTTGAGTCCTTTATGGGTAAACTCAAGGGTAAATCCAAGAAGCATTTTGTTGCTCTCTTGGAACAACTTGGTGAAGCCAATGACATGATCGAGGCTCACGAAGATACTATCTCCAAGATGGAGGGGCATAGTCGTGACTATGTCGATGAGATTTTGGATCTTTCCAATGCTCTTAATGAAGAGCATGGTCTTCGTTTGGCTCTTGAGGAGTCACACAACGTTGATCACGCTAAGTTAAAGAAAGATTTTTGATCATGCTCTCGTTGTCTCTCGTGTGCTAAACTCCGAGAAGGCCAAGCTTGGGGTTGATCTTGCTAGACTCAAAGAGGAGTTTTATCTACTTGACAAGGCTCACAAGGTCTTGAAGGGTGCTCATGCTAGCCGCAAAGAGTCTCATGATCAACTTCAAGGAAAGCTAACCAAGGAGAAAGCCACTTTTCCTCGTATGATGTTAATTGATAATGCAAATGCTACTAACCCATGTTCTGAGCATGTGCATCTTGTTGAGGAGAACGCTAAGCTAAAGGTGCAACTTGAGAAATTTCTTGTGTCTTGCATACAAGGCGAGAAGAACCTCAACGACCTTTTGACCAACCAAAAGGGAGTTGTGGCCAAGGAAGGGATTGGTTACGTGCCCAAGTCCAAGAACAAGAAGAAGAATGACAAGGCCAAACGACCTCCTCCTCTCAAGCAAACCTTTGTGAAGGAGGGAGAGGGTGCTACTAAGGATAAGGAGAAGAACTCCGTGAGGGGTAGTGATGCCAAGAAAGGCAATGCTTCCATTCCCAACAAAGTCGGCGACTTTAACCCTTCTTATGTGTTGTGTCGTGCTAGAGATGGGCATGTTTATGCCAAATTTGTTGGTTCTCCTTATGAGTACATTGAATGGTCTACTTGGGTTCCTAAGACCCTTGTTAATAACATCAAAGGACCCATTACAAAATGGGTACCTAAAACCAAGCATTGATCTCTTGTAGGTGTTTGCTTCCGGTGGGGGATCATGGTTGCTCGATAGTGGAGCTACTAATCATATGACCGGAAGCAAGGACTTGGTGGTGGACGTGCAAAAGATTCCATCCATTCCCACCAACGTCGAGTGGGGTGACGCGTCGTCCTCTAAGGTATTGTGACTCGGCAAAGTTGTCATTTCTCATGATCTTACGATCGAGAAGGTCATGCTTGTTGAGTCCCTTGCATACAATTTACTTTTTGTTCATCAACTAGCACCTATGGGCTTTGCCACTTTCTTTGATATTGATATCATGGCCCTCTTGTGGAGCAAGACTCTTAAAGTAGCCTTTGTTGGGCATGTCGAGAACGGTCTCTATGTGATTAACTTTTCGGAGCGACCCACTAAGACCGCGACATGCCTAATGGCTAAAGTTGACATGGGATGGCTTTGGCATCCCCGTTTAGCCCACGTCAATATGAGATCTTTGCAAAGTCTTCTCAAGGGGGACCATGTCCGTGGACTATCAAATGTTAGTTTTGCCAAAGATCGTGCTTGCAGTGCTTGTATCAAAGGAAAGCTACATGAGAAGGCTCACCCTCCCACGACTATCATCTATTCGAAGAGGCCTTTGGAGCTCCTTCATTTGGATCTCTTCGGGCCTCCATCCTTTGATAGTCTTGGCGGTATAAAGTATTGCTTGGTGATTGTGGATGACTATTCAAGATACACTTGGGTATATTTCTTCTAGAGGAAGAGTGAGACCAACAAACCGTCATCGACTTTGCAAATGAAGCTCAATGACAACACAATACAAAGATCTTGACTATAAGAAGTGACAACGGCTCCGAGTTCAAGAACTACACCTTGGATGAGTTTTTGAGTGATGAGGGAATCAAGCATCAATATTCCGCACCTTATACCCCTCAACAAAATGGTGTAGTGGAGAGGAAGAACCGGACGTTGATGGATGCGTCAAGGACCATGATGGCGGAGTTCAAGTCTCCCTACAACTTTTGGGCTGAAGCCATCAACACCGCGTGTCATGCATCTAATCGGCTCTACCTCCGCAAAGGCTTGAACAAGACTCCATATGAGATACTCACCGGTAACAAGCCCAACCTCAAGTACTTCTGGGTGTTCGGGTGTAAGTGTTTCATTCTCAAGAAAGTTGTCCGTTTTTCTAAATTTGAGGCTAGAGCTTATGAGGGCATATTTGTTGGTTATGCTACAAACTCTCATGCTTACCGTGTTCTCAATAAGTCCACGGGACTTATTGAGGAAACGTGTAACGTGGAGTTTGATGAGAATAACGGCTCCGAAGTGGAGCAAAGTGGTACTTGTGATGTAGGTGATGAAATTCCTCCCCAAGCCATAAGAAGAATGGGTGTTGGTCATATCCTACCCATTGAGGAACCCCTTGTGGCTGAAGGATAAGGACAATGTTCCACTCAAGTGGAACCTTCACCAACCCAATACCCACACGCTTCCGAAGAACAAAGTGAAGGCCCTCAACCTCAAGAACAAGACCCAAGGCAAGGTCAATCTCAAGATGATGTTGTAACATCAAGTGATGCCCAAGGTCAAGTTCTATCCTCCGAGCAAGTTCAATATCAAGAGCTTCCTCGAGATCAAGAACAAGCTAAAGACGGCGCTCAAGATGATGAAGTGGCCACTCCTCGTCTCACCCCCGAGGAGGAATTGGAGCGTCGTGCCACCAAGATTGCTTCCAAGCTCTCCACCAAGGATCATCTAATGACAAATGTGCTTGGAAGCTTAAGAAAGGGGGTAAGCACTCATAGACAATTAGCAAACTATTGTGAACATCACGCGTTTGTCTCGTGTGTTGAACCCCAAAAGGTCTATGAGGCGCTTGAAGATCCGGATTGGCTCAATGCCATGCATGAATAACTCAACAACCTTGAGCGCAACAAAGTGTGGAGATTGGTGCCAAGGCCAACGGGGAACCACAATGTCATTGGAACCAAGTGGATATTCAAGAACAAGCAAGATGCTCATGGGATAATCATTCGCAACAAGGCTTGTTTGGTAGCACAAGGCTACTCCCAAGTCGAGGGTATCGACTACAGTGAAACCTTTGCTCCCGTTGCTCGTCTTCAATCCATTCGCATTTTGATTGCATATGCTTCTCATCATAACTTTAAGTTACAACAAATGGATGTGAAGAGTGCTTTTCTTAATGGTCCGACTAATGAATTGGTATATGTCAAGCAACCCCCCGGGTTTCAGGATCCCTACTTTCCCGATCATGTGTATCAACTCGATAAGGCACTCTATGGCCTTAAACAAGCCCCACGTGCGTGGTATGACCACCTTACCGAGTTGTTACAAGACCGTGGTTTTGAAGTTGGGCTAATCGACCCCACTCTTTTTACTAAGAAGGTCAAAGGGGAGTTGTTTGTGTGCCAATTATATGTTGATGATATTATCTTTGGTTCCCCTAACAAAGCTTTCAATGAGGAATTTGCCGCTCTCATGACCTCAAAGTTCGAGATGTCTTCCATGGGAGAGTTGAAGTTCTTTCTCGGGTTCGAAGTGCAGCAAAGGAGAGAAGGAACCTTCATCAACCAAGCCAGATACACTCAAGACATGCTCAAGAGATTCAAGCTAAGTGATGTCAAGCCGGCTTCCACTCCCATGCCCACCAAGTGCCAACTTGACATTGATCCCAATGGTAAAGCGGTGGATCAAAAGGTATATCGCTCCATGATTGGCTCCTTGCTTTACCTTTGTGCATCTAGACCGGATATCATGTTGAGTGTGAGTATTTGTGCATGGTTTCAAGCCGCTCCTAAGGAAAGTCACTTTGTGGCGGTCAAGCGAATCTTTCGATATTTGGCTCATACCCCAAACTTTGGCTTATGGTACCCAAGAGGAGCAAACTTCAAGCTTGTAGGTTATTCGGACTCGGATTGGGCGGGAGACAAAGTGGATAGGAAGTCCACTTCCGGAGGGTGCCAATTTCTTGGTTGCTCTTTGGTGAGTTGGTCTTCCAAGAAGCAAAGTTGCGTGTCTCTCTCGTCCACGGAAGCGGAGTATGTGGCTGCCGGTAGTTGTTGTGCACAACTTCTATGGATGAGGCAAACTTTAAAGGATTATAGTATCATTTGTGATAAAGTGCCTCTTTGGTGTGACAATGAAAGTGCCATCAAGATCTCTCTCAACCCGTTGCAACACTTCAAGACGAAGCATATTGAGATTCGATATAACTTCATCCGGGATCATATTAGGCGATGGGAGATCGAGCTCAACTATGTCAACACTCATGATAACCTTGCAGATATTTTCACGAAGACTTTGGATGAAGCAAGATTTCGTGAGTTAAGGCATGAGCTAAATATCATTGATTCTAGCAATGTGACTTGAATCCTTGCACACCCCACCACACTCAACTTGTTGTCTAGTTTAGGTGTAGGCATGGACATAGGGGGGTGTTGTTCTCTCAATGAACTTTCCCTCCCCCCATAATGCATAAACTAATCAAACTCTTTCACATTAGCCATTTTTGATGGTATGTGTGCTTCAAAGATGAGTGTTGGTCATGGGCCCAAGGTTAAAATCTTCGTGGCGCCATACCTCTGAACTCAAACATAGGTGGCCTCGGCCACCGCCCTCTCTTGGAGAGGTTTGTTTTTGTCGGTTTTGTGTGTGTGTTTGTTCTCGCATTTGTTTCGGTTCGTTTTTCTTGAGCTAAGCCTTTTGGCAAGTTCTCTTTGCGGCAGAGCGGTACTACCGCGGCGTGCACAGTACTACCGCTGACAAGCGTCAAGCGGTACTTCCACCCACCCTAGTGGTACTACCTCTGCGGGGCGGGGAGTGCGGGTTATGAAGGGGCAGGGGGAGTTGTTTTCTCCCCCATACCCATTCGCCCCCACTCGCTTGTCTTCTTCGTCGCTCCAGCGACGCCTCGCCACAGGAAGGCCTCGATCGGCCGCCGTTTTGTGTCGTCCCTCTCCATTTCCTCCGGTGGAGTTGATCCCCACCACGTCCTCTAGCCATGGATATATCTGGCCATGGGCCGGGCCGGGCCGGGCTTCGGCCCAGGCCCCATCAAGCCCTAGGTCTGTTTCCCATGCCCACAAAAATACTACGTTCCCCAGGCCCAGGCCCTCCCAACACAGAAAGCCTGAAAGCCCTAGGCCCTCCCAAAGGCCCTCGACGTTGTAACATCAAAACATCACATCAAATAGCACCAAAACAGCAAATAGTATCTTATAAAGTGTTAAAGACAACAACAACACCAAAATAGCAGCACATCAACACCAAAAGTGCATAAAGAGCAGCACAGCAGCACCAAAACAGCAGCACATCAGCACCAAAACTGCACTAAAGAGCATTGTTTTCACATCAAATAGTATCAAACATTCCACTTTCGAGTTTCTAGAAACACAAGTGCATAAATGTATTATTACATGCCAGATGGCCAATTCATAGAACCAAAAATAAGGACCAGTAGCTACTGGTTGCCATCTCGACATGCCTTCTCCGAATCTTCTACTCATCTCAGTGCTCTAGCAAGAACTCTACAAAATGCAATAAACATCAGGTTAGCTAAAGTACATGTTGAACTTGACAAGTTGACATGAACAAAGAATATGGATGTTACATTCATCATCGGAAGAAGAATTTTCATCATCTAGATCAACCACTTCTGCCTTTCTCTTATTACCTACAACAACTACAACAACATGTTAGCTATAAACTCCAAAGTACATAGCATGAAGAAATAAGCAAAGTAAGTTAAACTATATACCATCTTTCTTCTCCAATTTGCAGCGATACCAATCTTGCAAACACATCAAGGCCTCAACCATCTTTGGTTTAAGTGAGGCTCGGCTCGGGGTTATAACCTTCTTACTCAAGCTGAAAGCAGATTCTGATGCAACACTTGACACGGGAACAACAAGGATATCACGTGCCAATCTTGCTAGCTGCGGATACCTAGCTGCAGACTTGCTCCAGTAATCCAAGATATCAATGTTCTCATTCAACCTCTTGGTAGGTTCAGCCAAGTACAATTCCAATTCAGATTTCTCTTCAAATGTGCTCGTGCTTTCCACATACTGATCATAGTCAGAAAAGGCACCAAGTCCATAAGTGCTTGACATACTAGTTTTGGGTAAGTTATCATGAACAGGTACAACACTACCATATTCATTAAATAAAGAAGTCAAGGTACTTCTAACATCAGCAAGACGACGCTTGGCATCATCCTCTTCATACAGCTTGGAGTAGGAATAAGCCAACAACTTGAACTTAATACGGGGATCAAGAACAGCAGCACAAGATAGAAATACACTATAGTCAGACCAATATTTCATGAACTTTTCTCTCATAGCAAACAACATTGGACCCATATAACTATTTATACCATCGGTAGCCTCAATAATAGCAGTATGAACTAGATAAACATTAATGAAGTACAAGTTGGCTATTGGATATCTTGTTCCTGAGAAAACAGTAGTTACCTCGAAGAAAACCTCCAAAAACTGATACATATGAGATACCTTGGACCATTCTTCCTCACTTGGCCAAAAATGCACCTTGAAGATGCTATCCCTCTCAGAATACCACTTCAACACTTATTTAAAGTACAAACAGGAGCCAAGCATAGTATATGTTGAATTCCAACGAATGGGCATGTCAGGTTTCAACTTCTTCGATTCTTCTAAGTTGAAAGTAGCTGTAGCAGTGCTATAAAACTTGTGCAGCCTATTACTTGAAGCCTTTAGATACATTATACCATCTCTAAGTTTGGCCACGACACCATCAATCAATGTCAAACCAGATTGAACTACCAAATTCAGTATGTGTGCACAACAACGAATTTGAAAGAATTTACCAGACAAAGGTAAAGCACCTTGAGACAAGTGGGTTCGCAAGCAAACAATCATTCTATCATTATAGGCTGCATTATCAAGAGTGATGCACATTAGTTTCTTCTCAATCCTCCATTCATGAAAAACTAGATGGACCTCATCGGCAATAGATGCTCCATCATATGATGGATCAATTTTTTTGAACCAGACAATTCTTTTGTTTAGTTTCCAATCAACATCTATGTAATGACAGGTAATGCAAATATAGCTATGCTTGGTGACTTCAGATTTCCAATTGTGAGATGTGAAACTTACTCTACCAGGGGCAGCAACAATAATTTCAAGCAATTCTTTTTTCTGAGAAAGAAACATTGCCATTATCTCTCTTTTTATTGTGTGCCGACCAATACTCTTGAATGTTGGACAACAAGCAGTCATCATTGTTCTAAAACCATCTTCTTCAACTGTTGTAAATGGATGAGAACTGGACACAAGATAAATAGAGACTCCATGTCTAGCTACTTGAGCATCATATCTAACATTTCTCAATGCATTTGTTCCATCATCATTTGTTTCAGATTTCAAGAAAAAATTATTCATTGTTGATTGATCAGTCTTATGCAGTGATTCGATGTGCCTAAGGAGATGAGATGTACCGTGTCCAGATTTAGCTGACAGCTCAGCGGAGCAATGGTTGCACTTAGCTACAATAAAGGCATCACCATCTTTGGATATCTTGGTCAAGTCCAACCATACTTTTGACTTCAGTCTGCTACTGCTAGAGGAGGCAGTGCGCTGCTGTTGTGCTTTGGCCGTAGGCTGCTGTTGTGTTGTCGATTGTCCACTTCCTGAACGTGCACTAGATGATGGCCTCTTCCCCCTTTTACTTGCAACTTTCTGCCGTACACGAGGAGGATTTGGAGGTACAATAAACAGCTCCATCTCACCCTCATGCCCTTCTAATTCTTCAGGATGATAATCTGGTTCATCACCCTCATGCCCCTCCATGCTAAATCTATATCAACAGCAAGAAATATATATGTCAACAGCAAGAAATATATATGTCAACAGCAGCAAGAAATCTATATCAACACACACTTATAGCCATTGTTTCATCAATCATCTACACACACACTTGTATTCATGTACATCAGCGAGTTCATCTACAGTTCTACACACACTTATATTCATGTACAACAGCAACAAATCTGCATCAAATCCATCATGTTGACATGTATGTACACCTAGTCACCTGCTAATCGGTTAAGAACGGAAAAAATCTGCATCAAATTACCATAAGAGCAGAGGTGCGGCGGCGCTCGGACGACAGCTGAGCTAGTTGATGCGGTGGATGTCAACTAGGGGATGCAGAGCTCGTTGCTGCGGTGGATGTCTTGGATGCGGCACCGTTGGGGAGGAGAGGCAGCCGGGCGGCAGCGCAGTTGAGGAGGAGAGGCAGTCGGGCGGCATCGCGGTTGGGGAGGAGAGGAAGCTTGCTGGCGTCGCGGTTGGGAAGGAGAGGAGGCCTGCCGGCGACGATGCGGGACGGGGACGCGACACTACAGGGCGGCTAGGGTAGGTCGCCGCCGCCAGCACAGGATACGGGCAGAGGAGGGGGACTGGGGGAGGGACGTGCGGCGTGCGAGACTGCGAGTGGATAAGTTAGGGTTCGATGCGTGGAGGAGTGGAGGTGGACTGGTGGACTGCTGGGCTGCTGGCCTGCTGGCTACTGTTGTTGGAAGGGCCGGATGGGCCTAATTTTGGTCTAATATTGAAGCCCAGGCCCGGCCCCAATAACTGCTAGGGCTTACTTTTCAGGCCCAGGCCCGGCCCACTGATCAAGCCCAGCCCTCCCAGGCCTCGTTTTTTAGGGCCGAGCCGGGCCGACGATGGCCAGATATAGCCATGGATGCCGGTATTGCCCCCGATCACGTTCTCTCTTTGCCTAGATCTTGCATCTAGTTTTTAGGGCCAATAGGCATTGTTTTACTCGTCTTTTGGCTAAGTCGAGGCTTGAGTAGGATGGAGATGGCTTCTAGGCCCTTTGGATTGAAGTTTGGTAGGCTTATTTTTGAATTTGGCATCTCCGGTAGTGCTGGATCTGTCCACGGTAGTAAGGGAACCGCCATTCCCGTCTTGAGCGGTACTACCGCCCTCCTTGAGCGATACTACCACGCAAGCGGTACTGCCGCGGTTGGGTCGCGGTACTACCGCTACATGCCCTGTTCCATCATTTCCTACCACGTTTTGATCCTTGTTGTTTTGTTTGGTGGCTTATGATCTTTCTTTCGTGTTGTTTCTTCTGCTCGTGTGTTTGGTTCCAGGTGATGATCATCCTGAGCAGCAGGTCCGCCGTGTCAACCCCGGTCATGCAACGTCAAAGCGCTACCGCACATCTGAGTCAGCAGGCGGTTCCACTAGTGCTCCACCGCCGCCAGCGGGTGCTACCTCAAGTGCTCCACCGCCGCCTCAGCTCATGAAGAGATCGGCAAGCAAGCCAAAGGGAAAGACTGTGTCTGAGATGACTGCCAAGGAATTTTGGGCAAAGCGTCGCCGCAACCCCTATGAGGAAGACCAAGATCCCACTTTGGTCAACCGCCCATTCTAGAACCGCTTTCAGTTCGCCATCTTCTTTGATGTGATCAAGGCTAAGAAGAATCACTTTGTTGATGTTCGTTCCATCGACACCGATCCTATGGAAAAGGATCCTGAGTACTTTGGCGAAGCCCTTCAGATGTGCACTCAGTTGAACATTCTCAGAATCATGCAGTTCAACAAGGACTTTGATGCCGATTTGATATGCCAATTCTATGCCACTATCCATCTTGGAACTGATGCAGAAAGGACTCTGACTTGGATGACAAATGGCAAGTTGCTCACTGTCAAGTGGAAGGCCTTCATGGAGTTACTTGGGGCGGAAGATCACAGGCTTAAGAATCCAGTCGGCTTCCGTCCTCACCGCAATGTCACCTCCACTCACAAGCAAGCCCTCTGGCCCTACTGTTCTAAGAAGGTTAACCCCAAGACAAAGAAGTTGTCTACCTATCTAGACATCCTTCACCATGTCTTCCGAGAGACTCTTTTCCCTCGCATTGGGAATCTGGATATGGTCCACTCCTATCTCGTGGACATGCTTCTCTTCTGCCAGCACGAGAAGGAAGCAAACACTGGAGAGTCCCTGTACATTTCTCATGTTATGTGGTCTGAACTTCTTTCTATCATTTCTGAGCGCAAGTGCCCGATCTATGGTCCTTTCGTCATGCTGCTCATTGAGAAGGCATGGGCACATCACTATCCCAGGACTGCGCTGGAAACTAGAGAGTTGATTTCTCATGATATCAAGCGTCTGAGGAAGAAGGACAACTGGGGCACCCAGGCCCCTTGGTCTGGTGATCCACCTTCTGAGGCTGACATGGAGACCGAGGATGAGGCTGGGGCCGACAAGGATGAGGACTATGAGCCCTCCGGTGTGGAGCCCTCATGGGCTAAGAGGATTAAGCGCAAGATGAAGAAACTTTTCTGCATGGAGTCTCATGGCCAGTACATGTCTCATGTCTCTGAGAAGAAGGCCCGCAGATGTCACAAGGAGCTCATGCGCCAGTTGGGTGCCACTGTTAACAGCGAATCTGAGGAGATGATCACTGATGAGGAGGAGTGGGTTCAGCAGCATTGCCAGTGGACCAATTCAGACACAGAGCAGTTTCCGACCAATGACGGCGGTGCAGACGATCCCGCTGGGATGTGATGTTCGAGGTCCTCAGCTTGCTATCACCTAGAGTGGTAGCAACGCTCTTTGCCCTTTTGGTGTCTCGATGCCAAAAGGGGAGAGAGGTTAGGGATTTGTGTTGTTGTTATTGCCGTGTTGCGAGTGTGTCTTTGTGGTTTATGGTGTCGTTGTGTTTTCTCGCCGTTTGCTTTGTTTGGTTTTGTGCCAGTGAGACCTAAGTTCCAGGCATATGGTGTGAGACATATGCTACCTTATCTTTATCTTCATTATCTATGTCTATCTAGTACTTTGGTATCTTATGAGTTGCATGCTTATCCTGTTATATACCCTGCTCTCATGTTTCCTATGCTTAGATTGTTGGACTATAAAATATAGGGGGAGTGTTGATTCTAATGTGTGTGTCTTGCATTCCAAAGGCACTACTAACTAGGTGCACACATTCAGGGGGAGCCCGTCTATATTTTGTAGTTCTCAGTATCTTTACTTTCATGTCTTATCCCTGTGCAAATCCCTGGTTGTCATCAATCCACCAAAAAAGGGGGATATTGTTAAGGCATATCTCTCTCAATTTAGTTTTGGTGATTGATGACAACATGCTTGTGGACTAATCGTGTGCGTTGAGCATTTCAGAGATTCATCCTTTGGCACGAGACGATTTCTTTCCCCTTGGAGTGTTATTCAAGAAGGTGTACCTCTTTCGTTTCTTGTTTGGTGGACTAGTTTCGCAGGAGTCACCGTACTATCAAGAGGGGGTCCGCTTTGGTGAGGCTTGGGGTGGAATCAACACATACACATACTTTCCTCACCCTCTGAGCCGTTCCGCTTAAATGGAGTGCTCTTTTCCCCTGTCAGTGTGCGGTTTTGGGTCCAAGCGGTAGTACCGCTTGTGGGTCTCGGCCACAGTACTGCTGCGGTACCGGGCTCCTACCGCGTCGACTCGAGGGGGTCGCCTCTCGTGTCGGGTTGTGCGGTACTTGCAGCGGTAGTAGAAGCGCTAGTACCGCTCGAGAGCGGTAGTACCGCCCTACCATCGCGGTAGTACCGCGCTGGGCTCGGCTCCTGTACCGCATGGTAGTACCACATGGCGGAGCGGTAGTACCACTGGGTCCACCGGTAGTACCGTTGCCCCTTGCGGTATACCGCCCTCTGCGGGGCTGTTTTGGAGGTAACGGTTGGATGGGATCCCCTTCTATAAAAGGGGGTCCTCTTCTTCTTCGTTGACTTACCTCTTCCCCCAAAAGCTCCATTAATGCTCCAAGCTCCATTTTCGCCCGATCTCTCCCTAGTCAATCAAACTTGTTGATTTGCTCTGGATTGGTTGAGAAGGCCCCGATCTACACTTCCACCAAGAGAAATTTGATTCCCTCACCAATCCCTAGCGGATCTTGTTACTCTTGGGTGTTTGAGCACCCTAGACGGTTGAGGTCACCATGGAGCCATAGTCCATTGTGGTGAAGCTTCGTGGTGTTGTTGGGAGCCTCCAATTAAGTTGTGGAGATTGCCCCAACCTTGTTTGTAAAGGTCCGGTCGCCGCCTCCAAGGGCACCAATACTGGAATCACGGCATCTCGCATTGTGTGAGGGCGTGAGGAGAATACAGTGGCCCTAGTGGCTTCTTGGGGAGCATTGTGCCTCCACACCGCTCCAACGGAGACGTACTTCCCCTCAAAAGGAAGGAACTTCGGTAACACATCCTTGTCTTCACCAGCTCCACTCTTGGTTATCTCGCACCTTTACTTGTGCAAGCTTTTTAGTCCTACTTCCCGTGCTTGCTTGTGTGCTTGTTGTTATTGCATCACATAGGTTGCTAACCTAGTTGCACATCTAGACAACCTACTTTGATGCAAACTTTAATTTGGTAAAGAAAAGCTAAAAATTGTTAGTTGCCTATTCACCCCCCCCTCTAGTCAACCATATCAATCCTTTCAGAGCTGGTCTAGTAGAGGCTTACCAGGGACACGATGTTTTGTCTATGTATCCACACTTGTATCAAGTTTCCGGTTAATACAATTCTAGCATGAATAATAAAAAGTTATCGTGATATAAGGAAATATAAATAACAACTTTATTATTGCCTCTAGGGCATATTTCCTTCACAACTCATTCGTAGCACTTGCACACAAACAACAAATCTTTGCAACCCAACGCGGACAAGGGGTTATCAATCCTTGACGGTCACGAGCAAGATTAAATTGTATAGTTTTTGATAGATAGATCAGACAAAATAGAAAATAAAGTAAATAAAGGAGAAAACACAACAAGGTATTTTTGGTTTTAATATATGATAAAAGATGGACTCGGAGACCATAGTTTTCACTGGAGGCTTCTCTTTTGAAAATAGCATACAATGGGTAAACAACTTACTGTTGGGCAATTGATAGAAAAGCAAATAATTATGACGATATTCAAGGCAATGGTCATATATAGGCATCAAGACCGAGACAAGTAGACCGAAACGATTCTCCATCTACTACTATTACTCCACACATCAACCGCTATCCAGCATGCATCTAGTGTATTAAGTTCATGGAAAAATGGAGTAACACCTTAAGCAAGATGACATGATGTAGACAAGATAAACTCACGTATGAATAAACCCCATCTTTTTATCCTTAATAAAAAACAATACATATGTGTCACGTCCCCTTCCGTCACTGGGATTGAGCATCGTAAGATCGAACCCATTACAAAGCACCTCTCCCATTGCAAGAAAAATCAATCTAGTTAGCCAAACCAAATCAATAGATCGGAGAGAAATACGAAGCTATATTAATCATGCTTAAAAGAGTTCAGAGAAAACTCAAATAATATTCATGGATATATCTGATCATAAACTCACAATTCATCGGATCCCAACAAACACACCCCAAAAAGTCATTATATCGAATAGATCTCCAAGAACATCGAGGAGAACATTGTATTAAAGATCAAATAGAGAGAAGAAGTCATCTAGCTACTAACTATGGACACATAGGTCTGTGGTAAACTATTCACGCATCATCGGAAGGGCGGCAAGGATGATCTAGAGCCCCTCCGTGATTGATTCCCCTTCTGACATAGTGCCGGAAAATGCCTCCAGATGGGATCTCGTGGTTCTGGAACTTGCGGCGGCGGAAAAAGTATGTCGTGGACTCCCCTATTGGTTTCACGAGCTTAGATAATTTATAGAGGCAGAGTTAGGTCAAGTGGAGCCACATGGGCCCCACAAGCTACCGAGGCGCGCCACACCCCCTGGGCACACCCTGGTGCCTCGTGGGACACTGATCCATCTTCTCGTCCCCTCTTGAAGCTTCCAGGGTCTCTTATTGCCAGAAAAAAATCTTCAAAAAGTTTCATGGCATTTGGACTTCGTTTGGTACTGATATTCTGCCAAACCAAAAATAAGCAAAAAACAACAACTAGTACTAGGCACTAAGTTAATAGGTTAGTCCCAAAAACGATATATAATTGCTTGAAAGTATATATAAAACATCCAAAATTGACAATATAATAGCATGGGATGCTAAAAATTATAGATACGTTGGAGACATATCAGTTACCAGTTTTGTTCTTTTTTTCTCGTTCACTGATACGTCTCCAACGTATATATAATTTATGAAGTATTCATGCTATTATATTATCTCTCTTGGATGTTTTATATGCATTTATATGCTATTTTATATGATTTTTGGGACTAACCTATTAACCTAGAGCCCAGTGCCAGTTTCTGTTTTTTCCTTGTTTTTGAGTTTCGCAGCAAAGGAATATCAAATGGAGTCCAAATGACCTTAAAATTTATGGTGATTTTTTTATGGACTAGAAGAAGCCCCCGAAGCAAAAGAGTTGGGCCAGAAGAGCCACGAGGCCTCCACAAGGTCGGGGGGCGCGCCCTACCCCTCCCCCCCTGGAGGGTGCTCCGACCATGTGGGCGCCTCGTGGACCCCCTTGACGTAAAACCAATGCCAAAAACTCCTATAAATGCAGAAACCCCCGAAAGAAACCTAGATCGGGAGTTCCGCCGTCGTAAGCCTCTGTAGCCACGAAAAACCAATCTAGGCCCTCTCTGGCACCCTGGCGGAGGGGACCAACATCACAAGAGGCCATGGAGGAGGAAGCCGGAGGGGTCACCATCGCCATGGAGGCCAAGGACCAGAGGGAGAACCTTTCCCCATCTAATGGGAGGCCATGGAGGAGGAAGCACGAAGGGGAGATCCGCTCCCCCCTCTCTTGGTGGACCCGAAGTGCCATTGGGGGAACCATTGCCGTGGTGATCGTCTTCATCAACATCACCATCCTCATCTCTTTTACGCGGTCCAATCTCCTGCACCCTGCTGTAATCCCCTACTTAAACATGATGCTTTATGCCACATATTATGATCCAATGATGTGTTGCCATCCTATGATGTTTTGAGTAGATTTGTTTTGTCTTTGGGTTGATTGATTATCTAGATTGGTACGAGTTGTATGTTTTATTTTGGTGTTGTCCTATGGTGCCTATCGTGTCGCGCACACGTGAAGGATTCCCGTTGTAGGGTGTTGCAATACGTTCATGATTCACTTATAGTGGGTTGCTAGAGTGACAGAAGCTTGAACCCGAGTAAGGGGGTTGTTGCGTATGGGATATAGGGGACTTGATGCTTTAGTGCTATGGTTGGGTTTTACCTTAATGATCTTTAGTAGTTGCGGATGCTTGCTAGAGTTTCAATCATAAGAGCATATGATCCAAGGAGAGAAAGTATGCTAGCTTATGCCTCTCCCTCATATAACATTGCAATGACGACTACCGATCTTGTTAATAATTGCCTAGGACAATTCCGCACACCGATCCATCATTATTCCACACTCGCTATTTGTAATATATAGTAATATATTCTAACTTTATATTAACAACACCTACTTTTATATTTTAGTTCTCTGATATCATGCAAAGTTATCCTCTTCATACCCACAGCATAGTTTTATTTCTCGTTTCTGGTTGGAAGCAAATGTTCGGTGTACATAGAGTCGTATCAGTGGCAGATAGGACTTGAGAGAATATTGATCTTACGTTTAGCTCCTTGTGGGTTCGACACTCCATACTTATCACTTCCACCTTTGGAAAGTGTTACGATGATTCCTTGCGCTTGAGGATTATCATTGACATGTTTCAGCATCCCCATGACCTAGTCACATGTTTCTGGCTAGACGAAGATGGATGCCATCACATCGAGAGGGCCCTAAGAATATCTCTCCATCATCGGAGTCACAAATCTCATTCTTGAGCTATCTAGTCCTTGTCAAACTTTCTGATGAACTTGTAAGTTGTCGTTATGATCACCGTGTTACAAATGACGTTTTTGCAACCCCAAAGTTTATGTACGGTAAGATGTGACTATGATACTCTCATGGTCTAAGAAACCAAGTCACACATTAACTCTTCGTGTTATATCAATTGACTTCTGACGATTGTATCTCAAGTATAACAAACAAGTTTGAGTCGATTCAATATGATCGTTCTTCTAACGTCATATTCTTCAAGTTGTTTTAGGACTATTATTACAATTAACGATATCCTAAGATCCGAAAAACATGATCACCACCAACATTTGATATAGTCTTAGAGGCGAGACTAGGAATCTTATTTTATGGTTTATCATTCCATGTGTGCATATAAGTTTTCCACTGAATCGCACAATCCAGGATCATAGCAGTTATAGCATAGAATATACACACTTAGTTATGAATATGGAAATATAATAGTACAATATCATTGCCTCTAGAGCATATTTCCAACAAATGCGGACTCCCTGAGAACGCTTTAGTCCCATTGATTCCCTGTGGGTTTGATACTCTTACTTCAAAAAAGGCTACAACTAAATAATGTACACTTGCAAACTATTAACCGGGCGAGTCGGTATATGACGATGTAGACAACGGTTGTTTGTGATGCCATGACGGAGGTGGAGGCTGCTTCGTGAACGAACAAGTTGTTGACTTGGAGCCAGAGGTGTACGCTTAGAAGCCAGGCACATACACTCAACCCGGCACAGGCACGTACACCCAGGAGGGCACGCACACCCAGCACCCGGAATCATACACCGAGCAACTAGAGCAGGACACTTACATGAAGGAGGGCCTTGATCTGGAGGATTGGCTGACCAATCCAAAGAATAGGGGTAGAAGAGAAAGCTTCGACATGCGGGAGCATGAGTTGTTGTGCAATGCATGGTTGGCAACTGATCTCGACCCGATCCATGGCATTAAGCAAAAGGGCACACCATTTTGGTCCAGTATTGATTCTTGGTTCCATGAGCACAAGAATATCAAGCCCTATTGCGACAAACTCATCCCCAATCGTGGGAGAAAGTTTGTCAACCATTGATGGTCCAAGTGGTTGTGAGAAAGTATTGCGACCATTTAAAACAAATAATCAGTCGGTGGTCAAGTGGCGTGTTAATCTCCGAGCGAGTAAGTTGTTATATGTGTTGACCGGATAGGGAACTTGTTGGCTGGATATGCAACTTATTGACAATGTTTTTCTTTCTATCCCTCCTGTGCGTGTAACTTGTTCTTGAAGGTGGAGAAGTGGAACTTCGTCCTCATGCATTGTTGGTTGAAGTTGAATGGGCAACCCAGGTGGTAATTACCTATTGCTAACTCCATCAAGACCTTCGGCATCGACACCAAGGAAGAAACGGATGATCCAACTAACCCAAGAAAAGATCCACCCAAGAAGGTTAAAGGGGGTTTCGAGGAAAGAAGTGGGAGGAGGAGAAGGAAAAGCGAGAAGGGACGACAACCAAGATGACGGAGAGGTTCGAGGACATATTGGTGAAGAAGGAGATGGCATGTGTCAAGCGCCCTGACATGAAGGAGGAAAAGAAGGCCGAAAGGTTTAACATCTTGACGCCGGTGATCGTACACCACGTCCATGGATGAATTCCTTAGGGCACTGTCAACATAAGAGAGTGAAAACAGGAAAGAGAATGCCCCCTCTATTACCTCAGTCAGTGGCGAATCTACTTAGAGGGCTTTAAGAAGCTTGAGCCCCCTCCATCATTGCATTTTCTTTTACCACTAGTCTCAAGGCCCAACCCAACCAATTGGCGGCCTAGCCCTAACACATGTTCGCACGACACAAGCTTGCGTAAACTTTGAGCCTTTTTTTGGAAAAGGAGGCGAACCCCCGGCCTCTACATCATAATGATGCATACAGCCATATTATTAAACCAGAATCAAAAGCACCCAAGTCTACAATCCAGTACAGCTCGCAAAAGGTGCAAACATCTCAGACAAAAACAAAAGGAACATCAAGCCACAACCGGCATTAAAGGACCAAGTGACTAAACACCTATCCTATTAGTGGATCGCCATCCGAATTGATTGAAGATATCCCATGCGACCGTCTTGTTGGGGAACGTAGTAATTTCAAAAAAATTCCTACGCACATGCAAGATCATGGTGATGCATAGCAACGAGAGAGGAGAGTGTTGTCTACGTACCCTCGTAGACCGAAAGCGGAAGCGTTAGCACAACGCGGTTGATGTAGTCGTACGTCTTCATGGCCCGACCGATCAAGCACTGAAACTACGGAACCTCCGAGTTCTAGCACACATTCAGCTCGATGACGATCCCCGGACTCCGATCCAGCAGAATGGCGGGGAAGAGTGTTGGGGAACGTAGTAATTTCAAAATTTTCCTACGCACACGCAAGATCATGGTGATGCACAGCAACGAGAGGGGAGAGTATGATCTACGTACCCTTGTAGATCGCAACGGAAGCGTTGACACAACATAGTGGAAGTAGTCGTACGTCTTCTTCCCGATCTGACCGATCCAAGCACCGTTACTCCGGCACCTCCGAGTTCTTAGCACACGTATAGCTCGATGACGCTCCCCGGGCTCCGATCCAGCAAAGCTTCGGGGATGAGTTCCGTCAGCACAACGGTGTGGTGACGATGATGATGTTCTACCGACGCAGGGCTTCGCCTAAGCACTACAACTGTATGATCGAGGTGGAATATGGTGGCAGGGGGCACCGCACACGGCTAAGGAACGATCACGAGGATCAACTTGTGTGTCTAGAGGTGCCCCCCTGCCCCCGTATATAAAGGAGCAAGGGGGAGGGGTGCGGCCGGCCTAGAGGAGGGCGCAGGAGGAGTCCTACTCCTACCGGGAGTAGGACTCCCCTCCCGTTTCCTTGTCTAAGTAGGAGAGGGGGGGAGAGAAGGAAAGGGGGGGCGCGCGGCCTGCCCTGGCAGCCCCTTCCTCTTCTCCACTTTAGGCCCATGAGGCCCATTAACCCCCTGGGGGGTTCCGGTAACCCCCCGGTGCTCCGGTTTTATCCGAAACTTCTCCGGAACCCTTCCGGTGTCCGAACATAGTCATCCAATATATCAATCTTTATGTCTCGACCATTCCGAGACTCCTCGTCATGTCCGTGATCACATCCGGGACTTCGAACTAACTTCGGTACATCAAAATGCATAAACTCATAATAACTGTCATCGTAACGTTAAGCGTGCGGACCCTACGGTTCGAGAACAATGTAGACATGACTGAGACAAATCTCCGGTCAATAACCAATAGCGGGACCTGGATGCCCATATTGGCTCCTACATATTCTACGAAGATCTTTATCGGTCAGACCGCATAACAACATACGTTGTTCCCTTTGTCATCGGTATGTTACTTGCCCGAGATTCGATCGTCGGTATCCAATACCTAGTTCAATCTCGTTACCGGCAAGTCTCTTTACTCGTTCCGTAATACATCATCTCACAACTAGCTTATTAGTTGTAATGCTTGCAAGGCTTATGTGATGTGCATTACCGAGAGGGCCCAGAGATACCTCTCCGACAATCGGAGTGACAAAACCTAATCTCGAAATACGCCAACCCAACATGTACCTTTGGAGACACCTGTAGTACTCCTTTATAATCACCCAGTTACGTTGTGACGTTTGGTAGCACCCAAAGTGCTCCTCCGGTAAACGGGAGTTGCATAATCTCATAGTTATAGGAACATGTATAAGTCATGAAGAAAGCAATAGCAACATACTAAACGATCGGGTGCTAAGCTAATGGAATGGGTCATGTCAATCACATCATTCACTTAATGATGTGATCCCGTTAATCAAATAACAACTCCTTGTTTATGGTTAGGAAACATAACCATCTTTGATTAACGAGCTAGTCAAGTAGAGGCATACTAGTGACACTCTTTTTGTCTATGTATTCACACATGTATTATGTTTCCGGTTAATACAATTCTAGCATGAATAATAAACATTTATCATGATATAAGGAAATAAATAATAACTTTATTATTGCCTCTAGGGCATATTTCCTTTAGTCTCCCACTTGCACTAGAGTCAATAATCTAGATTACACAGTAATGATTCTCACACCCATGGAGCCTTGGTGCTGATCATGTTTTGCTCGTGGAAGAGGCTTAGTCAACGGGTCTGCAACATTCAGATCCGTATGTATCTTGCAAATCTCTATGTCTCCCACCTGGACTAGATCCCGGATGGAATTGAAGCGTCTCTTGATGTGCTTGGTTCTCTTGTGAAATTTGGATTCCTTTGCCAAGGCAATTGCACCAGTATTATCACAAAAGATTTTCATTGGACCCGATGCACTAGGTATGACACCTAGATCGGATATGAACTCCTTCATCCAAACTCCTTCATTTGCTGCTTCCGAAACAGCTATGTACTCCGCTTCACATGTAGATCCCGCTACAACGCTTTGTTTAGAACTGCACCAACTGACAGCTCCACCGTTTAATGTAAACACGTATCCGTTTTGCGATTTAGAATCGTCCGGATCAGTGTCAAAGCTTGCATCAACGTAACCTTTTACGATGAGCTCTTTGTCACCTCCATATACGAGAAACATATCCTTAGTCCTTTTCAGGTACTTCAGGATGTTCTTGATCGCTGTCCAGTGATCCACTCCTGGATTACTTTGGTACCTCCCTGCTAGACTTATAGCAAGGCACACATCAGGTCTGGTACACAGCATTGCATACATGATAGAGCCTATGGCTGAAGCGTAGGGAACATCTTTCATATTCTCTCTATCTTCTGCAGTGGTCGGGCATTGAGTCTTACTCAACTTCACACCTTGTAACACAGGCAAGAACCCTTTCTTTGCTTGATCCATTTTGAACTTCTTCAAAACTTTCTCAAGGTATGTGCTTTGTGAAAGTCCAATTAAGCGTCTTGATCTATCTCTATAGATCTTAATGCCTAATATGTAAGCAGCTTCACCAAGGTCTTTCATTAAAAAACTCTTATTCAAGTATCCCTTTATGCTATCCAGAAATTCTACATCATTTCCAATTAGTAATATGTCATCCACATATAATATCAGAAATGCTACAGAGCTCCCACTCACTTTCTTGTAAATACAGGCTTCTCCAAAAGTCTGTATAAAACCAAATGATTTGATCACACTATCAAAACGTTTATTCCAACTCCGAGAGGCTTGCACCAGTCCATAAATGGATCACTGGATCTTGCACACTTTGTTAGCTCCCTTTGGATCGACAAAACCTTCTGGTTGCGTCATATACAACTCTTCTTCCAGAAATCCATTCAGGAATGCAGTTTTGACATCCATCTGCCAAATTTCATAATCATAAAATGCGGCAATTGCTAACATGATTCGGACAGACTTAAGCATCGCTACGGGTGAGAAGGTCTCATCGTAGTCAATCCCTTGAACTTGCCGAAAACCTTTTGCGACAAGTCGAGCTTTGTAGACAGTAATATTACCGTCAGCGTCAGTCTTCTTCTTGAAGATCCATTTATTCTCAATTGCTTGCCGATCAACGGGCAAGTCAACCAAAGTCCATACTTTGTTCTCATACATGGATCCCATCTCGGATTTCATGGCTTCAAGCCACTTTGCGGAATCTGGGCTCACCATCGCTTCTTCATAGTTCGTAGGTTCATCATGATCTAGTAGCATGACTTCCAGAACGGGATTACCGTACCACTCTGGCGCGGATCTTACTCTGGTTGATCTACGAGGTTCAGTAGTATCTTGTTCTGAAGTTTCATGATCATTATCATTAGCTTCCTCACTAACTGGTGTAGGTGTCACAAAAACAGTTTTCTGTGATGTACTACTTTCCAATAAGGGAGCAGGTACAGTTACCTCGTCAAGTTCTACTTTCCTCCCACTCACTTCTTTCGAGAGAAACTCCTTCTCCAGAAAGTTTCCGAATTTAGCAACAAAAGTCTTGCCTTCGGATCTGTGATAGAAGGTGTATCCAATAGTCTCCTTTGGATATCCTATGAAGACACATTTCTCCGATTTGGGTTCGAGATTATCAGGTTGAAGCTTTTTAACATAAGCATCGCAGCCCCAAACTTTTAGAAACGACAACTTTGGTTTCTTGTCAAACCACAGTTCATAAGGCGTCGTCTCAACGGATTTTGATGGTGCCCTATTTAACGTGAATGCGGCCGTCTCTAGAGCGTATCCCCAAAACGATAGCGGTAATTCAGTAAGAGACATCATAGATCGCACCATATCTAGTAAAGTACGATTACGACGTTCGGACACACCATTACGCTGTGGTGTTACGGGTGGCGTGAGTTGCGAAACTATTCCACAATTTTTCAAATGTACACCAAACTCGTAACTCAAATATTCTCCTCCACGATCAGATCGCAAAAACTTTATTTTCTTGTTACGATGATTTTCAACTTCACTCTGAAATTCTTTGAACTTTTCAAACGTTTCAGACTTATGTTTCATTAAGTAGATATACCCGTATCTGCTTAAATCATCTGTGAAGGTGAGAAAATAACAATATCCGCCACGAGCCTCAATATTCATCGGACCACATACATCTGTATGTATGATTTCCAACAATCTGTTGCTCTCTCCATAGTACCGGAGAACGGCGTTTTTGTCATCTTGCCCATGAGGCACGGTTCGCAAGTACCAAGTGATTCATAATCAAGTGGTTCCAAAAGTCCATCAGTATGGAGTTTCTTCATGCGCTTTACACCAATATGACCTAAACGGCAGTGCCACAAATAAGTTGCACTATCATTATCAACTCTGCATCTTTTGGCTTCAACATTATGAATATGTGTGTTACTACTATCGAGATTCAATAAGAATAGACCACTCTTCAAGGGTGCATGACCATAAAAGATATTACTCATATAAATAGAACAACCATTATTCTCTGATTTAAATGAATAACCGTCTCGCATCAAACAAGATCCAGAAATAATGTTCATGCTTAACGCTGGCACCAAATAACAATTATTTAGTTCTAATATTAATCCCGAAGGTAGATGTAGAGGTAGCGTGCCGACCGCGATCACATCGACTTTGGAACCGTTTCCCACGCGCATCGTCACCTCGTCCTTAGCCAATCTTCGCTTAATCCGTAGTCCCTATTTCGAGTTGCAAATATTAGCAATAGAACCAGTATCAAATACACAGGTGCTATTGCGAGCATTAGTAAGGTACACATCAATAACATGTATATCACATATACCTTTGTTCACCTTGCCATCCTTCTTATCCGCCAAATACTTGGGGCAGTTCCGCTTCCAGTGACCAGTCTGCTTGCAGTAGAAGCACTCAGCTTCAGGCTTAGGTCTAGACTTGGATTTCTTCTCTTGAGCAGCAACTTGCTTGCCGTTCTTCTTGAAGTTCCCCTTCTTCTTCCCTTTGCCCTTTTTCTTGAAACTAGTGGTCTTATTGACCATCAACACTTGATGCTCCTTCTTGATTTCTACCTCCGCAGCTTTCAGCATTGCGAAGAGCTCGGGAATAGTCTTGTTCATCCCTTGCATATTATAGTTCATCACGAAGCTCTTGTAGCTTGGTGGCAGTGATTGGAGAATTCTGTCAATGACGCAATCATCTGGAAGATTAACTCCCAATTGAATCAAGTGATTATTATACCCAGACATTTTGAGTATATGCTCACTGACAGAACTGTTCTCCTCCATCTTGCAGCTATAGAACTTATTGGAGACTTCATATCTCTCAATCCGGGCATTTGTTGAAATATTAACTTCAACTCCTGGAACATCTCATATGCTCCATGACGTTCAAAACGTCGTTGAAGTCCCGATTCTAAGCCGTAAAGCATGGCACACTGAACTATCGAGTAGTCATCAGCTTTGCTCTGCCAGACGTTCATAACATCCGGCGTTGCTCCTGCAGCAGGCCTGGCACCCAGCGGTGCTTCTAGGACGTAATTCTTCTGTGCAGCAATGAGGATAATCCTCAAGTTACGGACCCAGTCCGTGTAATTGCTACCATCATCTTTCAACTTTGCTTTCTCAAGGAACGCATTAAAATTCAACGGAACAACAGCACGAGCCATCTATCTACAATCAACATAAACAAGCAAGATACTATCAGGGACTAAGTTCATGATAAATTTGAGTTCAATTAATCATATTACTTAAGAACTCCCACTTAGATAGACATCCCTCTAATCTTCTAAGTGATCACGTGATCCAAATCAACTAAACCATGTCCGATCATCATGTGAGATGGAGTAGTTTCATCGGTGAACATCATTATGTTGATCATATCTACTATATGATTCACGCTTGACCTTTCGGTCTCCGTGTTCCGAGGCCATATTTGTATATGCTTGGCTCGTCAAGTATAACCTGAGTATTCCGCGTGTGCAACTGTTTTGCACCCGTTGTATTTGAACGTAGAGCCTATCACACCCGATCATCACGTGGTGTCTCAGCATGAAGAACTTTCGCAACGGTGCATACTCAGGGAGAACACTTCTTGATAATTAGTGAGAGATCATCTTATAATGCTACCGTCAATCAAAGCAAGATAAGATGCATAAAGGATAAACATCACATGCAATCAATATAAGTGATATGATATGGCCATCATCTTGTGCTTGTGATCTCCATCTCTGAAGCACCGTCGTGATCACCATCGTCACCGGCGCGACACCTTGATCTCCATCGTAGCATCGTTGTCGTCTCGCCAATCTTATGCTTCCACGACTATCGCTACCGCTTAGTGATAAAGTAAAGCATTACAGCGCGATTGCATTGCATACAATAAAGCGACACCCATATGGCTCCTGCCAGTTGCCGATAACTCGGTTACAAAACATGATCATCTCATACAATAAAATTTAGCATCATGTCTTGACCATATCACATCACAACATGCCCTGCAAAAACAAGTTAGACGTCCTCTACTTTGTTGTTGCAAGTTTTACGTGGCTGCTACAGGCTTAAGCAAGAACCAATATCACCTACGCATCAAAACCACAACGATAGTTTGTCAATTTGACTCCATTTTAACCTTCGCAAGGACCGGGCATAGCCACACTTGGTTCAACTAAAGTTGGAGAGACAGTCGCCCGCAAGCCACCTATGTGCAAAGCACGTCGGGAGAACCGGTCTCGCGTAAGCGTACGCGTAATGTTGGTCCGGGTCGTCTCGTCCAACAATACCGCCGAACCAAAGTATGACATGCTGGTAGGCAGTATGACTTATATCGCCCACAACTCACTTGTGTTCTACTCGTGCATATAACATCAAACCATAAAACCTAGGCTCGGATGCCACTGTTGGGGAACGTAGTAATTTCAAAATTTTCCTACGCACACGCAAGATCATGGTGATGCACAGCAACGAGAGGGGAGAGTATGATCTACGTACCCTTGTAGATCGCAACGGAAGCGTTGACACAACGTAGTGGAAGTAGTCGTACGTCTTCTTCCCGATCTGACCGATCCAAGCACCATTACTCCGGCACCTCCGAGTTCTTAGCACACGTACAGCTCGATGACGCTCCCCGGGCTCCGATCCAGCAAAGCTTCGGGGATGAGTTCCGTCAGCACAACGGCGTGGTGACGATGATGATGTTCTACCGACACAGGGCTTCGCCTAAGCACTACAACTGTATGATCGAGGTGGAATATGGTGGCAGGGGGCACCACACACGGCTAAGGAACGATCACGAGGATCAACTTGTGTGTCTAGAGGTGCCCCCCTGCCCCCGTATATAAAGGAGCAAGGTGGAGGGGTGCGGCCGGCCTAGAGGAGGGCGCAGGAGGAGTCCTACTCCTACCGGGAGTAGGACTCCCCTCCCGTTTCCTTGTCTAAGTAGGAGAGAGGGGGAGAGAAGGAAAGGGGGGGGCCGCCCCTCCCTCCTTGTCCAATTCGGACTAGGGGGAGAGGGGGCGCGCGGCCTGCCCTGGCAGCCCCTTCCTCTTCTCCACTTTAGGCCCATGAGGCCCATTAACCCCCCGGGGGGTTCCGGTAACCCCCCGGTGCTCCGGTTTTATCCGAAACTTCTCCGGAACCCTTCCGGTGTCCGAACATAGTCATCCAATATATCAATCTTTATGTCTCGACCATTCTGAGACTCCTCGTCATGTCCGTGATCACATCCGAGACTCCGAACTAACTTCGGTACATCAAAATGCATAAACTCATAATAACTGTCATCGTAACGTTAAGCGTGCGGACCCTACGGTTCGAGAACAATGTAGACATGACTGAGACAAATCTCCGGTCAATAACCAATAGCGGGACCTAGATGCCCATATTGGCTCCTACATATTCTACGAAGATCTTTATCGGTCAGACCGCATAACAACATACGTTGTTCCCTTTGTCATCGGTATGTTACTTGCCCGAGATTCGATCGTCGGTATCCAATACCTAGTTCAATCTCGTTACCGGCAAGTCTTTTACTCGTTCCATAATACATCATCTCACAACTAGCTTATTAGTTGTAATGCTTGCAAGGCTTATGTGATGTGCATTACCGAGAGGGCCCAGAGATACCTCTCCGACAATCGGAGTGACAAAACCTAATCTCGAAATACGCCAACCCAACATGTACCTTTGGAGACACCTGTAGTACTCCTTTATAATCACCCAGTTACATTGTGACGTTTGGTAGCACCCAAAGTGCTCCTCCGGTAAACGGGAGTTGCATAATCTCATAGTTATAGGAACATGTATAAGTCATGAAGAAAGCAATAGCAACATACTAAACGATCGGGTGCTAAGCTAATGGAATGGGTCATGTCAATCAGATCATTCACTTAATGATGTCATCCCGTTAATCAAATAACAACTCCTTGTTTATGGTTAGGAAACATAACCATCTTTGATTAACGAGCTAGTCAAGTAGAGGCATACTAGTGACACTCTTTTTGTCTATGTATTCACACATGTATTATGTTTCCGGTTAATACAATTCTAGCATGAATAATAAACATTTATCATGATATAAGGAAATAAATAATAACTTTATTATTGCCTCTAGGGCATATTTCCTTCAAAGAGTTCCGTCAGCAAGACGGCGTGGTGACGATCTTGATGTTCTACTGTCGTAGGGCTTCGCTTAAGCACCGCTACAATATTATCGAGGATTATGGTGGAGGGGGCACCGCACACAGCTAAGAGATCAATGATCAATTGTTATGTCTATGGGGTGTCCCCCTGCCCCCGTATATAAAGGAGCAAGGGGGAGGAGGTGCGGCCAGGCAAGGGGCGCGCCAGGAGGTGTCCTACTCCCACCGGGAGTAGGACTCCCCCCTTTCCATGTTGGACTAGGACTTGGGGGAAGGAGAGAAAGAGGGAAAAGGAAAGGGGGGGGCGCCCCCCCCCCCCTCCTTGTCCAATTCGGACTTGGGGGGGAGGGGCGCGCGGTTGCCCCTTGGCCTCCTCTCTACTTCCTCCACTAGGCCCATTAAGGCCCATTAGGTTACCGGGGGGGTCCGGTAACCTCCCGGTACTCCGGTAAAATGCCGATTTCACCCGGAACACTTCCGATGTCCAAACATAGGCTTCCAATATATCAATATTTATGTATCGACCATTTCGAGACTCCTCGTCATGTCCGTGATCACATCTGGGACTCGAACAACCTTCGGTACATCAAAACATATAAACTCATAATGAAACTGTCATCGTAACGTTAAGCGTGCGGACCCTACGGGTTCGAGAACAATGTAGACATGACCGAGACACGTCTCCGGTCAATAACCAATAGCGGAACCTGGATGCTCATATTGGCTCCTACATATTCTACGAAGATTTTATCGGTCAGACCGCATAACAACATACGTTGTTCCCTTTGTCATCGGTATGTTACTTGCCCAAGATTTGATCGTCGGTATCTCAATACCTAGTTCAATCTCGTTACCGGAAAGTCTCTTTACTCGTTTCGTAAAACATCATCCCACAACTAACTCATTAGCTGTAATGCTTGCAAGGCTTAAGTGATGTGCATTACCGAGAGGGCCCAAAGATACCTCTCCGACAATCGGAGTGACAAATCCTAATATTGAAATACGCCAACCCAACAAGTACCTTCGGAGACACCTGTAGAGCACCTTTATAATCACCTAGTTATGTTGTGACGGTTGGTAGCACACAAAGTGTTCCTCTAGTAAACGGGAGTTGCATAATCTCATAGTCATAGGAACATGTATAAGTTATGAAGAAAGCAATAGCAACAAACTAAACGATCAATGCTATGCTAACGGAATGGGTCAAGTCGATCACATCATTCTCCTAATGATGTGATCCCGTTAATTAAATGACAACTCTTGTCTATGGTTAGGAAAATTAACCATCTTTAATCAACGAGCTAGTCAAGTAGAGGCATACTAGTGACACTCTGTTTGTCTATGTATTCACACATGTATTATGTTTCTGGTTAATACAATTTTAGCATGAATAATAAACATTTATCATGATATAAGGAAATATATAATAACTTTATTATTGCCTCTAGGGCATATTTCCTTCAGTCTCCCACTTGCACTAGAGTCAATAATCTAGTTCACATCGCCATGTGATTTAACATCAATAGTTCACATCACCATGTGATTAACACCCATAGTTCACATCGACATGTGACCAACACCCAAAGGGTTTACTAGAGTCAATAATCTAGTTCACATCGCTATGTGATTAACACCCAAAGAGTACTGAGGTGTGATCATGTTTTGCTTGTGAGAGAATTTTAGTCAACGGGTCTGCCACATTAAGATCCATAAGTATTTTGCAAATTTCTATGTCAACAATGCTCTGCACAAAGCTACTCTAGCTAATTGCTCCCACTTTCAACATGTATCCAGATTGAGATTTAGAGTCATCTGGATCAGTGTCAAAATTTGCATCGACGTAACCCTTTATGACGAACCTTTTGTCACTTCCATAATCGAGAAACATATCCCTATTCCACTAAGGATAATTTTGACCAATGTCCAGTGATCTACTCCTAGATCACTATTGTACTCCCTTGCCAAACTCAGGGCAGGGTATACAATAGGTCTGGTACACAGCATGGCATACTTTATAGAACCTATGGCTGAGGCATAGGGAATGACTTTCATTCTCTCTCTATCTTTTTCCGTGGTCGGCTTTTGAGTCTTACTCAACTTCACACCTTGTAACACAGGCAAGAACTCCTTTTTGACTGTTCCATTTTGAACTACTTCAAAATCTTGTCAAGGTATGTACTCATTGAAAAACTTATCGAGCGTCTTGATCTATCTCTATAGATCTTGATGCTCAATATGTAAGCAGCTTCACCGAGGTCTTTCTTTGAAAAAATCCTTTCAAACATTCCTTTATGCTTTGCAGAATAATTCTACATTATCTCCGATCAATAATATGTCATTCACATATACTTATCAGAAGTGTTGTAGTGCTCCCACTCACTTTCTTGTAAATACAGGCTTCACCAAAAGTCTGTATAAAACTATATGGTTTGATCAACTTATCAAAGCGTATATTCCAACTCTGAGATGCTTGCACCAGTCCATAGATGGATCGCTGGAGCTTGCATGTTTTGTTAGTACCTTTAGGATTGACAAAACCTTCTAGTTGCATCACATACAACTCTTCTTTAATAAATCCATTAAGGAATGCAGTTTTGTTTATCCATTTGCCAGATTTCATAAAATGCGGCAATTGCTAACATGATTCGGACAGACTTAAGCATAGATACGAGTGAGAAACTCTCATCGTAGTCAACGCCTTGAACTTGTCGAAAACCTTTTCATGACAATTCTAGCTTTGTAGATAGTAACACTACTATTAGCGTCCGTCTTCCTCTTGAAGATCCATTTAATCTCAATGGCTCGCCGATCAATGGGCAAGTCAATCAAAGTCCATACTTTGTTCTCATACATGGATCTCATCTCAGATTTCATGGCCTCAAGCCATTTCACGAAATCTGGGTTCATCATCGCTTCCTCATAGTTCGTAGGCTTGTCATGGTCAAGTAACATGACCTCCAGAACAGGATTACCGTACCACTCTGGTGCGGATCTCACTCTGGTTTACCTACGAGGTTCGGTAGCAACTTGATCTAAAGTTACATGATCATCATCATTAGCTTCCTCACTAATTGGTGTAGTAGTCACAGGAACATATTTCTGTGATGAACTACTTTCCAATAAGGGAGCAGGTACAGTTACCTCATCAAATTCTACTTTCCTCCCACTCACTTCACTCGAGAGAAACTCCTTCTCTAGAAAGGATCCACTCTCAGCAATGAATATCTTGCCTTCGGATCTGTGATAGAAGGTGTACCCAACATTTTCTTTTTGGGTATCCTATGAAGACGCACTACTCCGATTTGGGTTTGAGCTTATCAGGTTGAAATTTTTTCACATAAGCATTGCAACCTCAAACTTTAAGAAAGGACAGCTTAGGTTTCTTGCCAAACCATAGTTCATACGGTGTCGTCTCAACGGATTTAGATGGTGCCCTATTTAACGTGAATGCAGTTGTCTCTAATGCATAACCCCAAAACGATAGTGGTAGATCGGTAAGAGACATCATAGATAGCACCATATCTAATAAAGTACGGTTATGATAGTCGGACACACCATTACACTGTGGTGTTCCAGGTGGCGTGAGTAGTGAAACTATTTCACATTGTTTTAACTGAAGGCCAAACTCTTAACTCAAATTTTTTACCTCTGCAATCATATCGTAGAAACTTTTATTTTCTTGTTACGATGATTCTCCACTTCACTCTGAAATTCTTTGAACTTTTCAAATGTTTCAGACTTGTGTTTCATTAAGTAGATATACCCATATCTGCTCAAATCATCTGTGAAGGTCAGAAAATAACGATACTTGCTGTGAGCCTTAACACTCATCGGACCGTATACATCACTATGTATTTCCAATAAGTCAGTTGCTCGCTCCATTGTTCCGGAGAACGGAGTCTTAGTCATCTTGCCCATGAGGCATGGTTCGCAAGCATCAAGTGATTCCAAAAGTCCATCAGCATGGAGTTTCGTCATGCGCTTTACACCAATATGACCTAAACGACAGTGCCACAAATAAGTTGCACTATCATTATTAACTTTTCATCTTTTAGTTTCAATGTTATGAATATGTGTGTCACTACGATCGAGATCCAATGAACCATTTTCATTGGGTGTGTAACCATATAAGGTTTTATTCATGTAAATAGAACAAGAATTTATTCTCTTACTTAAATGAATAACCGTATTGCAATAAACATGATCAAATCATATTCATGCCCAATGCAAACACCAAATAACACTTATTTAGGTTCAACACTAATCCCGAAAGTATAGGGAGTGTGCGATGATGATCATATCAATCTTGGAACCACTTCCAACACACATCGTCACTTCACCCTTAACTAGTCTCTGTTCATTCTGCAACTCCCGTTTCGAGTTACTACTCTTAGCAACTGAACCAGTATCAAATACTGAGGGGTTGCTACGAACACTAGTAAAACACACATCAATAATCTGTATATCAAATATACCTTTGTTCACTTTGCCATCCTACTTATCCGCCAAATACTTTGGGCAGTTCCGCTTCCAGTGACCAGTCCCTTTGCAGTAGAAGTACTTAGTCTCAGGCTTAGGACCAGACTTGCGCTTCTTCACTTGAGCAGCAACTTGCTTGCCGTTCTTCTTGAAGTTCCCCTTCTTCCCTTTGCCCTTTTCTTGAAACTAGTGGTCTTGTCTACCATCAACACTTGATATTTTTCTTGATTTCTTCCTTCGTTGATTTCAGCATTACGAAGAGCTTGGGAATTGTTTCTGTTATCCCTTGCATATCATAGTTCATCACGAAGTTCAACTAAATTGGTGATGGTGACTAGAGAATTCTGTCAATCACTATCTTATCTGGAAGATTAACTCCCACTTGATTTAAGCGATTGTAGTACCCAGACAATATGAGCACATGCTCACTGCTTGAGCTATTCTCCTCCATATTTTAGCTATAGAACTTGTTGGAGACTTCATATCTCTCAACTCGGGTATTTGCTTGTAATATTAACTTCAACTCCTGGAACATCTCATATGGTCCATGACGTTCAAAACGTCTTTGAAGTCCCGATTCTAAGCCGTTAAAGCATGGTGCACTAAACTATCAAGTAGTCATCATATTTGAGCTAGCCAAATGTTCATAACATCTGCATCTGCTCCTGCAATAGGTTTGTCACCTAGCAGTGCATCAAAGACATAATTCTTCTGTGCAGCAATGAGGATAAACCTCAGATCACGGATCCAATCCGCATCATTGCTACTAACATCTTTCAACTTAGTTTTCTCTAGGAACATATCAAAAATAAAATAGGGGAGCTAAACGCGAGCTATTGATCTACAACATAGATATGCTAATACTACCAGGACTAAGTTCATGATAAATTCAAGTTCAATTAATCATATTACTTAAGAACTCCCACTTAGATAGACATCCCTCTAATCCTCTAAGTGATCACGTGATCCAAATCAACTAAACCATGTCCGATCATCACGTGAGATGGAGTAGTTTCAATGGTGAATATCACTATGTTGATCATATCTACTATATGATTCACGCTCGACCTTTCGGTCTCCGTGTTCCGAGGCCATATCTGTTATATGCTAGGCTCGTCAAGTTTAACCTGAGTATTCCGCGTGTGCAACTGTTTTGCACCCGTTATATTTGAACATAGAGCCTATCACACCCGATCATCACATGGTGTCTCAGCACGAAGAACTTTCGCAACGGTGCATACTCAGGGAGAACACTTATACTTTGATAATTTAGTGAGGGATCATCTTATAATGCTACCGTCAATCAAAGCAAGATAAGATGCATAAAAGATAAACATCACATGCAATCAATATAAGTGATATGATATGGCCATCATCATCTTGTACTTGTGATCTCCATCTCTGAAGTACCGTCATGATCACCATCGTCACCGGCGCGACACCTTGATCTCCATCGTAGCATCGTTGTCGTCTCGCCAATCTTATGCTTCCACGACTATCGCTGCCGCTTAGTGATAAAGTAAAGCATTACAGCGCGATTGCATTGCATACAATAAAGCGACAACCATATGGCTCCTGTCAGTTGCCGATAACTCGGTTACAAAACATGATCATCTCATACAATAAAATTTAGCATCATGTCTTGACCATATCACATCACAACATGCCCTGCAAAAACAAGTTAAACGTCCTCTACTTTGTTGTTGCAAGTTTTATGTGGCTGCTACGGGCTTAGCAAGAACCGTTCTTACCTACGCATCAAAACCACAACGATAGTTTGTCAAGTTGGTGCTGTTTTAATCTTCGCAAGGACCGGGCGTAGCCACACTTGGTTCAACTAAGGTTGGAGAAACTGACACCCGCCAGCCACCTGTGTGCAAAGCACGTCGGTAGAACCAGTCTCACGTAAGCGTACGCGTAATGTTGGTCCGAGCCGCTTCATCCAACAATACCGCCGAACCAAAGTATGACATGCTGGTAAGCAGTATGACTTATATCGCCCACAACTCACTTGTGTTCTACTCATGCATAACATCAACGCATAAAACCTAGGCTCGGATGTCACTGTTGGGGAACGTAGTAATTTCTAAAAAATTCCTACGCACACGCAAGATCATGGTGATGCATAGCAACGAGAGAGGAGAGTGTTGTCTACGTACCCTCGTAGACCGAAAGCGAAAGCGTTAGCACAACGCGGTTGATGTAGTCATACGTCTTCACGGCCCGACCGATCAAGCACTGAAACTACGGCACCTCCGAGTTCTAGCACACGTTCAGCTCGATGACGATCCCCGGACTCTGATCCAGCAGAATGTCGGGGAAGAGTTCCGTCAGCATAACGGCGTGGTGACGATCTTGATGTTCTACTGTCGCAGGGCTTCGCCTAAGCACCGCTACAATATTATCGAGGATTATGGTGGAGGGGGGCACGCACACGGCTAAGAGATCAATGATCAATTGTTATGTCTATGGGGTGCCCCCTGCCCTCGTATATAAAGGAGCAAGGGGGAGGAGGTGCGGCCAGGAAAGGGGCACGCCAGGAGGAGTCCTACTCCCACCGGGAGTAGGACTCCCCCCTTTCCATGTTGGACTAGGACTTGGGGGGAAGGAGAGAAAGAGGGGAAAGGAAAGGGGGGGCGCCGCCCCCCTCCTTGTCCAATTCGGACTTGGGGGGAGGGGCGCGCGGCTGCCCCTTGGCCTCCTCTCTACTTCCTCCACTAGGCCCATTAAGGCCCATTAGGTTACCGGGGGTTCCGGTAACCTCCCGGTACTCCGGTAAAATGCCGATTTCACCCGGAACACTTCCGATGTCCAAACATAGGCTTCCAATATATCAATCTTTATGTCTCGACCATTTCGAGATTCCTCGTCATGTCCGTGATCACATCCAGGACTCCGAACAACCTTCGGTACATCAAAACATATAAACTCATAATGAAACTATCATCGTAACGTTAAGCGTGCGAACCCTACGGGTTCGAGAACAATGTATACATGACTGAGACACGTCTCCGGTCAATAACCAATAGCGGAACCTGGATACTCATATTGGCTCCTACATATTCTACGAAGATCTTTATCGGTCAGACCGCATAACAACATACGTTGTTCCCTTTGTCATCGGTATGTTACTTGCCCGAGATTCGATCGTAGGTATCTCAATACCTAGTTCAATCTCGTTATCGGCAAGTCTCTTTACTCGTTCTATAATACATCATCTCGCAACTAACTCATTAGCTGCAATGCTTGCAAGGCTTAGGTGATGTGCATTACCGAGAGGGCCCAGAGATACCTCTTCGACAATTGGAGTGACAAATCCTAATCTCGAAATACGCCAACCCAACAAGTACCTTCAGAGACACTGTAGAGCACCTTTATAATCACCCAGTTACGTTGTGACGTTTGGTAGCACACAAAGTGTTCCTCTGGTAAACGGGAGTTGCATAATCTCATAGTCATAGGAACATGTATAAGTCATGAAGAAAGCAATAGCAACAAACTAAACGTTCAAGTGCTATGCTAACGGAATGGGTCAAGTCAATCACATCATTCTCCTAATGATGTGATCCCGTTAATCAAATGACAACTCATGTCTATGGTTAGGAAACATAACCATCTTTAATCAACGAGCTAGTCAAGTAGAGGCATACTAGTGACACTCTGTTTGTCTATGTAATCACACATGTATTATGTTTCTGGTTAATACAATTCTAGCATGAATAATAAACATTTATCATGATATAAGGAAATGTATAATAACTTTATTATTGCCTCTAGGGCATATTTCCTTCACGTCTCCCATCGGTTGCACCTAGTAACCAAGAGCTCCCTGCATTCCATAAGATTGAGTAACGACCACGTACGGATCCATGCAGTTGCTCGGAAGATAACCTGCAAAAAATTATTCAAGTTTTTATCATTAAAAATCATATCATTTATGCAGTTCCATATAGCCCAAAGTAAAGCGCATATTCCAATGTGAATACGCCCCGCAGTAATAGGCTCCACACCCGCTAACCAAGTCCCAAATAACCTGGCTATGCTAGTTGGAGGGCTAATGTTGAAGGCTAATGAATAGTGCGCCAGAGAATCTTTGCTAGTGGACATCCAATGAAGAGATGTTGAATTGATTCGTCATGATCACAAAAACAACATCATGGACTGCCAGTCCACCATCTCCTCAATAGATTGTCTTTAGTCAGAATCACTTTCTTGTGGACAAACCACATGAAAATCTTGATTCTCAACGGCACCTTAATTTTCCAAATGTGAATAGATCTCGGGATTGAGCCAGAATTAATTAGATCGAGGTACATAGACTTCATCGTGAACACACCGGTCTTAGTTAACCCCCAAAGAAACGTGTCTGGCTGGTCAGAAAGTTGAACATCCATCAACTTTCGAACCAGATCTAACCAGGAAGCCCATCGTTCCCCTACAAGTGACCTCCTAAATTGAATATTTAAAGGAGATGATTGCAATATTGTAGCAACGTTAACTTCCTTGCGTTGCACAATATTGTATAATCTTGGATACTGCAGAGCTAGAGGCAAATCTCCTAGCCAAGTATCCTCCCAAAATCTGGTAGATGTACCATCTCCGACCACAAATTTCGCTCTGCGGAAAAAAAGACTCTTTCATTTTCATTAAGCCTTTCCAAAACGACGAGTCTAAGGGCCTGACAGTGACCTAGGCGAGGGACTTGGAATAAAGATATTTATTACGAAGAATTTGAACCCACATGCCCTCAGATTCGGTAGAAAGCCTATATAGCCATTTGCTAAGGAGGCGTTTGTTTTTAATTTCCAAGTTCTCAATCCCTAACCCACCTTGATCCTTAGGCCTGCAAATGATATCTCATCGAAATAATCTATACTTAGTCTTAGCTTCATCACTTTGCCAAAAGAATCGTGACCGATAAAAGTCCATTTTTTCCATACCCCTACTGGTACTTCAAAGAAAAAAAAGAAGAAACATAGGCATACTGGTTAACACCGAGTTAACCAATACTAACCCTCCCCCCCCCCCCCCCCCCCCACCACAACATAAGACAACAGCTTACCCTTCCAGCAGCTTAGTTTCTTCTCGAATTGATCCTAAACTTTGAGCCTACCCTTCAATTTCTATTAGATCCGTCACTAACCTCAATCGTGTGCTCGTAGGAGTTGAACATGTGCACTCTCCTATCAAAAACATTAAGGTAGCTGCCGGAGTACTTTGAGCTAGCTTGAAGAATTTGACATCAAAGCACCTACTTGCTCTGATGCTCGAAATTTTTTCAGGAATATTTCAGTGCGAACGTTCAATTTTTTTTGCCTTAACGCGCAGCTTTGCTCTCACGACCGACCATGGGTGGGATGATGTGGCCTAACGTGGGCTGAGAGGCATTTCGCGCACTAAGCTGCCACAATTGTAGTTCTTCCTCTGCAAATTGTAAGAAGTTTTAGGTCAGTAAATAGTAAATTCCAAAACGAATTTGCGGCTCCCCCTGTGCAACATAGTGCATCGTTGCCGACTGCCTCGACACTGAATTTGGCACCGATGGAAACACACGCTGTGGAAGGCCCAGGGAAAGTCTTGATTTGGTTCGACTAAGCACCGAAATGAGCAGGACTCTGGATACTAACTCGGCAACCGCCGTCGCACACTATGGAGGATAACTATATCTGCCTGCTAATTAATCAAGCTGTAGACGGGTCACTGTTCGTGGGGCCCACCGTGAGCACAGCAGCTTAGCTTGCCTGATCACCTCCGGTGGCTGGCTGCGGCAGCAAGCCAAGCCAGTGATGGACACGCAACCAGAGACAAATTTCGCTGTGCTGCCTTGAATGGGGGTTGGCTTCGCGGTCTCCATCGGCTCAGCTCCGCTCAGCTCACCTCCAAACAGAAACAGTGTGAGATTCTCGCTGGGCGGCCTCAGTCCCGCCGTGCGCTCGCCGTGGGGCCCACCCGTGACAGGCCAGCAGTTCCTCTTCTTCTTCTAATTCTCATACTGTACTAATCATTGGCTGTTTAGTGGTAAGCAGAGAGAGAGAGAGAGAGAGAGCAGCTGATGTTGCCACCAGCTCAACCTCAGGCGTGAGCTGGGGGTGGGAGGGACTAAGGCATGACATGATGCTACGGGTTTTCAGTTGTTGACCAGTAGTAGTTCATAGGTACACAGACACACATGGGAAGCACAGCAATGGCATCTAGCTAGTACGTGTAGTTGACACTTGACCTGCACTGAACTGACATGCACATGCGTTGCACTGGTTGCACACGCAGTCCAGCAGCAGAAGGCGGAGGAAAACAAGCGAGCTCAGCTCAGGTCAGGGATCGATCGGCGAACAAGGGCAGTCGCATTCAAGTCCTGCTGCGTAAAGCTACTGTGGCTAGGCTCGGAGGCAGGCCAAGCTCCTGCAGCGCACGCATACCACCATTCAAGAAGGCAGAGAGGAAGGCCTGAAACGAACTAAGCTAATCGTGCTTCAGTTCAGAGCTAACTATGAATGTCCGGCCGAAAGCCCAGGACATTAAGTCTCGATGGGCTTCTGAATTTGGTTAACACGAAATGTAACTTGTCCCTCTACAAATTTAGCTCGATTCCCTGTCTGTTCGCTGGTGCATGCAAGGTTGTAGTACTACCCACCAAGCAAAAAAGACCAAATATCTTCCAAATTTTGAATTTTGAACATTCAAGCCGTAGTTAAATAGTTTTGTTCCAAATTATCTGTTCGGTAACCAAAACCTTGAATAGATACAGGGCTCTTCGATACGGTGATTCTTTTTCGGAATCATGTCCGGAGAGCCGTTGATTCATTATCTGTTCCGGCAGCTCAAGCCTTGGAGCCAGAGGCGAAAGGGCATGGCGTGGAGGACGAGGACGTACGTACGCGCGGTATCCGCGACGAGGCCGAACGACACCATGATTGATCCCACAACCAAATTCCGTAAAGCTAGATCGATCATCTTGGCATCAATTTCCATCTTTCCATCATCCTTTAACATCTCAGGCCACATCTCACATTAACCCCCTTTCTGCCTCTCACGCCCGTCCTCGTCTCGTCATCATGCACGGATCTCGTCTCGGTTGAAAGAAAGATGCTAAGCATAAGCGCATAAGCAGAGCTCAGTCCGTTAGTTAGTTATTACCGGAATGTTTCCATCATTCCATCCATCAGCAGCAGGCGAGGAATGCAGGCCTCACCTGACAATCCGGCTAACCGCGGGCTGCGTTAGAGGTAGGGAGGGAGGGAGACATGATCATGCCGTCGTAGCAGAGGAAGCAGCGCATGCAGCACGCACGCGTTCCTCGTCAGCAACTGTCTCCACTGAGTGATTATCCTGGCTTTGTATCCTAGTAGTGCTTAATGGCGCTCATTAGCCGTCGTTCAGTGAGCAATTACCACGTGTCAGGCGCGTGCTCTGCAGCTGCAATGATCAGTCGCTCTGTCAGGCGAGTGCTTAGTTTAGTAGCCGTACATACTTGCACGCCCAACGGACCACCGACCACGTATGGATTACTTGGGGATAAAAAGAGTTTAACATGCATGATCAGAACGAATATTCGATCAGTCTACTGATGAGGCGGGTTGCATCCACTTTTTCAAGTAAAATGCAGCAAGCCACGCATGCACCCCAGCGTGTAGAATGTCTTCGTAAGAGCATCTATAACGACATACAACAAATGAGCAAATTCTCCCCCTATACATCCCTCGACGCGTCCGGACGCATCCGCGGAGATGGCCCGATCACCGCTCATATTTCTACTGTTGCATTCACATGTCTCGAACTTCAATCCTCAAATCCATACTACGTTATGCAACACACAAAAGCTACGTACTACTACATACTACTCCTATTCCTACTCCTAGCCTAAATAAACCTAACCTACTCCTACTCATCGTCGGAGATGTAGACGACGTCTATGCCGGCCGTGCTGAACGGACCTGCCTCCTGCACCTCTGGCTCCTCATCCTTGGATAGCTCGGCGAAGATCTCATTGAGATCCACGTCAGCCTGGCGGAGGAGCCGACCTCAAACTCGGCCAACGGGAAGCGCCGACTCCGCCTCTCCATGTTCCTCTTCTCCCACCTCTCCGATCACCATGTCCGGCGCCTGCTCCTCCCCTCCCCCTTCCCATGTTCCAGAGAGTCCGGAGGCAAGCCGACTGCAAAACCAACCCAGATTTCCTCTAGGAGCTGCAGCCGGCGCTCCAAAGTGACCATAGCATAGGTGGTTATTCGCTACCGGGCCATAGCTACAAACAGCAGGCTATGAGCGGATGGGTAGGTGGCGGCGCGGAGGGGGGAGAAATTTGATGCGCCTAGGGTTGGGGGTTGTCGTTCGACTAAAATAGCAACACCTGGGTCCTCGACTTGCACGCCAAAGCGGTGTCATGAACGCGTCCTCACTACCCTCATCGAAATCGAAGGTGACACCTGTTCGATCGATGGTTTCTATGTGTTTTTGCGTGGGTCCATGCATTCAGTCCGACGTGGTGCCGGTCAGCTCAGGCATATGTGGCGGGTTTGAGAAACCCGTTTAGGGAACAAACATCTTCAACAAGTCCACTTTTTCATAGAAAAAGCTGATTTTAGGGAAAGTTGGACCAGAAAAATTGTTCCAACAGGTCATGTAAATATAAAATCTTTTGTGGGACCTCATCTAAGGCCGAGCTCCTGTTGGGGTTTGTTAAGTGTCGGAGTTCAATGTGACACTGTCCGGACGTCCCCAAACCTTCTCTAGGTTTGCTTCTGGTTTATGAGAATTTGAACATGCGGACTAATCCACGGACGTTTGATGAACGGCGTTGAAGGGCACAAAATGTCCGGGCCATGCACTCCTGATGTTTACGGGTCATTCCATCAGCTCGGTATCTATTGACGATTTTCAGCGTATGGGCGAAGGGATGCTGTATGCGGGCCACAGGGCCGCTGTGATGGCAGGGAGTCCGTATGGCCGCAGACAGGATACCTGCCGGACGGCTCGCCGTCGGCCGTCGCGTCCACGGCCCGGCGACCGAGAAAGCTGCACCGTATCATCTCGGCTTTGGCTCTTCTCTCCGCTCCCCCGTGATCCCCTCTGCAACGTTGCCTGCACTGCATGCATGGCTGCGTGATGCATGGCGAGGGTGATTGGCACGTACTCCTACGATGCATAGCATGGAACTGTGTGGCCCATGCAGCAGATTCGTGGCGTGCTGCTGGAGGGGGAGTTCCAATTTTTTTCGAAACGTACATAGGGGGGGTCCCAATGAAGCATACATAGAGATGCTGTACTACTAGTCTTGCCTCGTTCGCCTGATGGAGACGACGACCCGCCGCCGTTGGCCGGGCCCCGGCCCCGGCGCCGGACGTGACTGATTGGCTGATTGCGACCGCGGCGGTCTTTTCCGTTCATGGCTGCTGATGATCGGCTTGCTGCTCAGGGTCCCGGCGCCGGCTGTACTACGTAGGTCCACGGCACCATCACAGCCAGCTCCGACCGGGGCCTCGACTCGGACTGCTCCGATGATGGTAGAGAGTGTGTTGTGTGTGTCAAGGCCCATATTGAGAGCTTAGAGCAACTCCAACGGACCGACCCAAACGAACGGCGTTTTTGACCGTTTGGGTCGGCCGCCCGCCCGCTGTCCGTCCTTTTTTAGTTTTGGGTCGGCAGTGCGCTCAATAGACCGACCCATTTTCATGACCGCGCGCGTTTAACATCGTGCCGTCGGCCGTCCACTCTCGTCGCCTCTGCGTCACCATGTCGATCCGTCGCCTACGCGCTTCGGATTTTCGCGGAGTCCGCGAGCGCCGCTCCGGCGCCTTCTCCGCCGAGATCTGGTTTCGTGAAAAACGTCTCACCCTCGGCACCTTCGACACCGCAGAGGATGCGGCCCGCGCACACGATGCGGTGGCGTGGCGCCTCCTGAGGCCTCGTCGGGATATGAATTTTCCCAACGTGTCGAGCCAGCGGGCGCAGGATCTGGCGCCTCTCCCGCCGCTTTTCACCGACGAGGATCGTCGTGTCCACCGGAGGCGGCAGCGTCGCCTCGCCATAGTAGAGAAGGACGTGGAAGCCTTGGTGCTGTGGCGTGGAGGCTACCCGCAGGACATCGTCGACGAGCGTCAGTTCTACAAGCAATTGAGATCGGAGAGGGACGCAAGGAGAAGGGAGCGAGCCGCCTATCGGGAGGACAAGCGTTCACGGAAGCAGGCAACTCAATTGAAATTGAAGCTACGAGAAACGGCGAGTTGGGACTTTGAAGACGAGGCGTATGCTGACGCCTACATTCAGACATCGGAGGAGGATATTACCGAGTCGGAGTCAGAAATCGATGAGCAGTGGTCTTTTCTTTTTATCTGTGTACGCTACAATTATCTATGTATCCATTTTTATCTGAAAAAATGGCCGACGGCATCGGCGACGTAGTAGGCGGGCGAGAGTGTGAATCCAATGTGCCATCGACCAGTGGGCCCGGTAAGAAAAGAGGGCGAGCGCGCGCATCCGTCTCGTGTCCGCGCCGACGCAAATCCGGCTCAAAAATGGGCCTGGAATGGGTCGCCCGTGGACGAAAAACGAACGCGCGTCTGTTTGAGTCGGCGCGTTGGGCCGCCACTTTTATCCGCCCCGACCCAAACGGATGCGGGCGGACGAAATGGGTCGCCCCATTGGAGTTGCTCTTATGTGCTTTATAGCTAGGCCGATGCTTGGCGCCGGCGGACCGGCGCTACGTTCGGCCGGTCGCCCTGCGTCCGTTCGATCAGTTGCCCCTGACGCACAGGATTACACGAGGACTCGGTCTTTCTCACACCCTTGTTCCTAACCCCCCCTCCCCCCCCTGCAGTTTATGGCCACGAGCGACCGGAAAAAACAGATACGCCCGCGTGCGCACGTAGCTCCACATCCCCTGCGGCCATGAAGCACCACCGCGCCTCCACTTGCTGCCATTCGCCGCCGCTCGCCGTGCTGGGACAAAGGCTCGATGCAGCTTTCTCCAGCCCAGGTCAAAGCAAAACTGTCTCCCATACGCCCTAGTATGCAGCTCCGCTGCCCATGGTTGCAGCTCTAACAAGCTACGGTTCCAGCTTCGCTCGTTCATCATCCCCATCTCAGGCCTGCTCGCCGCTTTTGTCGCCGCCGCTCGCCGTCGTTGGTTTGCCGTCCACCGGTTGAAGCTTTTTCAGATGCCGGGCATGGTAGCAAATTCGCACATCGGTTCCAGCACCTGGGCTGGTCGGTTGCAGCCAAAAAAAAGGCTGGCACCACCGCCATGGCAATACGACCGTCGCCGGTGGTAGCTGTCGCTCTCACTCTCGCCGGTTGCAGAGCTGGGGCTGGCCGGTTCCAGCATTTGAGTTGCCGGTTGCAGCAAAAAACAGCAAACAGCTGCTCATTCCCCTTTGATTTCGGTTGTAGCAAAAAATAGCTGCTCGTTCCCCCTTTGATTTTGATTGCAGAAAATCATGAAGGTGGTTGTAGCTAGATGAGATGCTGATGGTAGCAATTTTCAATGCCGGTTGTAGCATGTAGCACAAATCCATGACGCCCGTCCTCGCCAAATGTCGCTTGGAGCAGCGCCGCCCGTCTTCGCCGCCGTCGGCGTATGCTGACGCCTACATTCAGACATCGGAGGAGGACATTACCGAGTCGGAGTCAGAAATCGATGAGTAGTGGTCTTTTCTTTTTATCTGTGTACGCTAGAATTATCTGTGTATCCATTTTTATCTGAAAAAATGGCCGGCGGCGTTGGTGACGTAGCAGGCGGGCAAGAGTGTGAATCCAATGTGCCACCGACCAGCGGGCCCGGTGAGAAAAGAGAGCGAGCGCGCACATCTGTCTCGTGTCCGCGCCGACGCAAATCCGGCTCAAAAATGGGCCTGGAATGGATCGCCCGCGGACGAAAAACGGACGCGCGTCCGTTTGAGTCGGCGCGTTGGGCCGCCACTTTTATGCGCGCCGACCCAAACGGACGCGGGCGGACGAAATGGGTCGCCCCATTGGAGTTGCTCTTATGTGCTTTATAGCTAGGCCGATGCTTGGCGTCGGCGGACCGGCGCTACGTTCGGCCGGTCGCCCTGCGTCCGTTCGATCAGTTGCCCCTGACGCACAGGATTACACGAGGACTCGGTCTTTCTCACGCCCTTGTTCCTACCCCCCCCCCCCCCCCCCCCCCCGCAGTTTATGCCCACGAGCGACCGAAAAAAACAGATACGCCCGCGTGCGCACGTAGCTCCACATCCCTTGCGGCCATGAAGCACCACCGCGCCTCCACTTGCTGCCATTCGCCGCCGCTCGCCGTGCTGGGACATAGGCTCGATGCAGCTTTCTCCAGCCCAGGTCGAAGCAAAACTGTCTCCCATACGCCCTAGTATGCAGCTCCGCTGCCCATGGTTGCAGCTCTAACAAGCTACGGTTCCAGCTTCGCTCGTTCATCATCCCCATCTCAGGCCTGCTCGCCGCTTCCGTCGCCGCCGCTCGCCGTCGTTGGTTTGCCGTCCACCGGTTGAAGCTTTTTCAGATGCCGGGCATGGTAGCAAATTCGCACATCGGTTCCAGCACCTGGGCTGGTCGGTTGCAGCAAAAAAAAAGCCTGGCACCATCGACATGGCAACACGACCGTCGCCGATGGTAGCTGTCGCTCTCACTCTCGCCGGTTGCAGAGCTGGGGCTAGCCGGTTCCAGCATTTGAGTTGCCGGTTGCAGCAAAAAACAGCTGCTCATTCCCCTTTGATTTTGGTTGTAGCAAAAAATAGCTGCTCATTCCCCTTTGATTTTGATTGCAGAAAATCATGAAGGCGGTTGTAGCTAGATGAGATGCTGATGGTAGCAATTTTCAATGCCGGTTGTAGCATGTAGCACAAATCCATGACGCCCATCCTCGCCAAATGTCACTTGGAGCAGCGCCGCCCGTCTTCGCCGCCGGCGGTCACCATGCTCAGCAGCCTCGGCTGTAGCAAAAAACGAAGCCAGATGTAGCAAGAAACAAAGTCGGTTGTAGCAAAAAAACAAGTCGCCGTGCGTGGTCACCACGCTCACCATCCCCGGTTTGTACCAAAAAAGAAGCTGGTTGTAGCAAAAAATGGATCCGGCTGTAGCAAAAAACAGAGTCGTGAGGTGGAGGAAGTAGCTTGTGGTCATGGAGTAGCTCGCGGTGGTCGCAGCCATTGGTGGGACGTGGTGTTTGCAATAGCTTGTGGCAGTTCCATGAAAGCCTCCTTGGTGGAGTTAGGGAGAAAGAGAAGGAAGAAGATATAGTATCGTCAGGTGAAAGAAAACGATTGGAGGAGGAGCCTCGCGAGTCGCGTGCGACCGGCTCAGCGTTTCGGCCGGCACACCGACGTAAAGCGTCTCCCTTATAGCTACTAGAAGATGCCCCGCGCGTTGCTGCGGAACAATTTGCGACAGCCATTTTATTATATAAATAATCAGCAAAAAAGGAAGATATAATATAGACTCAATGGGCTCTGCAGTCTGGCAAGATGTTCACAAAGACTAAGTGACGATTCATAATATGTTCAAAATAATGTTGCTCAATAACACAATGCGTATGCAAGAATTAACTCCACAGCTAATGACCGAATCACAACACTAACTATCAGATATGTATATGAGCGATTCAATGATCTCTAAATCCTTGATGCTAATTGTGCTTCTGAATGACAAAAGTAAAGCACTGACGATACTGGACTAAATCTCTGAAGGAGGAAATTTTTGACAAAAATGACATGGTTTCCTGATCATTCCAACTCGGGGTGCCTAGCTCCACCAAAACTCGAAGAATTAAGGAATAATAAGTAGTGTGGATCTGCTACGTAATAATCACCTGAATGACATTATCAGAATCTGCTTAACAACGTGATAACGAAATTGCGTGCATGCTTGCCTGGACACAGAACAGTGCGCACATAGGCTGTAGTAAATTGCTGCTCCAAATCGAGTAGCCACTGCAATGTCTATGCAGAAGCAGATGGGTCATGGCGCTGTCGCCATTTCGCTGTATGCCCATGATACCAATAGGTCCTGTGTAGACTGAACAAAAACAACGACAAAATATATTGGAAATATCGTGTCACCAGATCAATCTGATTAAAAGGATTGATGTCCATACACCTCTATTTTGGGCTTGATTATCCTTACACTAGATTCGGATTGCTGGCTGCAGAACGCATATATGCTAAGAAGTTTTTTAAGGCTTGGGATATAGGAACTCATGGTTAGAGCATGGCGTGTTAATGGATGACAAAGGTTGAACTGTACCTCTCCAAATGGAAGATTGAACTTTATAGAAGACTGCAGATGAACGGCAGTCGGCAACGAACTAATCTCGTTTCACCGGAACTCCCCACATGTCGATGGTCACCAGTTGGTCCCCCATCCCAGCCGGAGGAACGCGCCTGAGAGGACTCAGAGGCCGGGCGGCGAGGACACATGCCGCCGCCGCTTCCAGAGGTCGCGCTACGCGGATGCATGACTTAAGCCGCAGCAAACTCAGAATCTGCAGCCGCAGCACGTTAGAATGGTGGGAATCGTATTCCTATGTTGTCTTACATGCTGAAATAAAAATAAGGCCACAGGTCATGTGTTTATCTAATTCAAATAAATTTCAGAGATGAGATTTGTATCTAGTATCTACTAATAGGAGCAACATGAGTCCTATGCACGGCGAGGCTCATTTGTGAGATTTTGTTACCTGCTCATGGTTGAGGTCCTTGGCACTGTCGAAGGAAAGAAAGTAGCGGGACTTATTCTTAATCCAGCGGGCATCATCCAGGGTCGGTACCGCAACTTTCTCATGGAGCGCGTACATAGCGACATGGAGGCACATCGCCATGAAGCTCTTTGCCGGTGCTGAAGCTCCAATCACCCTGTTCAAAACGGGGGTGGTAAGGGCATGGTGATGCTTCGATGGGTGTCGGTTGCGACTCCAAATTCGTCAGTCCAGGCGTCAAGCAGACTGATTTTTCGAGGGAAAAACCTAGATCGAGGGTGCTGGTTATGTGAAAGACTACGGGAATGAAGCAGATCCGTTCCTTAAAAGGGATATTAATAACTCCATCCGTTATTAATGTTTGCTTAGTGGAGAAGATGAAGAGGATTTGGTGTAGAATATGAAGAGAGGCGTGCAAAATCAATCGGCTCAATAGGAACGGGGGAGTAATTGGGGAGACGACAGGATGCGGCGCCGGACCAGCAGCTCAGATTTTTCTTTGCAAAACAATGACAGTAACGTGGGCTTTTCTGGCATATATGGTAGATGGGCCAATAATCAGGTCACATGGGCCACACAAGAAGGGGAAAGGTAGCACCGCCCCGAAGCGGCTCCTCCCACATTGATCGAGACGGACGCAGGTAGCGAGTGGGGCGGCTGGAAAGAACGAATCGGTATCTTCCACTAAGCGATGGCAGATCTTTGTAATTTCGTGAACTTTGATCAGACGGCTGCAGACCCTGAGCTATACCGCATCAACGGCTATAACAATTCGAGTGATGTGGCCTAATGAGAAGGCAGGAAAATTATTTAGTGAGGTGCCCCTATTTAGATATAGAAGATTGGCAGAGATCTCTGGATCTTGACGGTCAAGACGGCGTAGGGACCCCAAGCAAGCATGTGCAGCTCCCAAGTGCTTGCGCTCGAGCAAGAAAACTGGATGGTGTTCGTCCAATATCGGCAGCTTCGGGATGGAACAAAACCGGCAACTACTTTTTGAAATGAAATAATATATCATGACAAGAAATTTTATAAATTTTTAAGATTGTTTATAAACATTAGAAAATGTTCATCAATTTACAAGAAAACGAATTTTAGGAAGTTCTTCAATTTCAGAAATACTATTGAATTTTAGAAAATGTTCATGAAATTTAATAAGAGTCTGCGAATTTTTTAAAATTATTCAACAACTTTAGAATAGGTTCAAGAAGTTTAAAAAATGTTATGATGCTATTTTTTGCATTATTTTAAAATGTTCGTGAATTTAAAAATAGTTTTAATTTTATTAATGTATTCAGGAATTATTAAAATGATCATGAATCTAGAAAAGGGGATAAATGAAAAGGAAACCATTAAAGAAGAAAAATAGAAAACGAAAAGAAAAAATGGGTGAAACTAGCTGACAGAACACAAAAAAGGAAAGGAAACCCAAAAAGGGCAAAGAATCTTCAAGCCATTTCCAAAACCAAACGAAACACACTTAATTTTTTGACAACCACAACCTTAATATAGCGTATTGTGGCAAACAAACATGTGGTTGGACGGTTAGGAGAACAGGGTGACCCTAGCCCACTAGAGTTTATACTGGACCTCACATTTTCTTGGATTTATTTAAGGTCTTTCGGGTATGTGCGTTTAGTGAGAAGAGACGTTCCCGGCAACTACGAAGGCGTCCAGAGCGACTTTCTCAATCTCAAGATGATGTCTCACCTTAATCTCTCAAATGTACTCAAAGGGATAGTGTGTGCGTGCGTGCATTCATAGAGATAAATGTACATGTGTATACATGCGCGACTATGTCTGTATTGTGTTAAAAAATAGCGTATTGTGTCTCTAAGGCCCAATCTAGATTGATGACCTATGGGCTTGACACAGCCAACAACGACGAATAATTGACCCGTGGCGACTAGCTCGCCTTACGCGAGCCAACAACGATAGCGCACCCCAGGAATTGAACCCTAGTCGTGAGGGGGAACACCGGCTCTGCTAACCACTTCGATCGATTACAATTATTAGTTAGTAGTAGGATCGCGACCTACTAGAAGCGATCGGAGTCAGTTTTCTCCGTTTTTTTTCTTTTCTTTCTTTTTTCCTTCTCCATTTTTTTTCATTTTTTTCTTTGTTTCATTTTTTCATTCTACATTCTTTTATACACGATCAACATTTTTTAAATACTTGTTCCATATTTTCAAATACTTGTTCAACATTTTTATATACATGATCAACATTTCTTCAAATACTCGTTCAACATTTGTCAAATACTTGTTCAACATTTTTAAAATAGTTGTTCAATATTTTTTAAATACTCATTCAACATTTTGCAGATACTTGTTCAGCATTTTAAAATATTATTCAACATTTTTCATATACTCGTTCCACATTTTTTCATACTTATTCAACATTTTTCAAATAAGTGTTCAATATTTTTCAAATGTGTTTTTTAAAGAGTTTTTTTTGTAATACAGATATGTAGAATATTTTAAATTATAAAGAAAAGTACAAAAATAAAACAAAAATGAGAGCCAAAAATAGAAAGTAGAAAAAAGAACAAAAAGAAAGAAAGAAAGGAGGAGAAGGAAGTGCCGCCAGAATTTTGAATTTGTTCACAGGCGGGCGGGACGCCAAATGGACCGGCCCAGTTGGGCTTCCCTTCGGCGAGAGCTGCTCTTGGCTCGCGTATGGCGAAACATAGGGAACCCCTCATTGATCCGCCTAATTTAGCATGTGATGCATTGTTCTACATTAAAAAAGCTATTTTTTTAGGATCAACAAAAAGCTAGATGAGTCGGTGGTTCCTATTTGACGCTCGCGTGCGTCGGCTTCGCTGAAGCGCGGGAGTAGCTGCGCGCGATGGGCCGGCCCACTTCGCTAGTTAATGCAGTCCCAGGCAAACCGGTTTTGGGAACCTTCTAGAAGGTTCCCTAAACCGGTTTTGGGAACCTTCTAGAAGGTTCCCTAAACCGGTTTTGGGAACCTTCTAGAAGGTTCCCTAAACCGGTTTCTTTCTTTTTTTTCTCTTTTGCCGGTTTTCTGTTCTTCCTGCTTCTTTATTCTTTTCTTCTTCAGTTTATTTATTCTGTTTCTTTTTCTTTTTTACTCCTCTTCTTATTTTATCCTTCTTCGTTTTTATTTTCATCCGTTGTTTAAAAAAAGTTTGAAATTTCGTATTTTCTTCATGATTTCATAAAAAATTTATGTTTTCAAATTTTGTTCACGATTCAAAATTTGTTCAACGTACATTACAGAAATGTTCAATGTATTTTTAAAATTTTGTTCGGTGTATATCATAAAAATTTTCAGTACGTATTTAAAATTGTTCAGCGTATAATGCAAAAATGTTCAATGTATATTTAAAAAATTGTTCATCTTTTTGGAATTTCGAAATTTTTGTTCAACTTTCTAATGATTATTCACGTTTGAAAAGTTTGTTCAAATTTCAAAAGTTGTTCATGGTTTGAAAAAGGGTTTCGCGTTTGTCAAATTTTGTTCAGAATTTTGAATTTTTTGCTCTCGATTTTCTTGAATTGTTCGTAATTTTTCAAAAGTTCTTGTTTACTTTAAGCTCCTGCGCCGCTTGCAAACCAGTACAAGGTTTCAGCTCGACTGGTTTGGTTATAAAATTTCCGAGCAGGACGTCTTGTGTTCGTTCTCTCTGGTGCAGGGTATTTTTGGCGTTTTTTTACGCGCTCGAGCTACTGCCTTTAAATGGGCTGGCCCATCTGTATCTACCTTCAGCGAAAGCTACTCTGCCTGACGCTAACGAGCGTCAGACAGGAGCTCTCAGATGAGTCTCCTGGGAGCGCCTCGTAGGCGCCTATCTATAGCGCCCAAACGAGAAACCAGCACTCAAGCGACTGGGAGCGGGCCGCAGCCCATTAAGCTTCTCTCCCTTGCCTCGCTCAGTGTTCATTCGCTTGCTCCACTCGCCTTTCACAGTTCTGCTTTTCTTCTTTGTTATTTGTGCTGCTGGTTCAGAAAAACACCGGCCATTGGTTTTAGTGATTTTGAAAAACACCGGTCACCGGTTTACTAAATGTTTGCCGGTTTAAAAAAAACTTCATGAGTTTGAGAAAAATTTAATAAATATGAAAAACAATCCAAAAGTTAAAAAGAAAAATCCAAATTTTTCGAAAGAGTTCATGATTTTGAAAAATACTGGTAAGTTAGAAGAAAATTTCAGGAATTTGATACAGAGTTCACAAATATGAAAAAGTTACAAATTTAAAAAAAAATAGATAACTTGAAAAATGTTCGTGAATTTTAAAAAAAATCGCTAATTTGGTAAAAAGTACATGAATTGTAAAAATATTTGTGAATTTTTTAAAAACTTCAGGAATTCAAAAATTGTCGATGAACTTTAAAAAGTTTGTGAATCAACTTTTACAAATTTGAAGAAGTTCTCGAATTTGAAAAAAGTTCACAGTGGAAAAGTTCATGAATTCTAGACAAATTCACAAAACCCTAAAAGTTCATGAATTTGGAAAAATATCCACAAATTGGAGAAAGAGCTCCCGAATTGTGAAATAGTTCACAAATTCAAAACTATTCATTAATTTTAAAAAGTACATGAACTTGTATAGATTTTCAAATTTGTAAAAGTAAAAAAAAACAAAAAAGGAAAAATCAAAAGAAAAAGAAAATAAAAAAGGAAAAAAAGAAAAGAAAAAAGAAACAGAAAACCATAAAACCATTTGGAAGCTTCCTTGAAGGTTCACAAAACCGGACGTTGCAAATGCTTTCGCAAACGGAAAAAGTGAACCTAGATGAGCCGGCTTATCCGCTACGTACGTGTTGCGAGGGGTGTGCGTCAGTTAGTAAATAATCCTATAAATGACGCCTTAACGCCAAATAGGTCTTGGGGGAACCCCCTCCCCGGCGCCTCAAGTGACAGGGAGGGTAGCCATCGCTCATGTGCACCCCCTCGTGGGTCGGCCCATGCAAAGGAACCGAATCCTCGCTCATGACGCGTTGTTTTCCCGGTTCACTGGTTGCGATTTAATAGTCCACAGATGACCATTGATAGTTGACTTTTCAAAAAAATATTTTTTATGAAAATAATCATGAATTCAAAAACAAGACCCCTTTTAAAAAAAATGTTCACAAGTTAAAAAAATGTGAATTTGGAAAAAGTTCACAAACTCGGTAAAGTTGAAGGGTTCAAAAAAGTTCACAAACTCGAAAATGTTCAGGAATTGAAAAAAAGTTCACGGATTTGAAAAAAATTCATCAATTCTGAAAAAACATATTCATGAATTCAAAAAAACTGGACTTTGAAAAAAATCACGGTTTTGGAAAAGTTCACGAATTGTAAAAATTTTGTGGATTTGGAGAAGGTTTATGGATTTGAATATATTCATGCATTTGGAAAAAGTTAACAGATTCAAAAAAGTTATTAATTTTAAAGAAAATTCACTTGTTCTGAAAAGTAAAGTTCATGAATTTAAGAAAGAGTCAAGAATTTGAAGATTTTTTAAAATTCTAAAAAGTTTGCACATTTTAAAAAGAAACAAAAAGGAAAAGCGCAATCCAACGACCGAAACTACGCTGGATTACCTATTAATGGATCGGTCTAGATAATATCTATTGAAGCGGGGGATGTGAGCCGCGTACGAAAAGCGCAATAACTAGCGCTTCGAGCCCTAAATAGGAGTTTTTTTTGCGAGAAAATTTTCGATCTATTCATCTTCAATCATGGCAGTACAACGAACACCAGAAATAATAGAGTTGGCAAGCTAGCCTGTTGCTGTGAGAGAGAGAGAGAGAGAGAGAGAGAGAGAAACGCATGCGACCGTGAATCGTTGCTTGCACACATAGGCTTACACACAACCACATTGGAATTCACCTGTCAAAACAATGAGTAGCTCCTAAGTGTTCTGAAGAAGCTTGTGACCTAAATGGACTGATATTTGCATCGGATTTTCTAGTAGTTTGATTCTAGGCACGCTTCTAGATAATGTTCCCGATTGCTCGAAGCAGCACATCGACAGTACAACCAAGATATTAAAGATTTTTTTTGTGAGGCACCAATATATCAAAGTTGACAATTAAAATGAACAAAACAAATATTCTAAAGTTATTTATAAACACTCTCTTTTCTTTTTAGTTTTGCATTTGACCTATTTTTGAGAAACGCAAACAATCAGCCGGCTGATTACAACGCGGGTGTTGACCGCCTCTATCAAACGACGCGTGTTCCGGTGGGTCCCATCAACCGACAGTCCCTCCTACCTTGTCTCCTGGCGAAGCAAACTGTCCACATGTTTCTTCTCTCCCAAGCCTTGTTCTCCCCTTATAACAGCCCCGTTGATTTCTCACCGCTCCAACCACCATGAGGCAAGGCTCCAGCCCACCGCCACCGCTGTTTCTGCAACCCGCAACAACACCTTTGTTGCAAGCGGGGAAACCACGCACGCGAACCAACATCGTCGAGGGCATACCCCTCCCCCGGTGCTCCAGGTGCATCGCTAGCCATCGCAGGACCAGATCAATGACGTGGTCCTATAGGGCAGACCTAGGGTTGTAAGTGTGTGATGCACGCGCACGTTATTCCATGGCTTGTTGCTGCAAGATTTTGCAATGGTATGTTTGCAAAAGGGGTCTTGTTACATCCGCAACAAAGTTCATGTTACAATATAATGACTTGCGCAATTTTGGTTTGCAACAAAGGTCCTGTTGCGGTCGCAATGTAGGTTGTGTTGCAATGGTAGAAGGTTCGAAGAAAAGAGCAACAAGGGTCATGTTGCAAAGGGCCGTGCGCAACATGGTTGTTGTTACAAAGGGCTGAGGCTGATGGGTGAAGATCGAACGACCACCACGCGCTCCATCTAATGTCTACGAAGACGGTCAATCTTATCCCAGCGTCACCCGGCCGATGCGTAGCACACCCTCGTTTTTGTGAATACATTTGGCCTCTCTTCTCTGACTTTCCAATTATCAGAGGTAATGCAATTCTAGTGCGGCTGGGCTCCTAGCCCAGTGGATAGAGCATTATGGTTGATCTAAGTATACATGGGTTTGAACCCTGTAGGCGGGATACCTAACTCTCATTTATTTTTTGCAAGTTTGATTTAGTGTCCCACACCTTGTAATTAACTTAATAAAATGCCACAGGGCTCCTTCCGACGCTTGTCTCAGTTTATTTTTAATGTAGGTGCAACAACTAGTTGGATTGATGGTGTACCTTCCTTGATAGGAGTGAATGTGTGAACACGCGGTTCACACAAGAAATTAAAGTCAACAATAAGAACAAGGACAATAATAAAGATAGGTTCTGTACCAAATATATGACAAGAACAAAGGCACTAATCTCACATCAGATTCTTACCTGGAAGGGGTGGATGTGATGGATCAATGCCGCATACTGAGGTAGCGGAGGAGCGAGAAGTGGTGGTGGACACTGATTTCTTCCTCCCGCATGGTCAGATAACCTGCGGGATAGGCGGCGGTGCTACCCTCACGTGCGCCCAGGGGAACCATCGGCGAACATTCCTCATGTGCGCTAGTCGGAAGCGACTGCGATGTCAAATCCCTCTTCTCGTGTGTCCACAACAGAGAATGACTCTCTTCGATGTTGGGTTGCCTCCCTAACTTGTCCTAGCTTGATAGTGTCGTTCCCGAAAAGGGATGGCTCGATGTGATTTTAGTAATCAGTAATCAGAAGGGTTACTATATATATCCCTCGTCCAGGTCTAGATGCATAGGGTATGCACGTAGTTCTAGATAATCAATTTGACTAACTAAAACTCTGTTCCTATCCGAATGCATATCATTGGATTCCTATCCGAATGTAGCTTCTAAAGCATATCATTGAATGCATATACATTTATATAATATACTAGATGATACCCCGCGCGTTGCTGCGGAATATTAGTATTAAATACTGTAAAGATCCATGACGTGAATTCTTAGTGCAGATAAGAGATAACAATGAAGGTAAAGAATCACTGAAGCATGAAGTTGCATAAACCACAGTTGAAAATGTATAAGAAGTAACGGTCATACTTACATATTAGTTCTATATTGTTTGAATCCTACAAATTATATGAATTTTGTCAAGCAAATGAGACAATTGTAGAAAGGCTATCATTTTGCAAAATTATCACTGATGAATTCCAACAACAAATAGATGTATAGTTCTAATGGACAATAATTAACTTCGGGAACCATTACTGCCTGGTCATGTAAGCACACGTACAGCACGACATGTCAAAGTTCTATCTAACTTTAAATATATACAAATGAATAATGTAATTTGTTTAAGCAAGCTTGGCGCATTTTACAAATATAGGCGCTGGCGTAGAACAAATAATTTACTTCTCTTACAATTATCCATAGCGAAAACAACAAACTAACCAAATTCCATACATACAAATAAAACACTGCATATTTTGTTGCAGAGATATCACTCCAGATCTTAGAATATATAAGTACATCTACCACAACCGACGGGGCCACAATAATTTTACCATCCAGAAAGATAACTTGAAAATACACCATGTTTGGCAAGTACACGTGCACACTTCCATCTTTGTTTGTTAACAGAAACAGAACCATAGATTGCAGGAATTAGACTCTTGGTATTATGCCAGTAGAGGATTAGAGCTATTAAGATAACTTCTGAAATTGCACGCTTGGATATATGCATTGGAGTTAAAAAATCCCAGATGATAATAGTATATACATTAGAAAAGAAACTGCACAGAGGACATGTAAAGCAATATTGAAGTATAGATCAAAGCTTCTACCAACAAAATCAGTAATTGCACGGATAATGAACCGTGGCAGTGTTCGTCCAGTCCAAATCTCCGATGGGTAGTGGTTCAAGATCAAATTGAAATTTCATCAATAATCAAAATGACCTTGAGACTTGATAGAGTAGAAGGGATCAGGAATTAAGGAATTAAAAGAAATCATGAATTTGGGATCACATTTACAGAGGACTGCAGTGCAATGCTATATTGCTATTGTATGTCTGATTTTAAACCTTCATAATGCAACAAAAAGATTATGACCATAGTATATAGCATACCTATCAAGAAGAGAAACCAGAAATTATTCCTGCGGTGGCGTGGTCCATGTGGGTGTGGAACTGTGGATGCCACGACCTAGTCGAACAATGAAACCCAGCAAAGTACTTTCTGGGATATCATTTTTTTCCCAATCCTATAAAGAGAAGGCTTCAGCAAGGTAACCAAATGACGTGACCGACAAAAGACGCAACAAATTAAGATAGTGTATGGTAAATTTCTGGTACATGTTCAATTGATACCTCGTCAGTGGCGCTCTTTACCCTAAACCAAAATGCAAATTTGTTATGTTTTTGTTAGCGTCGCAATCAAAAACCCACCAGTCAATCCCCCTCGCTACTACACTAAGAGATAAGGCAACGATATATCGGACACGATCAACAGCAAGAGACTCTCACCTGAAATCCTTCTGTCCTACTCCCTCCGTCCGGAAATACTTGTTATCAAAATAAATAAAAGGGGATGGTTCTAGACGTATTTTAATTTGAAATACATCTCTTTTTATCCATTTAATGAAAGTATTTTCGGACGGAGGGAGTACTAATCATAGGCGCCGTCTTGAACTCGGGGACGTGAGAGTGAGACCGTCCGGGCAGAGTAGTCAACCTGCACCGAATCGTGGAGCACCTGCATCGGCTGGCTACTGCTGCAATGAGAGGCACATGAGTAAGATTTGGTCGAGAAGGCAGAGAGAGAGAGAGAGAGAGAGAGAGTTTGCCACGAAGATGGGAATTGTCGTGGAGAAGAACCGCTCAGTTAAATCTAGCACTTCCTTGTACGTTTGCAGGGTAATGAAAGCCAATAAATCCTGCCGTTTCAACATGCATTTCTGGCTGTCGTTTCATGGCCATGAGTGAAGACTGAAGAGTCGTGGCGACGGCGAGCGAAGAGACAGCGACGCCATAAGACTTGTAGCGAGGAATATGAAGCCTGAGCGAAGTACTGGAAGTCTGGAGTTATTTACATGGGCTAACACCTGGATGAAATAAGCTAGCTAAGGCCTGCGTGATTACATGGGCTGGCACTAACGAGAAAGCAAGCTACTAACTTGGATCAGGCAGCCCATTTCTGAAAATTGCCCAGTTGTTGGCTTAAACGCGGGAACCCATGCAGCGAGAAAACTGTGCGGGCGGCAGCGCCAGGAATAGCGATCGTTGAGGAGGCTTCACGGGGTATCAACAGGGGCAAGTATTTATATGCAGAAGATGACGTGGCACATTGCTGATGTGGACAGTGTACATGATGAGAGAATAGGATGTAGTGGGGAACAACTTTTTAATAATGGTAAATTCCTTCATAATTAATGGTAAGTAGTTAACGCATATCTACGCTATTTCCTCCGTCTGGTTTTATTAGTCTACCATGTATTTTGGGTCAAACTTTAACCTTAAATTTAACTAGGAAATAAGTTATATAGCACAAAATTAGTATCATTGAAAAGTTCTTTAGAATACGAATCCAACAATACTATAATTTTTTATGGCATACAACATATATATATATATATATATTTCTAGTCAAACCTATGATCAAAATTTGACATAAAATATAAAGGGAGAAATAAACCCTGATGAAAAAAGTATAAATTATCAACACCGAGATAGAAACTTGTGTGGCCAAGAAGCTTTCTAGCTGGCGAATACTCTTGCCCATGGGACATAGAGTTTCACTTGCACCCGAGCACACGTCCCTCCATTGTTGTTCATGTGATAGCTACCGAATTGGATGCATTTGGCATCTACAGTTCTCCATCGATACAATCAAAACTCTTTGAACAAAGAAACAAATGAGTACAACAGCCTACCGAGATTTACACAGGGTATTCAATCGTGCAAGGCCGCAACACGAATCTATTGGCCACGGGTACCAATCAGCTACTACCTCCGATCTGAGGGAGTACATATTTTTCCTAACAAACAAATCAATTCTCACATGGAACGTGGGGTTTCGCGTGCACCCAGAGCTTGGACTTCCTTCTCACCGTGATGCCGAAGGTCTCCGTCATGTCCATGTCTTCGGCCCCGACGCCACAGGGCAGCTCCCAGTCGAAGTGGAAAAGGAGGCTAGCCAGCGCCAGCTCCATGTTGGCCATCCCGAGCGACATGCCGGGGCACATCCTCCGGCCGGCTCCGAAGGGGAGGAACTCGAAGTCGGCGCCCTTGAAGTCGACGGTGCTGTTCTCGAACCTCTCCGGCCTGAATGCCTCCGCGTCGCCCCAGTACCTGTCGTCCCTCCCCATCGCCCACACGTTGACGAACACCTTGGCGCCCTTGGGCACGTCGTAGCCCATCACCCGGCACGTCTCGCGGCACTCGCGTGGGAGCAGGAGCGCCGCCGGCGGGTGCAGCCTCAGGGCCTCCTTGATCACCAGCTGGAGGTAGCCCAGCCTCACCTTGACGATGTCGTCCTCGGTCAGCTTGTCTTGCCCGTTGAAGGCCTCTCTCACCTCCGATTGCACCTTGTGGAGAACTCGTGGGTTTCTCATGAGCTCCGACATGGCCCATTCTAGCGTCGTCGACGATGTCTCGCTCCCGGCAGAGAAAATGTCCTGCAGTTAGTTACAATTCTGCTCAGAATTTTCAGAGCCGTGTAAAAATAAGATGGCCGAGAGGAATGATGATCGTAGATAATATCTTACGAAGATGACGGTGCTGATGATCTCGGTGGTGAGTTCAAACTGCAGGCCGCCGTCCTTCTGCAGCCTGAGGAGGACGCCGAGCAGGTCCTCGTCTCTCTCGTCCGCTGGGATGCCGGCGCGTTCTTTTATGATGCTCTGCACGATGCGATAGATGTTCCTCTGGCACCTGACCATGTCCCGCGCGGCGACGCTGAGCCGGCGCACGAGCCGCGACGACGGGTACAGGTCAGCGAGATTGATCCCGCCGGTGAGCCGCACGGCCTCGTCTAGCTCGTGCAAGAACTCGTCGCGGTGGTGGCACCTACCGCCGATGGCCGCGCGCACCACGGAGTCGTTGGTCATGCGGCACATCTTCTCGCTGAGGTTGACTGCTTGGCCATCACGGCACCCGTCGGAGACGGCGCGCAGGAGGCGGGCGACCTCGTCCTCCCGTGCCGGTCGGAAGGAGAGCACGCGGCGCTGGCTGAAGAGCTCGTGCACGCAGATCCTGCGGAGCTCGCGCCAGCGGTCGTTGTAGTGGGAGAAGAGGATGCCCTTGCCACCGCAGCTGATGATGTCGAGCGTGGCGCTGAGGTGGCGGCTGGCGAAGGCAGCGTCGTGGGTCTTCATGACCTCCCTGGCGGCCTCGGCGGAGGAGACGACGAGCGTGGGCACGGCGCCGAGCCGGAGGAGCATGAGCGGGCCGTGGGCACGGGAGAGGTCGCGCATGGCCCGGTGGGGCAGGTCCCCGGAGCGCGACAGCAGGAGGTGGTGCAGGCTGCCGATGAGCGGCAGCTGCCATGGGCCGGGTGGCAGTCGCTGCCCGCGGGTGGGTGATGCGTAGTGGTCGATGACCAGTTTGAGGATGAGCAGAACGAAGAAGAGGAAGAGTAGCGGTGAGAGCGCCGTGAAGTCCATCATTTTGCTCGAGGAGCCTGAGTGAGCTGCAGCTGATTAAAGCAAGGCCCCAGCTTGCACGTAGATATAGAAAAATATGCCACTAGCAGAGTGAAGAGATCTCGAAGCCGTCCTACGGGTAGCTGCTTATCCACCCGCCGAAGACATGCATGTGCCTATAGCGGCGCATTGGCTCAACGCGCGGCCGTAACCGTAATTTTTTTATCCGTTTGACATCTATCCCGTCCCATTTCTGACGCAAATCTATGTCCGGTTTATGTTCACACAGACGTCGAACGAACGGACACGCGCTTACTCGTCGTCCGCCTTGAAGACGCGTGGCGACGGTCCACCTACCTCCACCGTTCAAAATGAATGCGCACGCACGGCAGGCCCTGGCTATCAGCCATCTAGCTGGTGGGTCGTAGTCGTTCTTAATGTGGAAGCCGTGCACCGGCCAGTTCACAGCTTTCACTTCCTAGCCGGCCCGCTTTCTCGAGCCCCGATACGAGCAAATCCTAGCCGCCACCGTTGCATCCTACTCATCCTCCTCCCGGCCGGCGCCATGGGCTGGCATTGGATCAGCAAAGGGAAACACGACCATGAGGCCGGCTCCTCCTCTGGTCGTCGCCGCTCCACCAGGTTCGCGCCGCCCACACCACTTGCTCCGCCTGCATTTGAGATTGCGCAGCTGCCGGCCGCTCAGCGCAATAGGTCGTGCGTCCATGCCAACGTCTGCCGGCGCTACTAGGAGACGGCGATACCACTGCCGTGGGGCGATGTCCCACCTCCCCAACAACTAGCATCTTTCGGTGGATCGCATGCCAATCCCCCCGTTGCCGGTGAGTGGCCGTGCCCACCGTGACGAGATCGACTGACGCCACGCCCACCTGCCACCTGATCTGCTCTACGACCCCAGGTAGGCCATTGATTCGCCGCTATGGGATATGCGGCTCCACGACGAGCACGACCTACATCAGCAATCCTTTTTTGCCGGTCGTCCTAGAGCCTGCGCTGCCCGCGTCCTGCTCGTGCTGACAGACCGCCCCAAATTGCGGCCGTAGGCGTGTGCGCGACATCACGCCAACGCCATCTCCGTCCCCGTCCCGCCACCGCCACCTCCCATGACCAAGGAGGAGGAGGAGGCCGAGCTCATGAGGCGGGTCATGGAGGACTCCATGATCACCCACGACGAGCGGCAATGGGAGGGCCTGAAAACCCAGTTGGCCCTCTCTGCGGCCGGCGACATGGCCATCCCAGAGCTGGACATGGCTGTCGAGGAGGAGGTGCGGGAAGAGGTGGTGGAGGAGCCACCCATTGCCGCTGGAACCCGCGTCTGGTGGGCCAGCGGTGGAGATGGTCATGCACGACGTCAGAGATGGCCAACTCGTTGGGTATCGGCCCATGGTCAACCACGCTGTCGTGGTCACTAGAGCAGGAGCAGGAGCCATAGGAGGAGGTGGTGCAGGCGCCTCCGGTCTGGCAGGGGCCGCCGGCCCATCTCTGGCAACCACCTCCGCACCTCGACCTCACCGGCGACGACGCCGAATAGGACGGCGGCTCTTGAAGACGACGGTGGCCTCACCGCATGGGCCTTTATCTAATTTATTTTATATTTTTTAAGTTTTAGTTTAATTAAGAACTGTGTTCAACTTGGATATTCTGGACGTGTGGATGTTTAATATTAATATTAATATTTTTATATTATTTGCAAGAGTTATTTGGGTTTTCTTGGCGCCGAAATCAAAGTTCAAAAACATGGACAGTTTGAAATGCAGCGTGTCGATTGGGTGCACCGACGGCCGCACGACCACAAACGAACGGCCGTGTCTATTTTCCTGCCCCAAACAAACGAAGACCGGACATAACGGACGTCCATTTAAGGCCGTACGTTAGAGTTGGCCTTAAGCAACACAACATACATGCATGTCCGTTACCCGTGTGCATCCAGCAATAGAACCGAACAAGAGAATCTTTATACATATTTAAAAAGTTCATCCTCATTATCTTATTTACTCCCTTCATTTCTTTTTAGTCTGCATATAATTTTTGCCTGAAGTCAAAATATCTCTATTTTGACCAAGTTTATAAAAAATATCAACATTTACAATACCAAATGAATATCTTTAGATTCATTATGGAATGTAGTTTCATATTATGGAGAAAGGCGTTTTGGAGGCCGAGCTTCATGAAGGCCTTTATTTTTGAAAAAACCAAATTCAAACTTCTATGATTCATTTTTTTTAAATATGCGTGTATGTAAGGATGTAACTTACATGTGTGTAAAAATTCATAATGAAATACCTTGAGTTGTGACCTGTACAAAAAAGACAAATTCATAGCCTGGGAGGATGAATAGTATCATGTGTTAAACAGCTCCATATTTATGTTTTTTGCACAGCCCTCATTTCAATGTATTTTGAACTGAAAATTTACATACATGTGTGTTATGCCTTCACACACACACACACACACACACACATATATATATATATATATATATATATATATATATATATATATATATATATAGAAACTCTATTAATAATCCTGGCGCATCCACCGAGCCACACGGTCTGGCTCATGCAAACCTCGACCGCGATAAAATTACGTTTCACACTCGTAAATTTACGTTGATGGGAGTGCTTTGCTGGTCGTTTAGGAGGTAGCCCACCCCGCCATTTACGGGGTCTCTGCCCAGGTTACAGGTTCATGTACCTGTATCTTTTCTAACCCACTCGGCTCGACACCGTTTCTCTCTCCCTAGTCCATCCTCCGATTGCGGCGGCGGCGGCGACGGCGACTATGCCGGTGGGACAACCCGGAAGCGAGGGCTACTCTCCACCCTGGCGCGTGGTGTACTCCTCCATTCCCTCTCTCATGCTTGCAGGAGGCGAAGTGGACAGTGCAAAGATCCGACGCGAGGTCGGGCGGCGACAACTGCCTTCTCCTGCGTCCATCCGCACCTTCGTCGGTCTTCTCGCCGATAAGAACTCCCTCTTCCTTTTCCAGTCGTTTCCTCATCCATCAATTTCTGAATTTTTAGGGTTAGGGTTCTTGATTGTTTAGGAGCGGGGCAAAGAAAGAGGACGAAGGCCAAGAAAGGATCCCGGGTTGCCCAAGAAGCTGCTCCTCAGGTTGCCACCGCACAATGAGGAAGCAGTGGACGGGAAGGGTAGAGCTCCGTTTTGATCTCAAGGGCAAAATTTGGGGTTCGGCCCTAACAAGAGCCCTCATTCTGTCCGACAAAAAGAAGCCCTTATTCTGTACGCAGTTCATCCTCACTTTTCTGCTAGATTTCACCGTCACATCAGCAAACCTATGGACTAAAAGAAATCACGCAACAAAAGAAAAAAAATACATTCCCTTCCCCTAATAGTTCAACACTTCTTCAGACTTTATGCAAATATTGTGAGTATTGTTTCTATCCTCTGAAGGTGTTAAGACTTATATCCCGAATGCCAGTGCAGTAATTAATTAGATTCTCGGAGTTGAAAGCATTCAGTCATGCTTATTTTAAATCTTTTCTCATTGTAGTTCATATACCTGTCCGTGGATCACTCAGGTGTCATTTTTTTAATAACTCAACTTTAGTTTGCCAGTAACTAGTTTCAAAATGTTTTGAAAATGCTACTTGCATTCAGGAAGAGAAAATAGTATACTGAGAAGTACCTACCATGCCCCTAGCCCCCTACTATGATTTCAGCATAGTTTATGGTATACTAACAAGTACCTACGATACGATGCCTTTGTATTTTTTTACCTGGGCCCTTATTTTAATCTCAGCTGTAGTTAATGGTAACAAGCACCTACGACGCCCCTATTTTATTTACCTGGGCCACTAATATAATTTCAGCTCTATTTGGTCTTTGGAAATGGTGTATATCTGGAAATAAAGAACTATGCGTGTAATTCTATCATTCTGCAAATTAGTCAATTTTGTAGTTTCTTTCTTTTCCTCAGTGATATGCCAATATGTTTCAGCTTAGCGCATGGAGTAATTTAATGGTCCTTCTCCTGTGATTTACTAGATTGTCAACAATGATTCAAAAGGTCAGTTCCTTTAGGCATAGATGTGGAATAAAGCATCAACCTATTTAATAATGTATCCATCCATCTAGCAACAGGTAGCGTAACAAGCATAAGTAGATAGTGACCCAGACAAAGAAACCCACTAAAGAGATTGCAGGAGTATTGGTGAGCGCTCTGAATCTACAAATTCCTTGATCCATTTTTACATTATGCAAGCATAACAGAAGAGATAAAATGTAGACACTTTTAGGCACATACCCCAAATATGCCTGGCGTTAGATCCAGATCAGTAAATTAACAGTATGCCAACTACACATAGCAATTCAGATGAAAAAAATGTAGACATAAAATGGGAGCACAGTAGCCAGACACTTTGAACTTCAAATATCATAAACTCCTATATGAAAAGGTAAATTCTGACTGATGCTTGTGCAATTTCTGTTACCATCTAGTTTAATTCTCTGTATGTATATGCTATGTATAAGTACAAATATGCATGCGTTTGTTTTCCTCAGGGAAGAGCATTCCTCTATTTATTTTATCATCTAATTTAATTCTCTTTATGTATACATGTTATAAGAAAAAATCTGCATGCGTGCTTTTCTCTAGCAAAGAGCATTGCTCTATTTATCTCGGACCATCATGTCTCATTCACTGGGTTGTTGGTAAGAATATATCCATGTTTTAATGTTTTTCTGACTACAGTTTATAGTTGTAAAATCTGTCATTAAGCTTCAGCAGTTCAATCTTGCAAGCTTCTTTGAAGTGCGGTCTGCCTGAGATTACCCCATTGGCTTTGACTAAGAGTTCCAATTAATTGTTAGGTTGCTTATCCTAAAGTTCATGATCCTGCATGCGAGCAAAGGATGTGATAAGCGCAGTTTTGTCTCTGTAGTTTTCTAGACTTTATTCATCATGACGATTTTATGGAGTCTGAACAATGTGTAGCTGCAAGGGAGGTTCCAGGAAGACTTCAAGATGCTAGGCATCATCCATTTTGAGGTCGTTTTAGCAAGACCTGATGTTTCAGTGCATATAGCGCAGTGTAACATATCAAGTCAGTTTGTTTCTGTAATTATACGGCCTTGTTCATATGTTTTACCCCAACCATCAGTATTTTGCATGATGCCCTAGGTAATTTGTGTTCAGAAATTGACATTGTGTATCTGCATACTTGGCTGGCAATATCATTACCTGACAGCCTCCGGACACATTCCTATAGAATCTTAATTCTCAAAAAAGAAACCCTATAACCTTAGGAGTTATTTCATTCCTCAAAAGTATACTTTTGTTGCAGGGGCAGTATATTGGAAATCAGGGGCAGAGCTCAGCCACCAGCTCCATCTACTCGCATGAACAACAATTTTTGCACACATGTGCGCAACTGTATTTGCTTTCGTACCAATAACTGAAAAGATAATATTAATCTCCTTGATTTCACCGACAATTGCAGCATATGACGCCAATATAAATTGTCCTGCCAGTTCTTTAACAGAATTAGGAGTCAGGTTCCCAAACAATTATCTGAAACTTACCTTCTCTGACCATCCTCACCTTAACTTTACATCGCACCCGCCTTGCGAGAAGGACAGGTTACTCGGCTCCGTGTCGTAATTTTGCCTCACAAGCGTTTTGTTTCTATGGTGGATGTGGCACCCACTCGAATACAATTTTACCTCAGACAACTTTTGTTTCTTATAGTGGTTGTGGTGTGGTGTAATTTTACCCCAGACAGCTTTTGTCAATTACGATGGTTGTGGCGTGGTGTGTGTAGCTCGTACAGGGTGGCTGGGGTGAGGAATTCCTCACCCAGGGTGACGAATAGCACGACCCTAGAAATTCTATTAATAACCCAGGGTGAAGAATAAATAATTCTTCACCCTGGTCGGTTGATCGAGCTGGATAGCCGATTCCTCCGTCGCACCGTGGGGTGGTGTAATTTTACCTTTTCTTTATGACGGTTCCTCCTTTTGCTTTTTTTGCTTGGTCGTGCGGTTTGGATCTTGCCCACTACCAGCCGAATCAACAAAAAAAAAAGATCCCAGGGACGAACAGCGGCGGCGAGCGGTCTGGGGCTAGGCGAGCGGCGGCCGTCGTCCGGCAGCGATACGAGTGGGCCTGGCGGGAGCTCGGACTCCAGCGCCATTCTCTCAAGCCCGGTGTGGTGGGACGACGCCTCGCCAGCAACGAACACCTGGCCACAGTCGGGCGCAGTCCGCGACTCAGGGGTTGGAGGCGTCCTCGTCTAGCCGACGAGCTGGTTATGGTCGGGCGGGCAGCGCGTCGTGGCTGCTGCGTGAAGAGGTACTTCGTCGCTTTTTGGTAGATGCCCCCATATGATTTTGCTTCAGGATCCAGCCCTTTTAATTTGATTCTATTTTACGGGAGCTATGATTGATTCTCACTACAACTTCACCATCGATTGCTTTATTATGCCTGACTACCTGTGTAGATCAAGATCCCACAGGCTGGCATCCATGGCTGGATATGCTTCAGTAGCCTCACTTTATTGCCTCGATGTTGCCGGCCGATGGCCATAGCCTTATAAGTGTTGCCTCAGATCTTGGACTATCTCTTCAGGAGCAAACACATATAACAATAAATCAGACGCATGCAGGCAACACTTCACTGCACACGATATACTTGATCCGGCAGCTAGTTTATCCGTATCGTTGCTTGATGCGGAACAAACATACTACTGGTCAATTTCGCAATTCAGTTGTTGTTCTGGCCCACTAATAATCAAAAAAAGCGACGAAATCCTTATCCTTCACTTGCTGCTAGTAATTCCCAAAAGAAACCAAGCAAAGGATTGGGAGTAAAAACTAATTCCTTGCCCAATACACTACTGATTCCCTCCTCTAAAGTCATATCCCTCTTCCCATTATTGCCAAATAGGCTATAGATGAGTTGCTCGGGTGGCCTGAGGCAAAACAAGAACCATTTGTACTCCAATTGGTTAGGAGCGTGGTTTTATTGTTCTTCAGTTTATTAGTGCGAAGTTGGTTGCATCATCCGCTTCAGGAGATAGTCATGTGCACCACGAAATTAGCTTCACTTGAAGATAGTATGAGCAGGCATACCTCCTAGTCTAGCTAGCTGGGCTATGCAGCTATCTGATTGTAATTCAGAACTAGTGTCTTTGGTAGTTCCAACAAATCAGGGATTCAGTACGAAGCTAATTTGGAGCCAGGCGAGTCGGGATTCACATCCCTTTTCGGAGGTGAGATAGCCCTGCCATCACTCATCATTGCATATTTATAGAAATCAATCTAGCACATCTGCTCCCTCCATAATTTATTTGAATCTGTAGCAGACTGGTTTGCTCACAACCTGTTTGATAGAATACCTACAAGAGCCAATTATCCATCTCCACAAATATCCCTGTGGTCTTCCCATCAATTGCATCTTAATTTGACTCCCATTTTTGTAGATTAGTTTGTTTGCATATTTATTTTTGTATTGGTATTGATCATGTACGCTTTTTAGTCCGCGAATCAGCAACATGGTGCACACATATTTGTTTCTTGCGATTGGTTACAGAAGCCTAATTAACTATATTCACCTTTTAGTAGTAATACAACTATTTGGTTATTTCCTACTTCCTTTTAGTGATTATCACTCCGACAGGTGGATGCACACGTATAATGGGTGTGTCATGGCTGTATTTTGCCTGTGACTATCGGAAAGTAATCTCCTTTATATGACTATATTTTTTTGGGAATTTGTACTTAGATGGCTAACCAACAAAGGCAGGAGATTCCAGCGACAGATTTGAGGTCGGCGCCTCACGAAGGCATGCTCCTTGCCGGGAGAGGCAGGGGCATCCTTTCTTGGTCTGCAGCTTTCACCTCTGTTGCTTCAGGTGAGCCCTGATTTCTCATCCTATCATTTCTTTTTTAACCTCCTATAACTCCAGCAATGTCCTTATTTGTTTGATCTATTTGTATTTAAAAAATATGATTATGATTCCACTATTTGATTAATTCGTAGAATTACTGAACTATATATTCATTTCTGTTTTGTGCTCATGCCGTGCTTGTTGAATTGCTTACTTGGAGGTTTATTCGATTTATGGATAGCGGCACAAGTGGAGCAGGAGGCTGCAATGGATTTTATACTATGGTACGTGTGCACTTCAATCAGCGCAAATTACTCTTTATATTTTAGTTGCATTTATTGCACGATCTAGAAGAGAAGCTTTGATTTTGGCAATAGACGCTGGACAAAGTTGTTGCTAGTTTTGGAGGTTTATATGTGATAGTTATCATGTCCTATGTGTGAGCAGCAGTACAAGTGAGTTAACATGTTTATGAGTTTATCACATGGTTTTCTCAAACAAAAAAGTAGCTTCCTGATGAATCAGATGTACTTCTGTGTGGTGCTCCAGCTGATTCGTCGCTTGTCAGCCTGTCATGGATAATCGGTGCATGGTAGGAAGTACAATGGCAAAACGAGGACGGACTGAAGGCAGCGGATTCCGTGTTGGTTGGAGGGGAAGACATTGTCTTTATCTAAGTGCCTCCTGCAACCATCTCCTTGTAGCCTCAGATAATGACTTCAGGTAGGGCAGACCAAGTGACATAACTGTAACTGCGATAATCATTTTAGTAATCTTATTTGATGATATTTCTGGAGGGATATGTTCCTCAGCTATTCATATTAATGTTCTTACTGTCGTCGGCTAAAATTTCACATTCAAACTGAACTTGTTATCACAGAAGTTAGGCCGAGATTTTTTTTGTTGAATAGTAGCTTCTATTTTTTTTCATTTATTTATTGTGTCTGGTACCTACCTTATGGTTTCTGGGAAGAAGTATCCTCCATATCCCAGTCACACTTTGACTTTCTTGGTGGTTGTCTCGTCGTTCTCCCTTGCAGATGGAGAGGGCCGTATAAATGGCATGCCCAATGTTTCACCGACCTCAAGCAGGGAGCCACCATTACCTTGTGTTCGGATTGGTTACCATAATCAAATCCTTTTTTGCCCATTTAAATTAGTGGCTCGATTTCGTTGATAATTGAGTTTGATTGGAAGTATATACTCCAGTGTCTTCGTTGTTCTGTTTTATAATCCAATTGCCAGGATGTTTGCTATATTTTTAGTATGTAGATCGTAGGGACATTACTGTAGTACAAATGTCTTCTATACAGGTTATGCAGTCAACACATTTTCTGTCTTTCGCCCTGTTTGTTTGCTGAAGCTCGTGCTCATGTTGTAATTGTGGCATGTAATCAGTCCCTGATCCATGTGTGTGTGTGTGTGTGTGTGTGTGTGACCGGAAAGGTTGGGCATAACTACATTGTTATGGAGAAGATGAAGAATATTAACTTCGGGATCAGAGCTGAAGGTCTCTCCATTAGCAAAATTACAATGTGTGTGATCTGTCTATGTTTGCAAGTATACTGATGTAATTTCACATATTGCCCCGACTTTTGGGGAATCCTTATCAACTGAATGCATTTTAGCATTGAGAATGGAGCCACTATGTTTATCGATTTGTAATCAGTGCATTCCGTAAGTGCATGGGCATAACCTATCTGCCCTACTTGCATCGACGGCTGGAGGCACATCGTGGGCAAGCGTGCTGATCCATGACCGTAACTGTGTGAGGTAAATTTACATTGACGCTTTTGTGTTGGCTGTGGTGGGCGCTGGTCTGGTTCGCCACCTCCTCCCCATAAAATTACCTCACGGTACTTCTTGCGGGTCTGCTTTCTTGTCCAATGACGTAAGTTTACTTCGCATGCTTTGGATTAGTGCGAATTCCTCACCCAGGGTGACGATTAGCGTGACCCTATATATATATATATATATATATATATATATATATATATATAATTTTTTTTCAGAATTTTTTGAAATGTAAAAATATGAAATTTAGTGAAATTTCAAATTTGAATTTGGAGGCCTCACTGGAACCCGAGCTCCAAAAGGGATTTACGCATATTATGTATATAATATATTTTATATTGTAGACGTCGATATTTTTTATAACCCATAAGTATAGGGGATAACAACAGTTTTCGAGAGTAGAGTATTCAACCCAAATTTATATATTCGACACAAGCGGAGTCAAAGAATATTTAAAAGTATTAGCAGTTGAGTTGTCAATTCAACCACGCCTGGAGATTAATTATCTACAGCAAAGTGATCAGTAGCAAAGTAGTATGATAGTTTTGATAATAGTAGCAGCAGCAACGGTAACTGTAACAGTGATAGCAGTAATTTTGTAGCAAGTGTAACAGTGATGATAGCAGTAGTAACTTACCAAGAATAATATAGGATAAATTCGTAGACACTGGACCGGTGACTTGTTGGATGATATTCATCATGAGACAGTTATAACCTAAGGCGATACGACACTAGCTCCAGTTCATCAATATAATGTAGTCATGTATTCCGTAAACAATCATACGTGCTTATGAAAAGAACTTGCATGACATCTTTTGTCCTACCCTCCCGTGGCAGTGGGGTCCTATTGGAAACTAAGGGATATTAAGACCTCCTTTTAATAGAGAACCGGAACAAAACATTAACACACGGTGAATACATGCACTCCTCAAACTACGGTCATCACCGAGAGTGGTCCCGACTATTGTCACTCCGGGGTTGCCGGATCATAACACGTAGTAGGTGACTATAACTTGCAAGATCGTATCTAGAATATGGATATAATGATGATAACATAAACGGTTCAGATCTGAAATCATGGCAATCGGGCCTAAAGTGACAAGCATTAAGCATGGCAAAGTCATAGCAACATTAATCTTAGAACATAGTGGATACTAGGGATCAAGCCCTAACAAAACTAACTCGATTAGATGATGAATCTCATCCAACTCCTCACCGACCAGCGAGCCTACGAAGGAATTACTCACTCTCGGTGGGCAGCATCATGGAGTTAGCGATGGAGAAGAGTTGGTGATGACGAAGAACGAAGACCCCCCTCTCTCCAAAGCCCCAAATGGACTCCAGATCTGGCCTCCCGATGAAGAACGGGAGGTGACGACGGCTCCGTCTCGTGGATCGCTATAATTCTTTCTCCTTGATTTTTTTCTTCTAAAAAATAGGATTTTATAGCGCCGGTTTTAGGGTCTGCGGGGCCACCAGGTGGGGACAACCCACCTGGGCGTGCCAGGAGAGGGGGGCGCACCCTGGTGGGTTGTGCCCACCCAGGTTCCCCTCTCCGGTAGGTCTTAGCTCCAGAAATTCTTATTTGTTGTATAAAAATTCCTCACAAAGTTTCATTCCTTTCTGAGAACTTTTATTTCTGCACAAAAACAACACCATGGTAGTTCTGCTGAAAACAGCGTCAGTCCGGGGTTAGTTTCATTCAAATCATGCAAATTAGAGTCCAAAACAAGATGAAAATCGTTAGGAAAAGTGGATACTTTGGAGACGTATCAACTCCCCCAAGTTTAAACCTTTGCTTGTCCTCAAGCAATTCAGTTGATAAACTGAAAGTGAAAAAGGAAAAACTTTTACGAACTCTTTTGCTCTTGTTTGCATAAATGAGCTTAAACAACACCTAGGTTTTCAGCCAACATTATAACTAACCATGCCGACAATAACTCCTAAAGATTATATTAACTCATATCAATGACATAATCAACTAGCGAGCAATAATAAGATATCTCAAAAGGCAACACGTTGTCAAAACAACCATGATATAATATGACAGTAGTGGTATCTCGCTAGCCCTTTCTGAGACCGCAAAATATAAATGCAGAGCACCTCCAAATTTCAAGCAGAAACTAAACATTGTAATTCATGGTAGAAAAGATCCAGTCAAGATCCACCCAACATTAGCTACACACAATGCATATGTCAGGGTACTTCGGACATGGTGTCCGAAGACGCCGAAACTCACTCCGCCACCGAAGATGACGAGGAGGAGGAGGAGGAGCAAGAAGAAAGCAACTCCCCCTCCCGAAGGGGGGAAAGAAGAGGGCGGCCTCCACAAATCTGGAGGCGGAAGCGTCCAAGAAGGGGAAGGTCTCCCTCGCGGATAGCTCCGCATGGGACGTCGACAGCAGCCCAGAACGGCGCCCCTGGCCGAATCGTAACTATCTGAAGATCCCCGACGTATTCATATATCAGCCTTTTTTTACTTTGTGATTTTAACATGTTGAACCATGTACTTGCAGTGTGGCTCGTTCCGCCCTCGAGCGATCCTCGTCTTCAGGGAACTCGCTGGACCCGAAGGCGATGGACAGCGAGTCCCTTCCGACGGCCTCCTCTCCCAAGGTCATGGATGACACCGAGGTGTTGTCCCGAAGGATCCCAGACCAGGGAGAGACGCAAGAGGTCATCAGGGCGGCGCCAGAGGGCAATACCTCGGCTGCCGGACACATGGGGGAGCAGATCCCCATGGAGACTGGCGATGGGGGCCACATCCAATTCGGCCACCAGCCGAATACGGTCCCGGAGACCCCTACGGCTCCGGGATCCGGCAGGCAGCCTCTGCTACCTCTTGAGCTTGCGTTGGATTTTCCCGAAGAGGAAGGGATGATGCAACAGAGTAGCGTAAGTATTTCCCCCAGTTTTTGAGAACCAAGGTATCAATCCAGTAGGAGGCCACGCTCAAGTCCCTCGTACCTGCACAAAACGATAGCTACTCGCAACCAACGCGATTAGGGGTTGTCAATCCCTTCACGGTCACTTACGAGAGTGAGATCTGATAGATATAATATTTTTGGTATTTTTGGTATAAAGATGCAAAGTGAAAAGTAAAAGGCAAAGTAAAAAGCAAAACAAGATTAAAGTGATGGAGATTGATATGATGAGAATAGACCCGGGGGCCATAGGTTTCACTAGTGGCTTCTCTCAAGAGCATAAGTATTCTACGGTGGGTGAACAAATTACTGTTGAGCAATTGACATAATTGAGCATAGTTATGAGAATATCTAGGCATGATCATGTATATAGGCATCACGTCCGTGACAAGTAGACCGAAACGATTCTGCATCTACTACTATTACTCCACTCATCGATCGCTATCCAGCATGCATCTAGAGTATTAAGTTAAAAACAGAGTAACGCCTTAAGCAAGATGACATGATGTAGAGAGATAAATTCATGCAATATGAAATAAACCCCATCTTGTTATCCTCGATGGCAACGATGCAATACGTGCCTTGCTGCCCCTTCTGTCACCGAGAAAGGACACCGCAAGATCGAACCCAAAGCTAAGCACTTCTCCCATGGCAAGAACTACCAATCTAGTTGGCCAAACCAAACGGATAATTCGAAGAGACTTGCAAAGATAACCAATCATACATAAAAGAATTCAGAGAAGATTCAAATATTATTCATAGATAGACTTGATCATAAACCCACAATTCATCGGTCTCAACAAACACACCGCAAAAAGAAGATTACATCGAATAGATCTCCACAAGAGAGGGGGAGAACTTTGTATTGAGATCCAAAAAGAGAGAAGAAGCCATCTAGCTACTAACTATGGACCCGAAGGTCTGAGGTAAACTACTCACACTTCATCGGAGAGGCTATGATGATGTAGAAGCCCTCCGTGATGACGAATCTCTTCGACGGAGCTCTGGAACAGGCCCCAAGATGGGATCTCGTGGATACAGAAAGTTGCGGCGGTGGAATTAGGTTTTTGGCTCCTGTTCTGATCGTTTGGGGGTACGTAGGTATATATAGGAGGAAGGAGTATGTCGGTGGAGCTCCGAGGGGCCCACGAGGCAGGGGCGCGCCCTAGGGGGGCACCCCCCACCCTCGTGACCGCCTCTCTGATGCCTTGGCGTAGGGTCCAAGTCTCCTGGATCACGTTCGGTGAGAAAATCACGTTCCCGAAGGTTTCATTCCGTTTGGACTCCGTTTGATATTCCGTTTCTTCGAAACACTGAAATAGGCAAAAAACAGCAATTCTGGGCTGGGCCTCCGGTTAATAGGTTAGTCCCAAAAATAATATAAAAGTGGAAAATAAAGCCCAATATAGTCCAAAACAGTAGATAATATAGCATGGATCAATCAAAAATTATAGATACGTTGGAGACGTATCAGGCATCCCCAAGCTTAATTCCTGCTCGTCCTTGAGTAGATAAATGATAAAAAGAGAATTTTTGATGCGGAGTGCTACTTGGCATAATTTCAATGCAAATCTTCTTAATTATGATATGAATATTCAGATTCAAAAGATTCAAGACAAAAGTTTATATTGACATAAAAATAATAATACTTCAAGCATACTAACAAAGCAATTATGTCTTCTCAAAATATCATGGCCAAAGAAAGTTATCCCTACAAAATCATATAGTCTGGCTATGCTCTATCTTCACCACACAAAGTATTTAAATCATGCACAACCCCGATGACAAGCCAAGCAATTGTTTCATACTCTAACTTTTTCAAAACTTTTTCAATCTTCACACAATACATGAGCGTGAGCCATGGATATAGCACTATAGGTGGAAGAGAATGGTGGTTGTGGAGAAGACAAAAAGGAGAAGATAGTCTCACATCAACTAGGCGTATCAACGGGCTATGGAGATGCCCATCAATAGATATCAATGTGAGTGAGTAGGGATTGCCATGCAACAGATGCACTAGAGCTATAAGTATATGAAAGCTCAAAAAGAAACTAAGTGGGTGTGCATCCAACTTGCTTGCTCATGAAGACCTAGGGCAATTTGAGGAAGCCCATCATTGGAATATACAAGCCAAGTTCTATAATGAAAGATTCCCACTAGTATATGAAAGTGATAACATGAGAGACTCTCTACTATGAAGATCATGGTGCTACTTTGAAGCACAAGTGTGGTAAAAGGATAGTAACATTGTCCCTTCTCCCTTTTTCTCTCATTTTTTTATTTGGGCCTTTTCTATTTTTTATGGCCTTTTTTTTATTTGGGCTTCTTTGGCCTCTTTTTTCCGTCCGGAATCTCATCCCGACTTATGGGGGAATCATAGTCTCCATCATTCTTTCCTCACCTGGGACAATGTTCTAAAAATGATGATCATCACACTTTTATTTTTCTTACAACTCAACAATTACAACTCGATACTTAGAACAAAATATGACTCTATATGAATGCCTCCGGCGGTGTACCGGGATATGCAATATGACAACGATGAATGTGTCATGAACGGAACGGTGGAAAGTTGCATGGCAATATATCTCGGAATGGCTATGGAAATGCCATAATGGTTAGGTATGGTGGCTGTTTTGAGGAAGGTATATGGTGGGTGTATGATACCGGCGAAAGGTGCGCGGTATTAGAGAGGCTAGCAAAGGTGGAAGGGTGAGAGTGCGTATAATCCATGGACTCAACATTAGTCATAAAGAACTCATATACTTATTGCAAAAATCTAGAAGTTATCAAAGCAAAGTATTACGCGCATGCTCCTAGGGGGATAGATTGGTAGGAAAAGACCATCGCTCGTCCCCGACCGCCACTCATAAGGAAGACAATCAATAAATAAACCATGCTCCGACTTCATCACATAACGGTTCACCATACGTGCATGCTACGGGAATCACAAACTTTAACACAAGTATTCTTTAAGTTCATAACTACTCAACTAGCATGACTCTAATATTATCACCTCCATATCTCAAAACAATTATCATACTTCAATCTTTTCTTAGTATTCAACACACTCAAAAGAAAGTTTCACAAATCTTGAATACCAAGCATATTATTATTAAGCAAATTACCATGCTATTAAGAGACTCTCAAAATAATTTAAGTGAAGCATGAGAGATCAATAATTTCTTTAAAACAAATCCACCACCGTGCTCTAAAAGATCTAAGTGAAGCACATAGAGAAAAATTACAATGCTCAAAAGATATAAGTGAAGCACATAGAGCAAAAGTACTTAGCTCAAAAAGATATAAGTGAAGCACATAGAGCAAAACTACATAGCTCAAAAGATATAAGTGAAGCACATAGAATATTCTATCAAATTTTAATTCATGTATGGCTCTCCCAAAAGGTGTGTACAGCAAGGATGATTGTGGCGTACTAAAACACAAAGACACAAATAATACAAGACGCTCCAAGCAAAACACATATCATGTTGGTGAATAAAAATATAGCTCCAAGTAAATTACCGATGGAAGTGGACGAAAGAGGGGATGCCTTCCGGGGCATCCCCAAGCTTTGACTTTTTGGTGTCCTTGGATTATCTTGGGGGTGCCATGGGCATCCCCAATCTTAGGCTCTTTCCACTCCTTGTTCCATAATCCATCACAAGAATTCACCCAAAACTTGAAAACTTCACAACACAAAACTTAAAGTAGAAAACTCGTGAGCTCTGTTAGCGAAAGAAAACAAAAGACCACTTCAAGGTACTGTAATGAACTCATTCTTTATTTATATTGATGTTAAACCTACTTTATTCCAACTTCTCATGGATTATAAACTATTTTACTAGCCATAGATTCATCAAAATAAGCAAACAACACACGAAAAACAGAATCTGTCAAAAACAGAACAGTCTGTAGTAATCTGTAGCTAGCACAAGATCTGGAACCCCAAAAATTCTAAAATAAATTTCTGGACGTGAGGAATTTATCTATTAATCATATGCAAAAATAATTAACTAAATATCACTCTTCAAATAAAAATGACAGCAGTTCTCATGAGCGCTAAAGTTTCTGTTTCTTACAGCAAGTTCAACAAGACTTTCCCCGAGTCTTCCCAACGGTTCTACTTGGCACAAACACTAATTAAAAACAAAAAACACAACCAAAATATAGGCTAGATAATTTATTTATTACTAAACAGGAGCAAAAAGCAAGGAATAAAAATAAAATTGGGTTGCCTCCCAACAAGCGCTATCGTTTAACGCCCTAGCTAGGCATAAAAGCGAGGATAGATCTAGGTATTGCCATCTTTAGTAGGCAATTCTTCGATGAGGCATATATTTCCGTTAGGAATTTCTTTCTTTCTAGTGATTATTAAACTTTTAGGTACAAGATCGAAAAATTAATTTGTAGCAATTGGTTCCTTAATGATAGCAAAAAGATTGGGATGAATACTTATAGATTTAAGATCCGCAGTTTCCTTAGATGATTCACCCTTATTTTTAGGAACATACATAAGCTTGGCAATTTTAGTAGGAGGACTTGGAGTATTCTTTACGGCAGAAAAAGCGGTTCCCATGTTTGTAATGATACCCTCAAGTTTATCAATTCTAGTAGAATCTAAGTTTATCTTCTCATTAACTATGGGTTCCTTTTCCTTAATATTTTTCAAAGTCATTCCTACCTTAGATCCATATTGAGTAATTTGATTGTGGATCTTTTTATCTAGATTTTCAATTAATTCAATAGTAGCAACTTTATTTTCAATAATTTCAAGTCTTTGCATAACATGCTCCAAAGTTAACATGGTTCCATTAACCAAAAGAGGTGGTGAGCCAAATAAATCTAACATAGCATTATAAGAATCAAAAGTATGGCTACCCAAGAAGTTCCCTCCGGTAATGGTATCGAGGATATATCTATACCAAGGATTAACACCTACATAAAAATTGCAGAGAAGAACTAAGGTAGATTGCTTCCTGGTAGATCTATTTTGAGCATTGCAAATTCTATACCAAGCATCTTTTAGATTTTCTCCCTCCCTTTGTTTAAAATTTAGAACTTCACTCTCGGGAGACAACGGAGAAGATATGAGACCAGCCATGACGACAAGCAAACAAACTAGCACACAAGCAAACGAAAAGGCAAGCGGAAAGGAGAGGGAGGAAGGAGAAGGAGATTGGGAAAGAGAGGGTG